>NC_040234.1:4710440-5015261 GCF_001444195.1 Xiphophorus couchianus | reverse complement strand
ACCATGGAAACCAAGTATGTTTGTCAGGGCATTTAAAAAAAACCCAAAACACATCAACATGTCCCTATCTTGAAAAAATAATGAAACTAAACAATTCAAATATAGGTTATTATAAGGGTAAACACTATTTTTAAATTTTTTTTAAAAAATATTAAATATTTAAGTCATTTCATTTTGCCGTACTCCATGGAAACTGAGTGTTTACCACGGCATTTTTCAAAAAATAACGGTCAAAAAACAAGCAACTTTTTCATTAATTTGAAGTTAATTGAACTAATTTGACTATAATTCAGTAAAATGCATATATTTCTTAAATTATTACACCACAGTTTAACATTCCCGACATTTCCAGCGAAATTCAGTAAAGAAAAAGGCTCATTAGTTAACTAGTTAGTTAGATCTATGCTAGCAAAGAATGCTACTCGTCTTTTTTTCTACAGCAGTCAGTATTTCTTTAAAACACACACACACGAACGCAAAAATAAACTAAACAAGTCACTAATATCTTAGTAATAACTTGCTTTGGTTTATTAAAAATAGTAGAAGAATGATTTGAACCTTCCAGCTGGTCACCCTGCTGCTTCTTCTCCCGGTCAGGAAACGTCTTTCGCAGGTTTGGTATCCACGGGTTTCTTCAGCAAGTGCGAATTTCAGCAAGTTCTTCTTCAGCAAGTTTTGCACAGCAGATTCTCGACAAGCTCAAACCTTCCGAGGCTTTAAAGGCTCCTTCAGGCGTCTCTGTCAAAAGTCCCGTCGCAAAGGGGAAAGAACTCAGAAGGTCGGCGTCATTTATAGGCTCGAGGACGCTAACGTCGTTGCCATGACTTCCATTGACGAACGCACGCGCTGGTGCGTGAGAGAAATTGGACCACAAATAACGGAGATTTTTTTTTTTCTTTCGAAATGTTTTATTGTTACTTGGGACGTTTTTTAAAACATGGCATTGTACAGTTATACATAAATTTTTACTTATCTTTTAATAAATACAATTCCTTAATTAAGTTAAACTAAAAGAGGATAAGAACAAGGACATTAAAACAATAACTCTGTATGTTTAAAAGTTGAGCAGGACCGGGGTGACTCCTTACGAAGTTCGGAGCCGTCCGGTTCTTCCAAGCAGCGCTGCTGCTCAGAGGGGATCCCGCCCTGAAGCTCCTTCCCGCCTGCCTCACCCGGGGAGCCAGGCCGCCGCTGCTGGGACCTCCGTCCGTGAAGGCGCCGGATCCTTCGTTCAAGGAGGCGCAGGCGATTCTTCTTTGTGGCTGTGTCCATACTTATATAATGTATAACTACCTTATACATTATAAAAGTTATTATTGGGGCCTGCCCATAGCAATGCATAAGGAGAGCAGTACTGACTTGTGAAGTCAGCAGCATGTGGGACATCACTAGGATGTTTTCTATAATTGACTTACTCTTTCAGTATACTAAACACGGCTAATAAGTAAAATAAATAGCTATAGCTTATTTAAGCTAAAATGCTTAATGCTTAAATAAGCATTTAACTGTATTTCTGAGCTCTGCATACACCATTTTTGTCTCATCACTATGCAATTACTGTGAGTGAGCTACAAATATGAATCGCGGTACTATGGGAGAAGACAAATAGTTTCTCTCATATGCTTCAAACGGTTTTTTCAATACGTCTCTCGGTTCCTGAACGGCAAGGAGTTGTTCAGGCTGCTTTTTCCATATAAACCAATGGGGTGTCTCACAAAGATAGAAATCTTTGTCCACCTCTCTGTGTCACACACACATGACAGTTAGCAGAGGATTGGATAACCATAGCAACGGAAACACAGGAGGCGATTGGGCTGCTGGTAGATTGGAGATTGGACTACAAATACGCATCACTGTAGTTCTAATCAACACTCAGTTAAAACAGAGGGCTGAGCTGCCATTTAGAACTACTGGCTGTTTTGGCCAGTAAATAACGGATTTAACCCAAACACTGTTAGACAGTTTAATTAGTCTGGTCATTTAATATGAAGCTTATGTTTTTTTCAAAATAAAAGCCTCAGTATCCCCCTCAGGTTAATGCACCGCCTATGGCGGTGCAATAATATTAGCATGCATTCTATTTTTCTCTCAGGTTAGGGAACTGCCTTGCTCAGCAAGGCAGTTCATTAGCATTAGCCTTTTACCTTAAATAAGCTATTAGCTATTTTCTTACTTATTAGCCATGTTTAATATACTGAGTGCAGTAAGTCAATTACAGACAACATTCTAATGATATCCCACATGCTATTGACAGCATGTAGGGAAAGATATGTTCAGCCTGCTTTGATCAGAAAAACGAACTGCTTCAAACAGTTACAATTCTGTCTCTCCCTCTCTGTCTCACTCACATGACAGCTGAGCTGCTCTTTAGAACTACAATGACTGAAGGTTAGAACTACAACATGGCGGACACTCAGTGCCTACAAAAGAGGTCTGAGCTGAATGTCAGAACTACAACATGGAGGAACTGTCAGTTACTACAGAGGAGGACTGAGCTGGCCTTTAGAACTACTTGTGTTTTGGGCTTTTTATAACTGATTTTACCCAATCATTGTTACACATAGGTTTAGTGTGGCAATTTAAAATTAAGTTGAATGAAAATTTCAAAATAAAAGCCTTGAATATTTTTACATTATGTAATTGCTCTTTTGAGCATTATATAACTGATTTAATCCATTGAGTGTTATACATGGGATTTGTGTGGCCCTTTGAAATGAAGTTTAACAAAAATTTCAAAATAAAAGCCTTGACAAATTTTACATCATGTAATTGCTCTTTTTGGCTTTTTTTTTTTTAACTTTTTCGTCCAAAACACTGTTACACGTGGTATTAGTTTGGCCCATTGAAATGAAGCATACTGAAAAAACTTCAAAATAAAAGCCTTGAATATTTTTACATCACATAAATGCTCTTTTGAGCATTATATAACTGATTCAACCCAATGACTATTAGACATGGGATTAGACTTGTCCTTTGAAATGAAGCTTAACAAAAGTTTCAAAATAAAAGCCTTGACAATTTTTACATCATGTAATTGCTCTTTTTGGCTTTATGTGACTTTTATCCAAAGCACTGTTACACAATGAATACTGTGGGCATTTAAAATGAAGCTTACTGCAAATTTCAAAATAAAAGCCTCAATATGCCCCTGAGGTAATGAACTGCGCAAGGCAGTTCATTAGCATTAGCATTTTAGCTTATATAAGCTATTAGCTATTTATTTGACTTATTAGCCATGTTTAGTCTACTGAATGGAGTAAGTCCATTATAGAAAACATCCAATGATGTCCCATATGCTACTGACAGCAATCACGCTAACATTAGCATTTTTGCTAATTTTAGCTGATACACTTACTTTATCATACTGGATGGTGCACGTCCATGTTAGTAAACATTCTTGTGAATCTCCTCATATGACTGCAGCTTTCTTTAGCATTGATGCTAATTTCTAGCATCAGAACGCTGGGTCCAAACCGACGGGCACACTTTGGCAGGCCCCGGTTAAATTTCTTCAGGAATTTTCTAGTTAACAGCTTTTATAGCCTATAATAACACTATATACGCTGTTAATGACTTATTTTAACTGAGATGCTTCGCTTTGAAAATAATTAAACTTTAAGACTAAAAAGGAAGAGAAAAGAATACAGCAAACTCAAATCCCGAATCACACGTCACAGAATGACGTCAATGACCGCCTGAAACAGAGTCTTTGAATGTAGGCCTTCTGCGATCATTTGGTCACTAATCATTTTCTTTGTCTTGCAGGTAAATGCTTGTAAACACAAAAGCCATTAAAGATAGGTTACCCTTTCTAAAATGGACGAGCATCGCTATGCAGGATAAAAAGAGAATTTTTAGTCCTGGTCTTTATTTAAAGGCCTGTATGAAAAGGAGGAGGATATGTGGCCTCTGATTGGCTCAGCTGGTTATTGGTATTAAATGACGGCAATCTGTGTCATGTGACTAAACTTTAATAGTCACGTGACATTTGATATAGATATATGATGTTGCTATATAGAAATAGATATTTAAATCTTCATCACTGTATTTTTTATACAGTCTTTGAATGTAGACTGTATAAAATCTGCATTTTATACAGGTCTATTTGCGATAATTTAGTCACTTTGTCTTTTCTTTGTCATGTCAATATTTGTAAAAACAAAAACAAAATATTCTACCAGTTTATAAAATGTATAATTACATTACAAAAAAAAATGTCATTACAGGAAATCTTAGTGACAGGGCCTATAAATGAAAGTATATATAATTAAACTCAGGGGCGATTCTAGGATCTGACCTTTAGGGCTGCTGAGCCCCCAGCAGGGATAAAACCCATGAAAAGATATTTGTTTGTTCAGTTTTCTAAATCTAACTGCTAATTTACATACATTCACAAACAAAATAAAGAGACATGTTGTCAGTAATTCATAGAATAAAAGAACAATGTTCATTTTACTCAAACATAAACCTATAAAGAGTAAAATCAGAGAAACTTTTCATTTTTTCCAGAGGTGTATATACTCAGTTTGAAATAAAATCTCAAGATTACATCATGCCTGCCAACATCTGCTAACATTAATGAGTTCAATCAATGCATTTTTATGACAGGCTAAATGTGTGTTGGGCATTGTGATTCTTGATATTTTTTGTTCAATGGCTCTTTTGTTCTTTTTTTGTAAATAAGATTCTTCCTCTTTTATTTCTGGCCAGTGTTCACTCTTTTGTTTGTCCATTAATCTTTCACACCCATATTTCCCATGTTTTTGTCCTTTATCTCTTTTTTCATGCAACTCTCCATGTCCTGTTAGTTCCTCCCAGCTTAGATCAGCTTGATCTGTTTCTTTAGACTCCGTGGGAACAGAATGAATGTGAGAAGAGATTCTGAATTTCAGGCTCATTTTAAACCATAAAAGTTGATCAAACCTTAATGTTTTCTTTTGCTTGTTTTCATACAAACAAAATATAACTTGTTTGTACCAGGCTTCATGCCAATGAGTTTAAATAGCATAAAAAAGGAAATCAAATGATTGTCCTTCTGCTCTAAAGCAGATTTATCATCTCAAATGATCCAAATCTGATATCTGAATAAAACCAAAGCAGTGATGGCAAAAAAACCTTTTATTGAAATTTCTTACAACTTGATGTTATTTCACTCTATGATCAGCTTAATAACTTTCCATGCTTTCATAAATCAAGTGAAAGTTACACAAAAGACTAAACAGAATACAAAAACCTCCAAAATACACCATGACATCATAATTAATAAAAATAACATGACACTGCGAAATATATACAAAAAATTTAATATCTTCCTCATGCTTTCACAAATCAAGTGAAAGTTACACACAAAAATAAAACAGAATACAATAAGTCCAAAAATACATGTATTATATTACATCATAATACATAGAAATAACCTGACACTGCAAATATTTTACATTCTTTAATATCTTCCTCCTGCTTCCTGTCTTGTAAATAAACACCATGATTTTCACCCTGTTGTGAGACTTTTCTTTAGCATTGTGATGACTGTGAAATATAAATTTAATCTTTAAATGTACACATTTGTTCAATTTTTACTCTTCAGAAACCAACAAAATGTGTGTTTTGCACTGAGCAGGAGCCACAATGATTTTCTGTAATTCCATCAGATTATGCAGCATATCTTCTTCATTCCACACATTACATACACATTACTACATAAAAACATGCTACCATGACTTTTTTTTAACAATATTAGTTTCTGGACAGAGGAAATGAGCTGAACACATTCTTCAACAGGTTCAGTCCAGGAACAAGCTCATCATCTTCCTCTCCTGTCTGCAGCCAAACAGATTTCTCATCCTCCTCTGACCCACAGCTTTCCTGTCAAACCTCAGATGTTCCATCTTCCACCTCAGTCATGGACTCTTCTGCTTCCACAAGTTTGTCTTTAACCACATCAGGAGATGCTGCTGCTCCCTTTGCCTCCACCTCCAACTTTTCTGTATCTAGAAGTCAGGTGAAGAAGCAGCCGGAGAAACTGAACAGGAACGAGGCTGCAGGTCCAGATGCTGTCAGTCCCAGATTCCCTCTGTGGGATTCTGCAGCATCTCTTCAAACCTTTGCCTGACCCAAGAGGAGGTTCCGTTGTTGTGGAAGACATCCTGTCTGGTTCCGGTACTGAAGAAAAGTCACCCATCAGTCATAATGACTGTAGACCTGTTGCCCTGACGTCCCACATCATGAAGGTCCTGGAGAGATTCCTGGTGGCCCACTTGAGTAAGCAGACGATCACATATCAGGACCCCCTGCAGTTTGCTTATCGCCGTGGAGTTGGAGTTGATCAGACACCTGCTTCAACAAACCCACTGTCATCTGGACAAAGCAGGCAGCACAGTGAGGATCAGGGTCTTTGGTTCCCAGGTGCATTGAACACAATTCAGCCTGATCTGCTCTGTTAGAAACTCCAGAAGACACAGGTGGAGGCCTCAACAATCACCTGCATCTGTGACAACCTGACAAACAGACCACAGTTAGTGAGACTGAAGGACTGTGTGTCTAACCAGGTGCTCAACAACATGGGAACACCACAGGGCACTGTACTCTCACCATTCATTTTCACCCTCTACTGTTGAGACTTCCAGCACAAGTCCGACTTCTGTCATCTACAGAAATACTCAGACGACTCTGCAGTTGTTGTGTATCAGAGGAAGACAAGAGGCTGAGTACAGAGATCTGGTGGATCACTTTGTGGCCAGGTGAGGGAACAATCATCTAATCTTGACTGTAAACAAAACAAAGGAGATGGTTGTTGATTTCAGGAGAAACAGGAAACCCTATTTCCATCATGGGAGAAGATGTGGAGGTGGTTCAGGAATATAAATACCTCGGTGTTCATCTGGAACACAGACTGGACTGGAGACGCAACAGAAGACAGGAACCACATGGACAAGCCGTCTACAAAAAGAGACAGAGCAGACTGCACTTCTCCAGGAAGCTAAGATCCTTCAAGGTTTGCAGCAAGTTGCTGCAGATCTTTAAGTCTGCTGCTGAGAGTGTCATCTCTTCTGCTATCATCTGTTGGTGCAGCAGCATCAGAGCCAGGAACCTCAAAAGGCTCAACAATCTGATAAAGAAGGCTGGATTGGTTCTGGTTCTGTTCTGGAGATGACTGTGGAATCTCTGGAGATGACGCAAAGAAAGATTCTTCAGAAGAGTCAAGAAAGCTATGGACGACTCTGACCGTCCTCTTCATGAGTCTGTATGGGGAAAACAGAGTATCATCAGTCAGAGGCTTCTTCAGGTTTGCTGCAACACAGACAGCTACAAAAGATCTTTCCTGCTGACAGCAATCAGTCATCTGCAATAACTCTTTGAAGAATCTGAATTAATGAGCTGCAACTACATTTCATTTCCCTTTGGGATCAATAAAGTCAAAGCATGTTTGGGTCATTCTTGCACACTACTCAAAGTTTGATAGAAAAAAATATTGAACAATTGGAAGTTATGGTGGAAACATTTTTGTGGTTTCAATGAAATGAAACAAAAAATGTAAAAAGATAATGAAGTTTCTCTTTTCCTGTGCAGTTTCACCTGTTTGCAGCTCGTTTTGCTGTTTGCTGCGCGTTTGCAGTTGTCGGCCACAGTTTCTGATCAAGTCATTATCTCCTCAACCTTCACCATCATCTGTTACAACCAGTAGATGAGTAGATGGACAAAGTAACCTGCTGTCAGTGTTGGTCAACTCATGCTTGGTTTGTTATTGAAGGACCTGCTTCACATGGTCCTTCTTTATTCTGTGTCCTCAGGTGTCCCCCTGTTGCATCAGGAAACTTCATCTTGGGATTTCCAGCAGGATTTTCTGAGTCCCTTCAGTCCTCTGTGTCTTCTCTCTCCTGATTGGTCCAGTGCTGCTGGTGATGCTGGACAATCATCACATAATAATACACACATTCCTTAATCTCTGTCTAAATAACAGATGATTAAAGTGAATTCCTGATCAAGTCATCATGTCCTCACCTTTTCCACAATCTGTTACAACCAGTAGATCAGCAGTTGGAGCAGGTTCGTCTTCTTTAATTGTTGGTCAACTCAAGTTGAGGTACATGAGTTGACGGAGAAAATGAAATAAAGAGAAAAGACATCAGAGTTTAAAAAAAAGAGAACATGGACAGAAGAAAGAACAGCTTTGAAATTTGACCTTAATTTCATTCATATTTAAAATTGTTAGCTGGGTAAAAATAAGTTTTCTTACTTTTTTTCGTCAACAGGGTTCTCTTCTCTACCTCCACCTTACTGGTGGTGTTGAAGGTGGAGGTTTACAGGTGGAGCATGTCTTCTTTAATTGTTGGTCAACTCAAGTCGTGGTACATGAGTTGACGGAGAAATGAAATAAAGATAAAACATAACAGGGTTAAAAAACAGAGAATATAAATCTGCAGAAAAAAGAAAAGGTTTGAAATCTGATCTCAATTTCATCCATATTTAAAATTGTTACTCGGGTAAAAATAGGTTTTCTTACTTTTTTTGTCAACAGGGTTCTCTTATCTTCCTCCGTCTGACTGGTGGTGTTGAAGGTGGAGGTTTACAGGTGGAGCAGGTCTTCTTCTTTAATTGTTGGTCAACTCAAGTCAAGTGACATGAGTTGACTGAGAAATGAAATAAAGAGAAAAGACAACAGAGTTAAAAAATGTGAACATGGACAGAAGAAAGAACAGCTTTGAAATTTGACCTCAATTTCATCCATATTTAAAATCGCTAGCCAGGTAAAATAGGTTTTTTACTGTTTTTTTTGTTAACTGGGATCTCTTATCTTCCACTGTCTGACTGGTGGTGTTGAAGGTGGAGGTTTACAGGCTGACGAGATCCAACCTGGAATGATCAGAGAATCAGAGATCTGCCACCAGCATGATGTGAAGGTAGAATGCAAAAACTTACAAGCGGTGTGAAAAACAAGGGATCCAGAAGGCAGGAACCACATGGACAACGATGAAAGAATCCAGCGATGAGCAGCTAAAACCTGAAAGATTAAAAACTGGGAGACTGGATTAGTAGACGAACAGGACAGAATAATTTACTATATTGGAAAGCAGCGTGTAGGGAAGCACCACTATTACACCCTGAAACAGGACGGAGTTGAGAGGAAAACACAAAGTCGAAGAAAAGCCCCGGTGCAAGGCGCTACCGAAGGCTTCCTCAGTCCTGCCAGAAACCTTAACATCTAAAATACTCAATTTAGTAGCGGAACAAAGAAAAGCCCCAGTGCAAGGCGCTACCGAAGGCTTCCTCAGTCCTGCCAGAAACCTTAACATCTAAAATACTAAATTTAGCAGCGGAACAAAGAAAAGCCCCGGTGCAAGGCGCTATCGAAGGCTTCCTCAGTCCTGCCAGAAACCTTAACATCTAAAATACTCAATTTAGTAGCGGAACAAAGAAAAAGCCCCGGTGCAAGGCGCTACCGAAGGCTTCCTCAGTCTGCCTAGAAACCCAATGGCTTTAATAAAAAACATGAGAGAAATGATGATGTCCTAATGTGACTTCCCAAATAGGTCTTCAGTTTTTACAGATCCCAATCTAATCAGAGTCACTTGACAAGACGTAGTGAGGTCTAAAGAACACGTGTCTGGAACTCTCTCTTGCTGTTATTCCGCTAGATGTTGAAGGTATTGCTTCCTCTACTGTGTCCTCTTCACAGAAAAAGAAGTCAGGGTATGACAAAGTTGAATCTTCAAAGTATATTGATGGTGAAGGACTGAAAACGAGGGGTGACAGAATGGGATCCTCATATGGCGACATTGTTGAGAGACTGAAAACACTGGGTGGCAAAATGGTATCTTCAAAGTGCGTCGATGTAGAGGGACTGAGGACGGGGGATGACAAAATAGGATCTTCAAAGTGCGTCGGCGTTGAAGGACTGAGGACGGGGGATGACAGAGTTGAATCTTCAAAGTATATTGATGGTGAAGGAGTGAAAACGAGGGGTGACAGAATGGGATCCTCATATGGCGACATTGTTGAGAGACTGAAAACACTGGGTGGCAAAATGGTATCTTCAAAGTGCGTTGGTGTTGAGGGACTGAGGACGGGGGATGACAAAATAGGATCCTCATATGGCGACATTGATGAGAGACTGATCACACTGGGTGACAAAATAGGATCCTCATATGGCGACAATGGTGAGAGAAAGAAATCAATGGGTGGAAAAATGGGATCTTCAAAGTGCGTCGGTGTTGAAGGACTGAGGACGGGGGATGACAAAATAGAATCTTGAAAGTGCGTCGGTGTTGAGGGACTGAGGACGGGGGATGACAAAATAGAATCTTGAAAGTGCGTCGGTGTTGAGGGACTGAGGACGGGGGATGACAAAATAGAATCTTCAAAGTGCATCGGTGTTGAAGGACTGAGGACGGGGGATGACAAAATAGGATCTTCAAAGTGCATCGGTGTTGAAGGACTGAGGACGGGGTATGACAAAGTTGAATCTTCAAAGTATATTGATGGTGAAGGAGTGAAAACGAGGGGTGACAGAATGGGATCCTCATATGGCGACATTGTTGAGAGACTGAAAACACTGGGTGGCAAAATGGTATCTTCAAAGTGCGTTGGTGTTGAGGGACTGAGGACGGGGGATGACAAAATAGGATCCTCATATGGCGACATTGATGAGAGACTGATAACACTGGGTGACAAAATAGGATCCTCATATGGCGACATTGATGAGAGACTGATAACACTGGGTGACAAAATAGGATCCTCATTTGGCGACATTGATGAGAGACTGATAACACTGGGTGACAAAATGGGATCCTCATATGGCGACATTGGTGAGAGACTGATAACACTGGGTGAGAAAATGGGATCCTCATTTGGCGACATTGGTGAGAGACTGATAACACTGGGTGACAAAATGGGATCTTCAAAGTGCGTCGGTGTTGATGGAATGAGGACGGGGGATGACAAAATGGGATCTTCAAAGTGCGTCGGTGTTGAGGGACTGAGGACAGGTGGTAACTCAATGGGATCGTCATATTCCGTCTTTTGGTACGGAAAGGACAGGACACTATACTTGGTCCTCTTGGCTGGGGGGCTCCTCTTCAGCATCACTCTTCTTTGTCCTCTTTCCGTTTATGCCAGTCACAGATGTCACATGAGCCGTGTCCTCTTCCAAACCTACCTGATGATGTTGCAAGGTACCGATAGGTCTGGACTTCTCTGGACGTAAAATGGGCTCTTCCTGTTTGTCAGGTCCAGATGGGAATTCAACTGAATTACAAGGAGCCAGGTCTTCTTGGGGCTTCTGAGCCACCCCTAATTTAATGTTTGGTCGAAGGACCTGGACAACCCGAAATCGGGATCTAAAGTCATCCTGGTCTCCATTACCTACCTCGTCTTCACTGGAGCTGTTAGTAGAGCTACCACTGGAGCTGGTAATATTGCTATCAGTGGAGCTGGTAGAACAGTCCACAGACTGCGGAGGTGAACTATACTTCAACTCCTCTCCGTGGTCTTCAGAAACCATGTCGGCTTCATTTAACCACAACTTACCGTGTTCCTCACCATTATCTGGACGTCCCTCCAACGTTGGGGATCCATCTGCTGGAAGCGCCATGGTATGGGCTGTGAAGAAAAAACCAAAGCCAAAAAAGCTATAAATCTGTATCTTGGAAAAAATCACAAAAGTCCAAAGCAATGTTTAGAGGGAACACTGAAATACCAACAATACAATAACCCAGCTTTGTGAATGTGTTTGTTTTTCTTGAATATATTTAATTAGCAATATTAATGCTATGCCAGATGTGATTATACAACAAGAACGGGAATTAAGAGATAAAATAAATAAAGCTTATATTTAGTCACAAAAAAACCAGCAAAAAAACACAATTTTACATAAAAACCAGAACAAACTCTAAAACTCAGTGATCAAACACGTATAAACCATCAGCACTCAGACAAACAAACTTGCAATGCAAACACGGCATTGCATGTTTGCAAAGTGTTCCTTCATTTTTTATTGAAGTCATTTTAAATAATGTCACCAATGTATCCATGGAAACTAAATATGTTTGTGTAGGCATTTATCAAAAAGAAAAAAAAGGGCAAAGAACCATCCAGTTTACCAAGAATTGGAATCCAAAGTCATCGAAGATGATTTTCACAAATAAATCATTATTTTGCTGTGAAAATTAGCTTTGATTGATGATCACTACGACTATACACGATTCATTGCCTATTAATGGTCTATCATTAACGAACACACACACTTACAATGCTATTACTGGGGCGACAGTGGTAGGAGTTTGCCCTGCAATGGTCCGCCTCTGTCGTTGTGTCCTTGAGCAAGACACTTCTCTCACCTTTAGCTGGAGTTTATTGCTGGCACGATACAACATCTGTGGCTACAATCCATTAGCTTATAAACATCAGTGTGTGAACGCGGACATGAATGGAAATTTTATGGAAAGCGTCCTAACAAACCGTTAGTCTGATGTCATTACCATGGAAACCAAGTATGTTTGTCAGGGCATTTAAAAAAAAACCCAAAACACATCAACATGTCCCTATCTTGAAAAAATAATGAAACTAAACAATTCAAATATAGGTTATTATAAGGGTAAACACTATTTTTTAAATTTTTTTTAAAAAATATTAAATATTTAAGTCATTTCATTTTGCGTATCCATGGAAACTGAGTGTTTACCACGGCATTTTTCAAAAAATAACGGTCAAAAAAACAAGCAACTTTTTCATTAATTTGAAGTTAATTGAACTAATTTGACTATAATTCAGTAAAATGCATATATTTCTTAAATTATTACACCACAGTTTAACATTCCCGACATTTCCAGCGAAATTCAGTAAAGAAAAAGGCTCATTAGTTAACTAGTTAGTTAGATCTATGCTAGCAAAGAATGCTACTCGTCTTTTTTTCTACAGCAGTCAGTATTTCTTTAAAACACACACACACGAACGCAAAAATAAACTAAACAAGTCACTAATATCTTAGTAATAACTTGCTTTGGTTTATTAAAAATAGTAGAAGAATGATTTGAACCTTCCAGCTGGTCACCCTGCTGCTTCTTCTCCCGGTCAGGAAACGTCTTTCGCAGGTTTGGTATCCACGGGTTTCTTCAGCAAGTGCGAATTTCAGCAAGTTCTTCTTCAGCAAGTTTTGCACAGCAGATTCTCGACAAGCTCAAACCTTCCGAGGCTTTAAAGGCTCCTTCAGGCGTCTCTGTCAAAAGTCCCGTCGCAAAGGGGAAAGAACTCAGAAGGTCGGCGTCATTTATAGGCTCGAGGACGCTAACGTCGTTGCCATGACTTCCATTGACGAACGCACGCGCTGGTGCGTGAGAGAAATTGGACCACAAATAACGGAGATTTTTTTTTTTCTTTCGAAATGTTTTATTGTTACTTGGGACGTTTTTTAAAACATGGCATTGTACAGTTATACATAAATTTTTACTTATCTTTTAATAAATACAATTCCTTAATTAAGTTAAACTAAAAGAGGATAAGAACAAGGACATTAAAACAATAACTCTGTATGTTTAAAAGTTGAGCAGGACCGGGGTGACTCCTTACGAAGTTCGGAGCCGTCCGGTTCTTCCAAGCAGCGCTGCTGCTCAGAGGGGATCCCCGCCCTGAAGCTCCTTCCCGCCTGCCTCACCCGGGGAGCCAGGCCGCCGCTGCTGGGACCTCCGTCCGTGAAGCGCCGGATCCTTCGTTCAAGGAGGCGCAGGCGATTCTTCTTTGTGGCTGTGTCCATACTTATATAATGTATAACTACCTTATACATTATAAAAGTATTATTGGGGCCTGCCCATAGCAATGCATAAGGAGAGCAGTACTGACTTGTGAAGTCAGCAGCATGTGGGACATCACTAGGATGTTTTCTATAATTGACTTACTCTTTCAGTATACTAAACACGGCTAATAAGTAAAATAAATAGCTAATAGCTTATTTAAGCTAAAATGCTTAAATGCTTAAATAAGCATTTAACTGTATTTCTGAGCTCTGCATACACCATTTTTGTCTCATCACTGCAATTACTGTGAGTGAGCTACAAATATGAATTGCGGTACTATGGGAGAAGACAAATAGTTCTCTCATATGCTTCAAACGGTTTTTCAATACGTCTCTCGGTTCCTGAACGGCAAGGAGTTGTTCAGGCTGCTTTTTCCATATAAACCAATGGGGTGTCTCACAAAGATAGAAATCTTTGTCCACCTCTCTGTGTCACACACACATGACAGTTAGCAGAGGATTGATAACCATAGCAACGGAACACAGGAGGCGATTGGCTGCTGGTAGATTGGAGATTGGACTACAAATACGCATCACTGTAGTTCTAATCAACACTCAGTTAAAACAGAGGGCTGAGCTGCCATTTAGAGCTACTGGCTGTTTTGGCCAGTAAATAACGGATTTAACCCAAACACTGTTAGACAGTTTAATTAGTCTGGTCATTTAATATGAAGCTTATGTTTTTTTCAAAATAAAAGCCTCAGTATCCCCCTCAGGTTAATGCACCGCCTATGGCGGTGCAATAATATTAGCATGCATTCTATTTTTCTCTCAGGTTAGGGAACTGCCTTGCTCAGCAAGGCAGTTCATTAGCATTAGCCTTTTACCTTAAATAAGCTATTAGCTATTTTCTTACTTATTAGCCATGTTTAATATACTGAGTGCAGTAAGTCAATTACAGACAACATTCTAATGATATCCCACATGCTATTGACAGCATGTAGGGAAAGATATGTTCAGCCTGCTTTGATCAGAAAAACGAACTGCTTCAAACAGTTACAATTCTGTCTCTCCCTCTCTGTCTCACTCACATGACAGCTGAGCTGCTCTTTAGAACTACAATGACTGAAGGTTAGAACTACAACATGGCGGACACTCAGTGCCTACAAAAGAGGTCTGAGCTGAATGTCAGAACTACAACATGGAGGAACTGTCAGTTACTACAGAGGAGGACTGAGCTGGCCTTTAGAACTACTTGTGTTTTGGGCTTTTTAGAACTGATTTTACCCAATCATTGTTACACATAGGTTTAGTGTGGCAATTTAAAATTAAGTTTAATGAAAATTTCAAAATAAAAGCCTTGAATATTTTTACATTATGTAATTGCTCTTTTGAGCATTATATAACTGATTTAATCCATTGAGTGTTATACATGGGATTTGTGTGGCCCTTTGAAATGAAGTTTAACAAAAATTTCAAAATAAAAGCCTTGACAAATTTTACATCATGTAATTGCTCTTTTTGGCTTTTTTTTTTTTAACTTTTTCGTCCAAAACACTGTTACACGTGGTATTAGTTTGGCCCATTGAAATGAAGCATACTGAAAACTTCAAAATAAAAGCCTTGAATATTTTTACATCACATAAATGCTCTTTTGAGCATTATATAACTGATTCAACCCAATGACTATTAGACATGGGATTAGACTTGTCCTTTGAAATGAAGCTTAACAAAAGTTTCAAAATAAAAGCCTTGACAATTTTTACATCATGTAATTGCTCTTTTTGGCTTTATGTGACTTTTTATCCAAAGCACTGTTACACAATGGAATACTGTGGGCATTTAAAATGAAGCTTACTGCAAATTTCAAAATAAAAGCCTCAATATGCCCCTGAGGTAATGAACTGCGCAAGGCAGTTCATTAGCATTAGCATTTTAGCTTATATAAGCTATTAGCTATTTATTTGACTTATTAGCCATGTTTAGTCTACTGAATGGAGTAAGTCCATTATAGAAAACATCCAATGATGTCCCATATGCTACTGACAGCAATCACGCTAACATTAGCATTTTTGCTAATTTTAGCTGATACACTTACTTTATCATACTGGATGGTGCACGTCCATGTTAGTAAACATTCTTGTGAATCTCCTCATATGACTGCAGCTTTCTTTAGCATTGATGCTAATTTCTAGCATCAGAACGCTGGGTCCAAACCGACGGGCACACTTTGGCAGGCCCCGGTTAAATTTCTTCAGGAATTTTCTAGTTAACAGCTTTTATAGCCTATAATAACACTATATACGCTGTTAATGACTTATTTTAACTGAGATGCTTCGCTTTGAAAATAATTAAACTTTAAGACTAAAAAGGAAGAGAAAAGAATACAGCAAACTCAAATCCCGAATCACACGTCACAGAATGACGTCAATGACCGCCTGAAACAGAGTCTTTGAATGTAGGCCTTCTGCGATCATTTGGTCACTAATCATTTTCTTTGTCTTGCAGGTAAATGCTTGTAAACACAAAAGCCATTAAAGATAGGTTATCCTTTCTAAAATGGACGAGCATCGCTATGCAGGATAAAAAGAGAATTTTTAGTCCTGGTCTTTATTTAAAGGCCTGTATGAAAAGGAGGAGGATATGTGGCCTCTGATTGGCTCAGCTGGTTATTGGTATTAAATGACGGCAATCTGTGTCATGTGACTAAACTTTAATAGTCACGTGACATTTGATATAGCTATATGATGTTGCTATATAGAAATAGATATTTAAATCTTCATCACTGTATTTTTTATACAGTCTTTGAATGTAGACTGTATAAAATCTGCATTTTATACAGTCTATTTGCGATAATTTAGTCACTTTGTCTTTTCTTTGTCATGTCAATATTTGTAAAAACAAAAACAAAATATTCTACCAGTTTATAAAATGTATAATTACATTACAAAAAAAAATGTCATTACAGGAAATCTTAGTGACAGGGCCTATAAATGAAAGTATATATAATTAAACTCAGGGGCGATTCTAGGATCTGACCTTTAGGGCTGCTGAGCCCCCAGCAGGGATAAAACCCATGAAAAGATATTTGTTTGTTCAGTTTTCTAAATCTAACTGCTAATTTACATACATTCACAAACAAAATAAAGAGACATGTTGTCAGTAATTCATAGAATAAAAGAACAATGTTCATTTTACTCAAACATAAACCTATAAAGAGTAAAATCAGAGAAACTTTTCATTTTTTCCAGAGGTGTATATACTCAGTTTGAAATAAAATCTCAAGATTACATCATGCCTGCCAACATCTGCTAACATTAATGAGTTCAATCAATGCATTTTTATGACAGGCTAAATGTGTGTTGGGCATTGTGATTCTTGATATTTTTTGTTCAATGGCTCTTTTGTTCTTTTTTTGTAAATAAGATTCTTCCTCTTTTATTTCTGGCCAGTGTTCACTCTTTTGTTTGTCCATTAATCTTTTCACACCCATATTTCCCATGTTTTTGTCCTTTATCTCTTTTTTCATGCAACTCTCCATGTCCTGTTAGTTCCTCCCAGCTTAGATCAGCTTGATCTGTTTCTTTAGACTCCGTGGGAACAGAATGAATGTGAGAAGAGATTCTGAATTTCAGGCTCATTTTAAACCATAAAAGTTGATCAAACCTTAATGTTTTCTTTTGCTTGTTTTCATACAAACAAAATATAACTTGTTTGTACCAGGCTTCATGCCAATGAGTTTAAATAGCATAAAAAAGGAAATCAAATGATTGTCCTTCTGCTCTAAAGCAGATTTATCATCTCAAATGATCCAAATCTGATATCTGAATAAAACCAAAGCAGTGATGGCAAAAAAACCTTTTATTGAAATTTCTTACAACTTGATGTTATTTCACTCTATGATCAGCTTAATAACTTTCCATGCTTTCATAAATCAAGTGAAAGTTACACAAAAGACTAAACAGAATACAAAAACCTCCAAAATACACCATGACATCATAATTAATAAAAATAACATGACACTGCGAAATATATACAAAAAATTTAATATCTTCCTCATGCTTTCACAAATCAAGTGAAAGTTACACACAAAAATAAAACAGAATACAATAAGTCCAAAAATACATGTATTATATTACATCATAATACATAGAAATAACCTGACACTGCAAAATATTTTACATTCTTTAATATCTTCCTCCTGCTTCCTGTCTTGTAAATAAACACCATGATTTTCACCCTGTTGTGAGACTTTTCTTTAGCATTGTGATGACTGTGAAATATAAATTTAATCTTTAAATGTACACATTTGTTCAATTTTTACTCTTCAGAAACCAACAAAATGTGTGTTTTTGCACTGAGCAGGAGCCACAATGATTTTCTGTAATTCCATCAGATTATGCAGCATATCTTCTTCATTCCACACATTACATACACATTATTACATAAAAACATGCTACCATGACTTTTCTTTAACAATATTAGTTTCTGGACAGAGGAAATGAGCTGAACACATTCTTCAACAGGTTCAGTCCAGGAACAAGCTCATCATCTTCCTCTCCTGTCTGCAGCCAAACAGATTTCTCATCCTCCTCTGACCCACAGCTTTCCTGTCAAACCTCAGATGTTCCATCTTCCACCTCAGTCATGGACTCTTCTGCTTCCACAAGTTTGTCTTTAACCACATCAGGAGACGCTGCTGCTCCCTTTGCCTCCACCTCCAACTTTTCTGTATCTAGAAGTCAGGTGAAGAAGCAGCCGGAGAAACTGAACAGGAACGAGGCTGCAGGTCCAGATGCTGTCAGTCCCAGATTCCCTCTGTGGGATTCTGCAGCATCTCTTCAACCTTTGCCTGACCCAAGAGGAGGTTCCGTTGTTGTGGAAGACATCCTGTCTGGTTCCGGTACCGAAGAAAAGTCACCCATCAGTCATAATGACTGTAGACCTGTTGCCCTGACGTCCCACATCATGAAGGTCCTGGAGAGATTCCTGGTGGCCCACTTGAGTAAGCAGACGATCACATATCAGGACCCCCTGCAGTTTGCTTATCGCCGTGGAGTTGGAGTTGATCAGACACCTGCTTCAACAAACCCACTGTCATCTGGACAAAGCAGGCAGCACAGTGAGGATCAGGGTCTTTGGTTCCCAGGTGCATTGAACACAATTCAGCCTGATCTGCTCTGTTAGAAACTCCAGAAGACACAGGTGGAGGCCTCAACAATCACCTGCATCTGTGACAACCTGACAAACAGACCACAGTTAGTGAGACTGAAGGACTGTGTGTCTAACCAGGTGCTCAACAACATGGGAACACCACAGGGCACTGTACTCTCACCATTCATTTTCACCCTCTACTGTTGAGACCTCCAGCACAAGTCCGACTTCTGTCATCTACAGAAATACTCAGACGACTCTGCAGTTGTTGTGTATCAGAGGAAGACAAGAGGCTGAGTACAGAGATCTGGTGGATCACTTTGTGGCCAGGTGAGGGAACAATCATCTAATCCTGACTGTAAACAAAACAAAGGAGAGGGTTGTTGATTTCAGGAGAAACAGGAAACCCTATTTCCATCATGGGAGAAGATGTGGAGGTGGTTCAGGAATATAAATACCTCGGTGTTCATCTGGAACACAGACTGGACTGGAGACGCAACAGAAGACAGGAACCACATGGACAAGCCGTCTACAAAAAGAGACAGAGCAGACTGCACTTCTCCAGGAAGCTAAGATCCTTCAAGGTTTGCAGCAAGTTGCTGCAGATCTTTAAGTCTGCTGCTGAGAGTGTCATCTCTTCTGCTATCATCTGTTGGTGCAGCAGCATCAGAGCCAGGAACCTCAAAAGGCTCAACAATCTGATAAAGAAGGCTGGATTGGTTCTGGTTCTGTTCTGGAGATGACTGTGGAATCTCTGGAGATGACGCAAAGAAAGATTCTTCAGAAGAGTCAAGAAAGCTATGGACGACTCTGACCGTCCTCTTCATGAGTCTGTATGGGGAAAACAGAGTATCATCAGTCAGAGGCTTCTTCAGGTTTGCTGCAACACAGACAGCTACAAAAGATCTTTCCTGCTGACAGCAATCAGTCATCTGCAATAACTCTTTGAAGAATCTGAATTAATGAGCTGCAACTACATTTCATTTCCCTTTGGGATCAATAAAGTCAAAGCATGTTTGGGTCATTCTTGCACACTACTCAAAGTTTGATAGAAAAAAATATTGAACAATTGGAAGTTATGGTGGAAACATTTTTGTGGTTTCAATGAAATGAAACAAAAAATGTAAAAAGATAATGAAGTTTCTCTTTTCCTGTGCAGTTTCACCTGTTTGCAGCTCGTTTTGCTGTTTGCTGCGCGTTTGCAGTTGTCGGCCACAGTTTCTGATCAAGTCATTATCTCCTCAACCTTCACCATCATCTGTTACAACCAGTAGATGAGTAGATGGACAAAGTAACCTGCTGTCAGTGTTGGTCAACTCATGCTTGGTTTGTTATTGAAGGACCTGCTTCACATGGTCCTTCTTTATTCTGTGTCCTCAGGTGTCCCCCTGTTGCATCAGGAAACTTCATCTTGGGATTTCCAGCAGGATTTTCTGAGTCCCTTCAGTCCTCTGTGTCTTCTCTCTCCTGATTGGTCCAGTGCTGCTGGTGATGCTGGACAATCATCACATAATAATACACACATTCCTTAATCTCTGTCTAAATAACAGATGATTAAAGTGAATTCCTGATCAAGTCATCATGTCCTCACCTTTTCCACAATCTGTTACAACCAGTAGATCAGCAGTTGGAGCAGGTCGTCTTCTTTAATTGTTGGTCAACTCAAGTTGAGGTACATGAGTTGACGGAGAAATGAAATAAAGAGAAAAGACATCAGAGTTTAAAAAAAAGAGAACATGGACAGAAGAAAGAACAGCTTTGAAATTTGACCTTAATTTCATTCATATTTAAAATTGTTAGCTGGGTAAAAATAAGTTTTCTTACTTTTTTTCGTCAACAGGGTTCTCTTCTCTACCTCCACCTTACTGGTGGTGTTGAAGGTGGAGGTTTACAGGTGGAGCATGTCTTCTTTAATTGTTGGTCAACTCAAGTCGTGGTACATGAGTTGACGGAGAAATGAAATAAAGATAAAACATAACAGGGTTAAAAAACAGAGAATATAAATCTGCAGAAAAAAGAAAAGGTTTGAAATCTGATCTCAATTTCATCCATATTTAAAATTGTTACTCGGGTAAAAATAGGTTTTCTTACTTTTTTTGTCAACAGGGTTCTCTTATCTTCCTCCGTCTGACTGGTGGTGTTGAAGGTGGAGGTTTACAGGTGGAGCAGGTCTTCTTCTTTAATTGTTGGTCAACTCAAGTCAAGTGACATGAGTTGACTGAGAAATGAAATAAAGAGAAAAGACAACAGAGTTAAAAAATGTGAACATGGACAGAAGAAAGAACAGCTTTGAAATTTGACCTCAATTTCATCCATATTTAAAATCGCTAGCCAGGTAAAAATAGGTTTTTTACTGTTTTTTTGTTAACTGGGATCTCTTATCTTCCACTGTCTGACTGGTGGTGTTGAAGGTGGAGGTTTACAGGCTGACGAGATCCAACCTGGAATGATCAGAGAATCAGAGATCTGCCACCAGCATGATGTGAAGGTAGAATGCAAAAACTTACAAGCGGTGTGAAAAACAAGGGATCCAGAAGGCAGGAACCACATGGACAACGATGAAAGAATCCAGCGATGAGCAGCTAAAACCTGAAAGATTAAAAACTGGGAGACTGGATTAGTAGACGAACAGGACAGAATAATTTACTATATTGGAAAGCAGCGTGTAGGGAAGCACCACTATTACACCCTGAAACAGGACGGAGTTGAGAGGAAAACACAAAGTCGAAGAAAAGCCCCGGTGCAAGGCGCTACCGAAGGCTTCCTCAGTCCTGCCAGAAACCTTAACATCTAAAATACTCAATTTAGTAGCGGAACAAAGAAAAGCCCCAGTGCAAGGCGCTACCGAAGGCTTCCTCAGTCCTGCCAGAAACCTTAACATCTAAAATACTAAATTTAGCAGCGGAACAAAGAAAAGCCCCGGTGCAAGGCGCTATCGAAGGCTTCCTCAGTCCTGCCAGAAACCTTAACATCTAAAATACTCAATTTAGTAGCGGAACAAAGAAAAGCCCCGGTGCAAGGCGCTACCGAAGGCTTCCTCAGTCTGCCTAGAAACCCAATGGCTTTAATAAAAAACATGAGAGAAATGATGATGTCCTAATGTGACTTCCCAAATAGGTCTTCAGTTTTTACAGATCCCAATCTAATCAGAGTCACTTGACAAGACGTAGTGAGGTCTAAAGAACACGTGTCTGGAACTCTCTCTTGCTGTTATTCCGCTAGATGTTGAAGGTATTGCTTCCTCTACTGTGTCCTCTTCACAGAAAAAGAAGTCAGGGTATGACAAAGTTGAATCTTCAAAGTATATTGATGGTGAAGGACTGAAAACGAGGGGTGACAGAATGGGATCCTCATATGGCGACATTGTTGAGAGACTGAAAACACTGGGTGGCAAAATGGTATCTTCAAAGTGCGTCGATGTTGAGGGACTGAGGACGGGGGATGACAAAATAGGATCTTCAAAGTGCGTCGGCGTTGAAGGACTGAGGACGGGGGATGACAGAGTTGAATCTTCAAAGTATATTGATGGTGAAGGAGTGAAAACGAGGGGTGACAGAATGGGATCCTCATATGGCGACATTGTTGAGAGACTGAAAACACTGGGTGGCAAAATGGTATCTTCAAAGTGCGTTGGTGTTGAGGGACTGAGGACGGGGGATGACAAAATAGGATCCTCATATGGCGACATTGATGAGAGACTGATCACACTGGGTGACAAAATAGGATCCTCATATGGCGACAATGGTGAGAGAAAGAAATCAATGGGTGGAAAAATGGGATCTTCAAAGTGCGTCGGTGTTGAAGGACTGAGGACGGGGGATGACAAAATAGAATCTTGAAAGTGCGTCGGTGTTGAGGGACTGAGGACGGGGGATGACAAAATAGAATCTTGAAAGTGCGTCGGTGTTGAGGGACTGAGGACGGGGGATGACAAAATAGAATCTTCAAAGTGCATCGGTGTTGAAGGACTGAGGA
Source organism: Xiphophorus couchianus (assembly GCF_001444195.1). Taxonomy (NCBI): domain Eukaryota; kingdom Metazoa; phylum Chordata; class Actinopteri; order Cyprinodontiformes; family Poeciliidae; genus Xiphophorus; species Xiphophorus couchianus. Next base: position 4,992,406 of record NC_040234.1, on the reverse strand, counting down.
CGGGGGATGACAAAATAGGATCTTCAAAGTGCATCGGTGTTGAAGGACTGAGGACGGGGTATGACAAAGTTGAATCTTCAAAGTATATTGATGGTGAAGGAGTGAAAACGAGGGGTGACAGAATGGGATCCTCATATGGCGACATTGTTGAGAGACTGAAAACACTGGGTGGCAAAATGGTATCTTCAAAGTGCGTTGGTGTTGAGGGACTGAGGACGGGGGATGACAAAATAGGATCCTCATATGGCGACATTGATGAGAGACTGATAACACTGGGTGACAAAATAGGATCCTCATATGGCGACATTGATGAGAGACTGATAACACTGGGTGACAAAATAGGATCCTCATTTGGCGACATTGATGAGAGACTGATAACACTGGGTGACAAAATGGGATCCTCATATGGCGACATTGGTGAGAGACTGATAACACTGGGTGAGAAAATGGGATCCTCATTTGGCGACATTGGTGAGAGACTGATAACACTGGGTGACAAAATGGGATCCTCATATGGCGACATTGATGAGAGACTGATAACACTGGGTGACAAAATAGGATCCTCATATGGCGACATTGATGAGAGACTGATAACACTGGGTGACAAAATAGGATCCTCATTTGGCGACATTGATGAGAGACTGATAACACTGGGTGACAAAATGGGATCCTCATATGGCGACATTGGTGAGAGACTGATAACACTGGGTGACAAAATGGGATCTTCAAAGTGCGTCGGTGTTGATGGAATGAGGACGGGGGATGACAAAATGGGATCTTCAAAGTGCGTCGGTGTTGAGGGACTGAGGACAGGTGGTAACTCAATGGGATCGTCATATTCCGTCTTTTGGTACGGAAAGGACAGGACACTATACTTGGTCCTCTTGGCTGGGGGCTCCTCTTCAGCATCACTCTTCTTTGTCCTCTTTCCGTTTATGCCAGTCACAGATGTCACATGAGCCGTGTCCTCTTCCAAACCTACCTGATGATGTTGCAAGGTACCGATAGGTCTGGACTTCTCTGGACGTAAAATGGGCTCTTCCTGTTTGTCAGGTCCAGATGGGAATTCAACTGAATTACAAGGAGCCAGGTCTTCTTGGGGCTTCTGAGCCACCCCTAATTTAATGTTTGGTCGAAGGACCTGGACAACCCGAAATCGGGATCTAAAGTCATCCTGGTCTCCATTACCTACCTCGTCTTCACTGGAGCTGTTAGTAGAGCTACCACTGGAGCTGGTAATATTGCTATCAGTGGAGCTGGTAGAACAGTCCACAGACTGCGGAGGTGAACTATACTTCAACTCCTCTCCGTGGTCTTCAGAAACCATGTCGGCTTCATTTAACCACAACTTACCGTGTTCCTCACCATTATCTGGACGTCCCTCCAACGTTGGGGATCCATCTGCTGGAAGCGCCATGGTATGGGCTGTGAAGAAAAAACCAAAGCCAAAAAAGCTATAAATCTGTATCTTGGAAAAAATCACAAAAGTCCAAAGCAATGTTTAGAGGGAACACTGAAATACCAACAATACAATAACCCAGCTTTGTGAATGTGTTTGTTTTTCTTGAATATATTTAATTAGCAATATTAATGCTATGCCAGATGTGATTATACAACAAGAACGGGAATTAAGAGATAAAATAAATAAAGCTTATATTTAGTCACAAAAAAACCAGCAAAAAACACAATTTTACATAAAAACCAGAACAAACTCTAAAACTCAGTGATCAAACACGTATAAACCATCAGCACTCAGACAAACAAACTTGCAATGCAAACACGGCATTGCATGTTTGCAAAGTGTTCCTTCATTTTTTATTGAAGTCATTTTAAATAATGTCACCAATGTATCCATGGAAACTAAATATGTTTGTGTAGGCATTTATCAAAAAGAAAAAAAGGGCAAAGAACCATCCAGTTTACCAAGAATTGGAATCCAAAGTCATTGAAGATGATTTTCACAAATAAATCATTATTTTGCTGTGAAAATTAGCTTTGATTGATGATCACTACGACTATACACGATTCATTGCCTATTAATGGTCTATCATTAACGAACACACACACTTACAATGCTTATTACTGGGGCGACAGTGGTAGGAGTTTGCCCTGCAATGGTCCGCCTCTGTCGTTGTGTCCTTGAGCAAGACACTTCTCTCACCTTTAGCTGGAGTTTATTGCTGGCACCATACAACATCTGTGGCTACAATCCATTAGCTTATAAACATCAGTGTGTGAACGCGGACATGAATGGAAATTTTATGGAAAGCGTCCTAACAAACCGTTAGTCTGATGTCATTACCATGGAAACCAAGTATGTTTGTCAGGGCATTTAAAAAAAACCCAAAACACATCAACATGTCCCTATCTTGAAAAAATAATGAAACTAAACAATTCAAATATAGGTTATTATAAGGGTAAACACTATTTTTTAAATTTTTTTTAAAAAATATTAAATATTTAAGTCATTTCATTTTGCGTATCCATGGAAACTGAGTGTTTACCACGGCATTTTTCAAAAAATAACGGTCAAAAAACAAGCAACTTTTTCATTAATTTGAAGTTAATTGAACTAATTTGACTATAATTCAGTAAAATGCATATATTTCTTAAATTATTACACCACAGTTTAACATTCCCGACATTTCCAGCGAAATTCAGTAAAGAAAAAGGCTCATTAGTTAACTAGTTAGTTAGATCTATGCTAGCAAAGAATGCTACTCGTCTTTTTTTCTACAGCAGTCAGTATTTCTTTAAAACACACACACACGAACGCAAAAATAAACTAAACAAGTCACTAATATCTTAGTAATAACTTGCTTTGGTTTATTAAAAATAGTAGAAGAATGATTTGAACCTTCCAGCTGGTCACCCTGCTGCTTCTTCTCCCGGTCAGGAAACGTCTTTCGCAGGTTTGGTATCCACGGGTTTCTTCAGCAAGTGCGAATTTCAGCAAGTTCTTCTTCAGCAAGTTTTGCACAGCAGATTCTCGACAAGCTCAAACCTTCCGAGGCTTTAAAGGCTCCTTCAGGCGTCTCTGTCAAAAGTCCCGTCGCAAAGGGGAAAGAACTCAGAAGGTCGGCGTCATTTATAGGCTCGAGGACGCTAACGTCGTTGCCATGACTTCCATTGACGAACGCACGCGCTGGTGCGTGAGAGAAATTGGACCACAAATAACGGAGATTTTTTTTTTTCTTTCGAAATGTTTTATTGTTACTTGGGACGTTTTTTAAAACATGGCATTGTACAGTTATACATAAATTTTTACTTATCTTTTAATAAATACAATTCCTTAATTAAGTTAAACTAAAAGAGGATAAGAACAAGGACATTAAAACAATAACTCTGTATGTTTAAAAGTTGAGCAGGACCGGGGTGACTCCTTACGAAGTTCGGAGCCGTCCGGTTCTTCCAAGCAGCGCTGCTGCTCAGAGGGGATCCCCGCCCTGAAGCTCCTTCCCGCCTGCCTCACCCGGGGAGCCAGGCCGCCGCTGCTGGGACCTCCGTCCGTGAAGCGCCGGATCCTTCGTTCAAGGAGGCGCAGGCGATTCTTCTTTGTGGCTGTGTCCATACTTATATAATGTATAACTACCTTATACATTATAAAAGTATTATTGGGGCCTGCCCATAGCAATGCATAAGGAGAGCAGTACTGACTTGTGAAGTCAGCAGCATGTGGGACATCACTAGGATGTTTTCTATAATTGACTTACTCTTTCAGTATACTAAACACGGCTAATAAGTAAAATAAATAGCTAATAGCTTATTTAAGCTAAAATGCTTAAATGCTTAAATAAGCATTTAACTGTATTTCTGAGCTCTGCATACACCATTTTTGTCTCATCACTGCAATTACTGTGAGTGAGCTACAAATATGAATCGCGGTACTATGGGAGAAGACAAATAGTTCTCTCATATGCTTCAAACGGTTTTTCAATACGTCTCTCGGTTCCTGAACGGCAAGGAGTTGTTCAGGCTGCTTTTTCCATATAAACCAATGGGGTGTCTCACAAAGATAGAAATCTTTGTCCACCTCTCTGTGTCACACACACATGACAGTTAGCAGAGGATTGATAACCATAGCAACGGAACACAGGAGGCGATTGGCTGCTGGTAGATTGGAGATTGGACTACAAATACGCATCACTGTAGTTCTAATCAACACTCAGTTAAAACAGAGGGCTGAGCTGCCATTTAGAACTACTGGCTGTTTTGGCCAGTAAATAACGGATTTAACCCAAACACTGTTAGACAGTTTAATTAGTCTGGTCATTTAATATGAAGCTTATGTTTTTTTCAAAATAAAAGCCTCAGTATCCCCCTCAGGTTAATGCACCGCCTATGGCGGTGCAATAATATTAGCATGCATTCTATTTTTCTCTCAGGTTAGGGAACTGCCTTGCTCAGCAAGGCAGTTCATTAGCATTAGCCTTTTACCTTAAATAAGCTATTAGCTATTTTCTTACTTATTAGCCATGTTTAATATACTGAGTGCAGTAAGTCAATTACAGACAACATTCTAATGATATCCCACATGCTATTGACAGCATGTAGGGAAAGATATGTTCAGCCTGCTTTGATCAGAAAAACGAACTGCTTCAAACAGTTACAATTCTGTCTCTCCCTCTCTGTCTCACTCACATGACAGCTGAGCTGCTCTTTAGAACTACAATGACTGAAGGTTAGAACTACAACATGGCGGACACTCAGTGCCTACAAAAGAGGTCTGAGCTGAATGTCAGAACTACAACATGGAGGAACTGTCAGTTACTACAGAGGAGGACTGAGCTGGCCTTTAGAACTACTTGTGTTTTGGGCTTTTTATAACTGATTTTACCCAATCATTGTTACACATAGGTTTAGTGTGGCAATTTAAAATTAAGTTGAATGAAAATTTCAAAATAAAAGCCTTGAATATTTTTACATTATGTAATTGCTCTTTTGAGCATTATATAACTGATTTAATCCATTGAGTGTTATACATGGGATTTGTGTGGCCCTTTGAAATGAAGTTTAACAAAAATTTCAAAATAAAAGCCTTGACAAATTTTACATCATGTAATTGCTCTTTTTGGCTTTTTTTTTTTTAACTTTTTCGTCCAAAACACTGTTACACGTGGTATTAGTTTGGCCCATTGAAATGAAGCATACTGAAAACTTCAAAATAAAAGCCTTGAATATTTTTACATCACATAAATGCTCTTTTGAGCATTATATAACTGATTCAACCCAATGACTATTAGACATGGGATTAGACTTGTCCTTTGAAATGAAGCTTAACAAAAGTTTCAAAATAAAAGCCTTGACAATTTTTACATCATGTAATTGCTCTTTTTGGCTTTATGTGACTTTTTATCCAAAGCACTGTTACACAATGGAATACTGTGGGCATTTAAAATGAAGCTTACTGCAAATTTCAAAATAAAAGCCTCAATATGCCCCTGAGGTAATGAACTGCGCAAGGCAGTTCATTAGCATTAGCATTTTAGCTTATATAAGCTATTAGCTATTTATTTGACTTATTAGCCATGTTTAGTCTACTGAATGGAGTAAGTCCATTATAGAAAACATCCAATGATGTCCCATATGCTACTGACAGCAATCACGCTAACATTAGCATTTTTGCTAATTTTAGCTGATACACTTACTTTATCATACTGGATGGTGCACGTCCATGTTAGTAAACATTCTTGTGAATCTCCTCATATGACTGCAGCTTTCTTTAGCATTGATGCTAATTTCTAGCATCAGAACGCTGGGTCCAAACCGACGGGCACACTTTGGCAGGCCCCGGTTAAATTTCTTCAGGAATTTTCTAGTTAACAGCTTTTATAGCCTATAATAACACTATATACGCTGTTAATGACTTATTTTAACTGAGATGCTTCGCTTTGAAAATAATTAAACTTTAAGACTAAAAAGGAAGAGAAAAGAATACAGCAAACTCAAATCCCGAATCACACGTCACAGAATGACGTCAATGACCGCCTGAAACAGAGTCTTTGAATGTAGGCCTTCTGCGATCATTTGGTCACTAATCATTTTCTTTGTCTTGCAGGTAAATGCTTGTAAACACAAAAGCCATTAAAGATAGGTTACCCTTTCTAAAATGGACGAGCATCGCTATGCAGGATAAAAAGAGAATTTTTAGTCCTGGTCTTTATTTAAAGGCCTGTATGAAAAGGAGGAGGATATGTGGCCTCTGATTGGCTCAGCTGGTTATTGGTATTAAATGACGGCAATCTGTGTCATGTGACTAAACTTTAATAGTCACGTGACATTTGATATAGATATATGATGTTGCTATATAGAAATAGATATTTAAATCTTCATCACTGTATTTTTTATACAGTCTTTGAATGTAGACTGTATAAAATCTGCATTTTATACAGTCTATTTGCGATAATTTAGTCACTTTGTCTTTTCTTTGTCATGTCAATATTTGTAAAAACAAAAACAAAATATTCTACCAGTTTATAAAATGTATAATTACATTACAAAAAAAAATGTCATTACAGGAAATCTTAGTGACAGGGCCTATAAATGAAAGTATATATAATTAAACTCAGGGGCGATTCTAGGATCTGACCTTTAGGGCTGCTGAGCCCCCAGCAGGGATAAAACCCATGAAAAGATATTTGTTTGTTCAGTTTTCTAAATCTAACTGCTAATTTACATACATTCACAAACAAAATAAAGAGACATGTTGTCAGTAATTCATAGAATAAAAGAACAATGTTCATTTTACTCAAACATAAACCTATAAAGAGTAAAATCAGAGAAACTTTTCATTTTTTCCAGAGGTGTATATACTCAGTTTGAAATAAAATCTCAAGATTACATCATGCCTGCCAACATCTGCTAACATTAATGAGTTCAATCAATGCATTTTTATGACAGGCTAAATGTGTGTTGGGCATTGTGATTCTTGATATTTTTTGTTCAATGGCTCTTTTGTTCTTTTTTTGTAAATAAGATTCTTCCTCTTTTATTTCTGGCCAGTGTTCACTCTTTTGTTTGTCCATTAATCTTTTCACACCCATATTTCCCATGTTTTTGTCCTTTATCTCTTTTTTCATGCAACTCTCCATGTCCTGTTAGTTCCTCCCAGCTTAGATCAGCTTGATCTGTTTCTTTAGACTCCGTGGGAACAGAATGAATGTGAGAAGAGATTCTGAATTTCAGGCTCATTTTAAACCATAAAAGTTGATCAAACCTTAATGTTTTCTTTTGCTTGTTTTCATACAAACAAAATATAACTTGTTTGTACCAGGCTTCATGCCAATGAGTTTAAATAGCATAAAAAAGGAAATCAAATGATTGTCCTTCTGCTCTAAAGCAGATTTATCATCTCAAATGATCCAAATCTGATATCTGAATAAAACCAAAGCAGTGATGGCAAAAAAACCTTTTATTGAAATTTCTTACAACTTGATGTTATTTCACTCTATGATCAGCTTAATAACTTTCCATGCTTTCATAAATCAAGTGAAAGTTACACAAAAGACTAAACAGAATACAAAAACCTCCAAAATACACCATGACATCATAATTAATAAAAATAACATGACACTGCGAAATATATACAAAAAATTTAATATCTTCCTCATGCTTTCACAAATCAAGTGAAAGTTACACACAAAAATAAAACAGAATACAATAAGTCCAAAAATACATGTATTATATTACATCATAATACATAGAAATAACCTGACACTGCAAAATATTTTACATTCTTTAATATCTTCCTCCTGCTTCCTGTCTTGTAAATAAACACCATGATTTTCACCCTGTTGTGAGACTTTTCTTTAGCATTGTGATGACTGTGAAATATAAATTTAATCTTTAAATGTACACATTTGTTCAATTTTTACTCTTCAGAAACCAACAAAATGTGTGTTTTTGCACTGAGCAGGAGCCACAATGATTTTCTGTAATTCCATCAGATTATGCAGCATATCTTCTTCATTCCACACATTACATACACATTACTACATAAAAACATGCTACCATGACTTTTTTTTAACAATATTAGTTTCTGGACAGAGGAAATGAGCTGAACACATTCTTCAACAGGTTCAGTCCAGGAACAAGCTCATCATCTTCCTCTCCTGTCTGCAGCCAAACAGATTTCTCATCCTCCTCTGACCCACAGCTTTCCTGTCAAACCTCAGATGTTCCATCTTCCACCTCAGTCATGGACTCTTCTGCTTCCACAAGTTTGTCTTTAACCACATCAGGAGATGCTGCTGCTCCCTTTGCCTCCACCTCCAACTTTTCTGTATCTAGAAGTCAGGTGAAGAAGCAGCCGGAGAAACTGAACAGGAACGAGGCTGCAGGTCCAGATGCTGTCAGTCCCAGATTCCCTCTGTGGGATTCTGCAGCATCTCTTCAACCTTTGCCTGACCCAAGAGGAGGTTCCGTTGTTGTGGAAGACATCCTGTCTGGTTCCGGTACTGAAGAAAAGTCACCCATCAGTCATAATGACTGTAGACCTGTTGCCCTGACGTCCCACATCATGAAGGTCCTGGAGAGATTCCTGGTGGCCCACTTGAGTAAGCAGACGATCACATATCAGGACCCCCTGCAGTTTGCTTATCGCCGTGGAGTTGGAGTTGATCAGACACCTGCTTCAACAAACCCACTGTCATCTGGACAAAGCAGGCAGCACAGTGAGGATCAGGGTCTTTGGTTCCCAGGTGCATTGAACACAATTCAGCCTGATCTGCTCTGTTAGAAACTCCAGAAGACACAGGTGGAGGCCTCAACAATCACCTGCATCTGTGACAACCTGACAAACAGACCACAGTTAGTGAGACTGAAGGACTGTGTGTCTAACCAGGTGCTCAACAACATGGGAACACCACAGGGCACTGTACTCTCACCATTCATTTTCACCCTCTACTGTTGAGACTTCCAGCACAAGTCCGACTTCTGTCATCTACAGAAATACTCAGACGACTCTGCAGTTGTTGTGTATCAGAGGAAGACAAGAGGCTGAGTACAGAGATCTGGTGGATCACTTTGTGGCCAGGTGAGGGAACAATCATCTAATCTTGACTGTAAACAAAACAAAGGAGATGGTTGTTGATTTCAGGAGAAACAGGAAACCCTATTTCCATCATGGGAGAAGATGTGGAGGTGGTTCAGGAATATAAATACCTCGGTGTTCATCTGGAACACAGACTGGACTGGAGACGCAACAGAAGACAGGAACCACATGGACAAGCCGTCTACAAAAAGAGACAGAGCAGACTGCACTTCTCCAGGAAGCTAAGATCCTTCAAGGTTTGCAGCAAGTTGCTGCAGATCTTTAAGTCTGCTGCTGAGAGTGTCATCTCTTCTGCTATCATCTGTTGGTGCAGCAGCATCAGAGCCAGGAACCTCAAAAGGCTCAACAATCTGATAAAGAAGGCTGGATTGGTTCTGGTTCTGTTCTGGAGATGACTGTGGAATCTCTGGAGATGACGCAAAGAAAGATTCTTCAGAAGAGTCAAGAAAGCTATGGACGACTCTGACCGTCCTCTTCATGAGTCTGTATGGGGAAAACAGAGTATCATCAGTCAGAGGCTTCTTCAGGTTTGCTGCAACACAGACAGCTACAAAAGATCTTTCCTGCTGACAGCAATCAGTCATCTGCAATAACTCTTTGAAGAATCTGAATTAATGAGCTGCAACTACATTTCATTTCCCTTTGGGATCAATAAAGTCAAAGCATGTTTGGGTCATTCTTGCACACTACTCAAAGTTTGATAGAAAAAAATATTGAACAATTGGAAGTTATGGTGGAAACATTTTTGTGGTTTCAATGAAATGAAACAAAAAATGTAAAAAGATAATGAAGTTTCTCTTTTCCTGTGCAGTTTCACCTGTTTGCAGCTCGTTTTGCTGTTTGCTGCGCGTTTGCAGTTGTCGGCCACAGTTTCTGATCAAGTCATTATCTCCTCAACCTTCACCATCATCTGTTACAACCAGTAGATGAGTAGATGGACAAAGTAACCTGCTGTCAGTGTTGGTCAACTCATGCTTGGTTTGTTATTGAAGGACCTGCTTCACATGGTCCTTCTTTATTCTGTGTCCTCAGGTGTCCCCCTGTTGCATCAGGAAACTTCATCTTGGGATTTCCAGCAGGATTTTCTGAGTCCCTTCAGTCCTCTGTGTCTTCTCTCTCCTGATTGGTCCAGTGCTGCTGGTGATGCTGGACAATCATCACATAATAATACACACATTCCTTAATCTCTGTCTAAATAACAGATGATTAAAGTGAATTCCTGATCAAGTCATCATGTCCTCACCTTTTCCACAATCTGTTACAACCAGTAGATCAGCAGTTGGAGCAGGTCGTCTTCTTTAATTGTTGGTCAACTCAAGTTGAGGTACATGAGTTGACGGAGAAATGAAATAAAGAGAAAAGACATCAGAGTTTAAAAAAAAGAGAACATGGACAGAAGAAAGAACAGCTTTGAAATTTGACCTTAATTTCATTCATATTTAAAATTGTTAGCTGGGTAAAAATAAGTTTTCTTACTTTTTTTCGTCAACAGGGTTCTCTTCTCTACCTCCACCTTACTGGTGGTGTTGAAGGTGGAGGTTTACAGGTGGAGCATGTCTTCTTTAATTGTTGGTCAACTCAAGTCGTGGTACATGAGTTGACGGAGAAATGAAATAAAGATAAAACATAACAGGGTTAAAAAACAGAGAATATAAATCTGCAGAAAAAAGAAAAGGTTTGAAATCTGATCTCAATTTCATCCATATTTAAAATTGTTACTCGGGTAAAAATAGGTTTTCTTACTTTTTTTGTCAACAGGGTTCTCTTATCTTCCTCCGTCTGACTGGTGGTGTTGAAGGTGGAGGTTTACAGGTGGAGCAGGTCTTCTTCTTTAATTGTTGGTCAACTCAAGTCAAGTGACATGAGTTGACTGAGAAATGAAATAAAGAGAAAAGACAACAGAGTTAAAAAATGTGAACATGGACAGAAGAAAGAACAGCTTTGAAATTTGACCTCAATTTCATCCATATTTAAAATCGCTAGCCAGGTAAAAATAGGTTTTTTACTGTTTTTTTGTTAACTGGGATCTCTTATCTTCCACTGTCTGACTGGTGGTGTTGAAGGTGGAGGTTTACAGGCTGACGAGATCCAACCTGGAATGATCAGAGAATCAGAGATCTGCCACCAGCATGATGTGAAGGTAGAATGCAAAAACTTACAAGCGGTGTGAAAAACAAGGGATCCAGAAGGCAGGAACCACATGGACAACGATGAAAGAATCCAGCGATGAGCAGCTAAAACCTGAAAGATTAAAAACTGGGAGACTGGATTAGTAGACGAACAGGACAGAATAATTTACTATATTGGAAAGCAGCGTGTAGGGAAGCACCACTATTACACCCTGAAACAGGACGGAGTTGAGAGGAAAACACAAAGTCGAAGAAAAGCCCCGGTGCAAGGCGCTACCGAAGGCTTCCTCAGTCCTGCCAGAAACCTTAACATCTAAAATACTCAATTTAGTAGCGGAACAAAGAAAAGCCCCAGTGCAAGGCGCTACCGAAGGCTTCCTCAGTCCTGCCAGAAACCTTAACATCTAAAATACTAAATTTAGCAGCGGAACAAAGAAAAGCCCCGGTGCAAGGCGCTATCGAAGGCTTCCTCAGTCCTGCCAGAAACCTTAACATCTAAAATACTCAATTTAGTAGCGGAACAAAGAAAAGCCCCGGTGCAAGGCGCTACCGAAGGCTTCCTCAGTCTGCCTAGAAACCCAATGGCTTTAATAAAAAACATGAGAGAAATGATGATGTCCTAATGTGACTTCCCAAATAGGTCTTCAGTTTTTACAGATCCCAATCTAATCAGAGTCACTTGACAAGACGTAGTGAGGTCTAAAGAACACGTGTCTGGAACTCTCTCTTGCTGTTATTCCGCTAGATGTTGAAGGTATTGCTTCCTCTACTGTGTCCTCTTCACAGAAAAAGAAGTCAGGGTATGACAAAGTTGAATCTTCAAAGTATATTGATGGTGAAGGACTGAAAACGAGGGGTGACAGAATGGGATCCTCATATGGCGACATTGTTGAGAGACTGAAAACACTGGGTGGCAAAATGGTATCTTCAAAGTGCGTCGATGTAGAGGGACTGAGGACGGGGGATGACAAAATAGGATCTTCAAAGTGCGTCGGCGTTGAAGGACTGAGGACGGGGGATGACAGAGTTGAATCTTCAAAGTATATTGATGGTGAAGGAGTGAAAACGAGGGGTGACAGAATGGGATCCTCATATGGCGACATTGTTGAGAGACTGAAAACACTGGGTGGCAAAATGGTATCTTCAAAGTGCGTTGGTGTTGAGGGACTGAGGACGGGGGATGACAAAATAGGATCCTCATATGGCGACATTGATGAGAGACTGATCACACTGGGTGACAAAATAGGATCCTCATATGGCGACAATGGTGAGAGAAAGAAATCAATGGGTGGAAAAATGGGATCTTCAAAGTGCGTCGGTGTTGAAGGACTGAGGACGGGGGATGACAAAATAGAATCTTGAAAGTGCGTCGGTGTTGAGGGACTGAGGACGGGGGATGACAAAATAGAATCTTGAAAGTGCGTCGGTGTTGAGGGACTGAGGACGGGGGATGACAAAATAGAATCTTCAAAGTGCATCGGTGTTGAAGGACTGAGGACGGGGGATGACAAAATAGGATCTTCAAAGTGCATCGGTGTTGAAGGACTGAGGACGGGGTATGACAAAGTTGAATCTTCAAAGTATATTGATGGTGAAGGAGTGAAAACGAGGGGTGACAGAATGGGATCCTCATATGGCGACATTGTTGAGAGACTGAAAACACTGGGTGGCAAAATGGTATCTTCAAAGTGCGTTGGTGTTGAGGGACTGAGGACGGGGGATGACAAAATAGGATCCTCATATGGCGACATTGATGAGAGACTGATAACACTGGGTGACAAAATAGGATCCTCATATGGCGACATTGATGAGAGACTGATAACACTGGGTGACAAAATAGGATCCTCATTTGGCGACATTGATGAGAGACTGATAACACTGGGTGACAAAATGGGATCCTCATATGGCGACATTGGTGAGAGACTGATAACACTGGGTGAGAAAATGGGATCCTCATTTGGCGACATTGGTGAGAGACTGATAACACTGGGTGACAAAATGGGATCTTCAAAGTGCGTCGGTGTTGATGGAATGAGGACGGGGGATGACAAAATGGGATCTTCAAAGTGCGTCGGTGTTGAGGGACTGAGGACAGGTGGTAACTCAATGGGATCGTCATATTCCGTCTTTTGGTACGGAAAGGACAGGACACTATACTTGGTCCTCTTGGCTGGGGGCTCCTCTTCAGCATCACTCTTCTTTGTCCTCTTTCCGTTTATGCCAGTCACAGATGTCACATGAGCCGTGTCCTCTTCCAAACCTACCTGATGATGTTGCAAGGTACCGATAGGTCTGGACTTCTCTGGACGTAAAATGGGCTCTTCCTGTTTGTCAGGTCCAGATGGGAATTCAACTGAATTACAAGGAGCCAGGTCTTCTTGGGGCTTCTGAGCCACCCCTAATTTAATGTTTGGTCGAAGGACCTGGACAACCCGAAATCGGGATCTAAAGTCATCCTGGTCTCCATTACCTACCTCGTCTTCACTGGAGCTGTTAGTAGAGCTACCACTGGAGCTGGTAATATTGCTATCAGTGGAGCTGGTAGAACAGTCCACAGACTGCGGAGGTGAACTATACTTCAACTCCTCTCCGTGGTCTTCAGAAACCATGTCGGCTTCATTTAACCACAACTTACCGTGTTCCTCACCATTATCTGGACGTCCCTCCAACGTTGGGGATCCATCTGCTGGAAGCGCCATGGTATGGGCTGTGAAGAAAAAACCAAAGCCAAAAAAGCTATAAATCTGTATCTTGGAAAAAATCACAAAAGTCCAAAGCAATGTTTAGAGGGAACACTGAAATACCAACAATACAATAACCCAGCTTTGTGAATGTGTTTGTTTTTCTTGAATATATTTAATTAGCAATATTAATGCTATGCCAGATGTGATTATACAACAAGAACGGGAATTAAGAGATAAAATAAATAAAGCTTATATTTAGTCACAAAAAAACCAGCAAAAAACACAATTTTACATAAAAACCAGAACAAACTCTAAAACTCAGTGATCAAACACGTATAAACCATCAGCACTCAGACAAACAAACTTGCAATGCAAACACGGCATTGCATGTTTGCAAAGTGTTCCTTCATTTTTTATTGAAGTCATTTTAAATAATGTCACCAATGTATCCATGGAAACTAAATATGTTTGTGTAGGCATTTATCAAAAAGAAAAAAAGGGCAAAGAACCATCCAGTTTACCAAGAATTGGAATCCAAAGTCATCGAAGATGATTTTCACAAATAAATCATTATTTTGCTGTGAAAATTAGCTTTGATTGATGATCACTACGACTATACACGATTCATTGCCTATTAATGGTCTATCATTAACGAACACACACACTTACAATGCTTATTACTGGGGCGACAGTGGTAGGAGTTTGCCCTGCAATGGTCCGCCTCTGTCGTTGTGTCCTTGAGCAAGACACTTCTCTCACCTTTAGCTGGAGTTTATTGCTGGCACGATACAACATCTGTGGCTACAATCCATTAGCTTATAAACATCAGTGTGTGAACGCGGACATGAATGGAAATTTTATGGAAAGCGTCCTAACAAACCGTTAGTCTGATGTCATTACCATGGAAACCAAGTATGTTTGTCAGGGCATTTAAAAAAAACCCAAAACACATCAACATGTCCCTATCTTGAAAAAATAATGAAACTAAACAATTCAAATATAGGTTATTATAAGGGTAAACACTATTTTTTAAATTTTTTTTAAAAAATATTAAATATTTAAGTCATTTCATTTTGCGTATCCATGGAAACTGAGTGTTTACCACGGCATTTTTCAAAAAATAACGGTCAAAAAACAAGCAACTTTTTCATTAATTTGAAGTTAATTGAACTAATTTGACTATAATTCAGTAAAATGCATATATTTCTTAAATTATTACACCACAGTTTAACATTCCCGACATTTCCAGCGAAATTCAGTAAAGAAAAAGGCTCATTAGTTAACTAGTTAGTTAGATCTATGCTAGCAAAGAATGCTACTCGTCTTTTTTTCTACAGCAGTCAGTATTTCTTTAAAACACACACACACGAACGCAAAAATAAACTAAACAAGTCACTAATATCTTAGTAATAACTTGCTTTGGTTTATTAAAAATAGTAGAAGAATGATTTGAACCTTCCAGCTGGTCACCCTGCTGCTTCTTCTCCCGGTCAGGAAACGTCTTTCGCAGGTTTGGTATCCACGGGTTTCTTCAGCAAGTGCGAATTTCAGCAAGTTCTTCTTCAGCAAGTTTTGCACAGCAGATTCTCGACAAGCTCAAACCTTCCGAGGCTTTAAAGGCTCCTTCAGGCGTCTCTGTCAAAAGTCCCGTCGCAAAGGGGAAAGAACTCAGAAGGTCGGCGTCATTTATAGGCTCGAGGACGCTAACGTCGTTGCCATGACTTCCATTGACGAACGCACGCGCTGGTGCGTGAGAGAAATTGGACCACAAATAACGGAGATTTTTTTTTTTCTTTCGAAATGTTTTATTGTTACTTGGGACGTTTTTTAAAACATGGCATTGTACAGTTATACATAAATTTTTACTTATCTTTTAATAAATACAATTCCTTAATTAAGTTAAACTAAAAGAGGATAAGAACAAGGACATTAAAACAATAACTCTGTATGTTTAAAAGTTGAGCAGGACCGGGGTGACTCCTTACGAAGTTCGGAGCCGTCCGGTTCTTCCAAGCAGCGCTGCTGCTCAGAGGGGATCCCCGCCCTGAAGCTCCTTCCCGCCTGCCTCACCCGGGGAGCCAGGCCGCCGCTGCTGGGACCTCCGTCCGTGAAGCGCCGGATCCTTCGTTCAAGGAGGCGCAGGCGATTCTTCTTTGTGGCTGTGTCCATACTTATATAATGTATAACTACCTTATACATTATAAAAGTATTATTGGGGCCTGCCCATAGCAATGCATAAGGAGAGCAGTACTGACTTGTGAAGTCAGCAGCATGTGGGACATCACTAGGATGTTTTCTATAATTGACTTACTCTTTCAGTATACTAAACACGGCTAATAAGTAAAATAAATAGCTAATAGCTTATTTAAGCTAAAATGCTTAAATGCTTAAATAAGCATTTAACTGTATTTCTGAGCTCTGCATACACCATTTTTGTCTCATCACTGCAATTACTGTGAGTGAGCTACAAATATGAATTGCGGTACTATGGGAGAAGACAAATAGTTCTCTCATATGCTTCAAACGGTTTTTCAATACGTCTCTCGGTTCCTGAACGGCAAGGAGTTGTTCAGGCTGCTTTTTCCATATAAACCAATGGGGTGTCTCACAAAGATAGAAATCTTTGTCCACCTCTCTGTGTCACACACACATGACAGTTAGCAGAGGATTGATAACCATAGCAACGGAACACAGGAGGCGATTGGCTGCTGGTAGATTGGAGATTGGACTACAAATACGCATCACTGTAGTTCTAATCAACACTCAGTTAAAACAGAGGGCTGAGCTGCCATTTAGAGCTACTGGCTGTTTTGGCCAGTAAATAACGGATTTAACCCAAACACTGTTAGACAGTTTAATTAGTCTGGTCATTTAATATGAAGCTTATGTTTTTTTCAAAATAAAAGCCTCAGTATCCCCCTCAGGTTAATGCACCGCCTATGGCGGTGCAATAATATTAGCATGCATTCTATTTTTCTCTCAGGTTAGGGAACTGCCTTGCTCAGCAAGGCAGTTCATTAGCATTAGCCTTTTACCTTAAATAAGCTATTAGCTATTTTCTTACTTATTAGCCATGTTTAATATACTGAGTGCAGTAAGTCAATTACAGACAACATTCTAATGATATCCCACATGCTATTGACAGCATGTAGGGAAAGATATGTTCAGCCTGCTTTGATCAGAAAAACGAACTGCTTCAAACAGTTACAATTCTGTCTCTCCCTCTCTGTCTCACTCACATGACAGCTGAGCTGCTCTTTAGAACTACAATGACTGAAGGTTAGAACTACAACATGGCGGACACTCAGTGCCTACAAAAGAGGTCTGAGCTGAATGTCAGAACTACAACATGGAGGAACTGTCAGTTACTACAGAGGAGGACTGAGCTGGCCTTTAGAACTACTTGTGTTTTGGGCTTTTTAGAACTGATTTTACCCAATCATTGTTACACATAGGTTTAGTGTGGCAATTTAAAATTAAGTTTAATGAAAATTTCAAAATAAAAGCCTTGAATATTTTTACATTATGTAATTGCTCTTTTGAGCATTATATAACTGATTTAATCCATTGAGTGTTATACATGGGATTTGTGTGGCCCTTTGAAATGAAGTTTAACAAAAATTTCAAAATAAAAGCCTTGACAAATTTTACATCATGTAATTGCTCTTTTTGGCTTTTTTTTTTTTAACTTTTTCGTCCAAAACACTGTTACACGTGGTATTAGTTTGGCCCATTGAAATGAAGCATACTGAAAACTTCAAAATAAAAGCCTTGAATATTTTTACATCACATAAATGCTCTTTTGAGCATTATATAACTGATTCAACCCAATGACTATTAGACATGGGATTAGACTTGTCCTTTGAAATGAAGCTTAACAAAAGTTTCAAAATAAAAGCCTTGACAATTTTTACATCATGTAATTGCTCTTTTTGGCTTTATGTGACTTTTTATCCAAAGCACTGTTACACAATGGAATACTGTGGGCATTTAAAATGAAGCTTACTGCAAATTTCAAAATAAAAGCCTCAATATGCCCCTGAGGTAATGAACTGCGCAAGGCAGTTCATTAGCATTAGCATTTTAGCTTAAATAAGCTATTAGCTATTTATTTTACTTATTAGCCATGTTTAGTCTACTGAAGAGAGTAAGTCCATTATAGAAAACATCCAATGATGTCCCATATGCTACTGACAGCAATCACGCTAACATTAGCATTTTTGCTAATTTTAGCTGATACACTTACTTTATCATACTGGATGGTGCACGTCCATGTTAGTAAACATTCTTGTGAATCTCCTCATATGACTGCAGCTTTCTTTAGCATTGATGCTAATTTCTAGCATCAGAACGCTGGGTCCAAACCGACGGGCACACTTTGGCAGGCCCCGGTTAAATTTCTTCAGGAATTTTCTAGTTAACAGCTTTTATAGCCTATAATAACACTATATACGCTGTTAATGACTTATTTTAACTGAGATGCTTCGCTTTGAAAATAATTAAACTTTAAGACTAAAAAGGAAGAGAAAAGAATACAGCAAACTCAAATCCCGAATCACACGTCACAGAATGACGTCAATGACCGCCTGAAACAGAGTCTTTGAATGTAGGCCTTCTGCGATCATTTGGTCACTAATCATTTTCTTTGTCTTGCAGGTAAATGCTTGTAAACACAAAAGCCATTAAAGATAGGTTATCCTTTCTAAAATGGACGAGCATCGCTATGCAGGATAAAAAGAGAATTTTTAGTCCTGGTCTTTATTTAAAGGCCTGTATGAAAAGGAGGAGGATATGTGGCCTCTGATTGGCTCAGCTGGTTATTGGTATTAAATGACGGCAATCTGTGTCATGTGACTAAACTTTAATAGTCACGTGACATTTGATATAGCTATATGATGTTGCTATATAGAAATAGATATTTAAATCTTCATCACTGTATTTTTTATACAGTCTTTGAATGTAGACTGTATAAAATCTGCATTTTATACAGTCTATTTGCGATAATTTAGTCACTTTGTCTTTTCTTTGTCATGTCAATATTTGTAAAAACAAAAACAAAAAATTCTACCAGTTTATAAAATGTATAATTACATTACAAAAAAAAATGTCATTACAGGAAATCTTAGTGACAGGGCCTATAAATGAAAGTATATATAATTAAACTCAGGGGCGATTCTAGGATCTGACCTTTAGGGCTGCTGAGCCCCCAGCAGGGATAAAACCCATGAAAAGATATTTGTTTGTTCAGTTTTCTAAATCTAACTGCTAATTTACATACATTCACAAACAAAATAAAGAGACATGTTGTCAGTAATTCATAGAATAAAAGAACAATGTTCATTTTACTCAAACATAAACCTATAAAGAGTAAAATCAGAGAAACTTTTCATTTTTTCCAGAGGTGTATATACTCAGTTTGAAATAAAATCTCAAGATTACATCATGCCTGCCAACATCTGCTAACATTAATGAGTTCAATCAATGCATTTTTATGACAGGCTAAATGTGTGTTGGGCATTGTGATTCTTGATATTTTTTGTTCAATGGCTCTTTTGTTCTTTTTTTGTAAATAAGATTCTTCCTCTTTTATTTCTGGCCAGTGTTCACTCTTTTGTTTGTCCATTAATCTTTTCACACCCATATTTCCCATGTTTTTGTCCTTTATCTCTTTTTTCATGCAACTCTCCATGTCCTGTTAGTTCCTCCCAGCTTAGATCAGCTTGATCTGTTTCTTTAGACTCCGTGGGAACAGAATGAATGTGAGAAGAGATTCTGAATTTCAGGCTCATTTTAAACCATAAAAGTTGATCAAACCTTAATGTTTTCTTTTGCTTGTTTTCATACAAACAAAATATAACTTGTTTGTACCAGGCTTCATGCCAATGAGTTTAAATAGCATAAAAAAGGAAATCAAATGATTGTCCTTCTGCTCTAAAGCAGATTTATCATCTCAAATGATCCAAATCTGATATCTGAATAAAACCAAAGCAGTGATGGCAAAAAAACCTTTTATTGAAATTTCTTACAACTTGATGTTATTTCACTCTATGATCAGCTTAATAACTTTCCATGCTTTCATAAATCAAGTGAAAGTTACACAAAAGACTAAACAGAATACAAAAACCTCCAAAATACACCATGACATCATAATTAATAAAAATAACATGACACTGCGAAATATATACAAAAAATTTAATATCTTCCTCATGCTTTCACAAATCAAGTGAAAGTTACACACAAAAATAAAACAGAATACAATAAGTCCAAAAATACATGTATTATATTACATCATAATACATAGAAATAACCTGACACTGCAAAATATTTTACATTCTTTAATATCTTCCTCCTGCTTCCTGTCTTGTAAATAAACACCATGATTTTCA
The DNA here is from genome assembly GCF_001444195.1 of Xiphophorus couchianus. NCBI lineage: Eukaryota > Metazoa > Chordata > Actinopteri > Cyprinodontiformes > Poeciliidae > Xiphophorus > Xiphophorus couchianus. Next base: position 4,972,155 of record NC_040234.1, on the reverse strand, counting down.
CCCTGTTGTGAGACTTTTCTTTAGCATTGTGATGACTGTGAAATATAAATTTAATCTTTAAATGTACACATTTGTTCAATTTTTACTCTTCAGAAACCAACAAAATGTGTGTTTTTGCACTGAGCAGGAGCCACAATGATTTTCTGTAATTCCATCAGATTATGCAGCATATCTTCTTCATTCCACACATTACATACACATTATTACATAAAAACATGCTACCATGACTTTTCTTTTTAAACAATATAAGTTTCTGGACAGAGGAAATGAGCTGAACACATTCTTCAACAGGTTCAGTCCAGGAACAAGCTCATCATCTTCCTCTCCTGTCTGCAGCCAAACAGATTTCTCATCCTCCTCTGACCCACAGCTTTCCTGTCAAACCTCAGATGTTCCATCTTCCACCTCAGTCATGGACTCTTCTGCTTCCACAAGTTTGTCTTTAACCACATCAGGAGATGCTGCTGCTCCTTTTGCCTCCACCTCCAACTTTTCTGTATCTAGAAGTCAGGTGAAGAAGCAGCCGGAGAAACTGAACAGGAACGAGGCTGCAGGTCCAGATGCTGTCAGTCCCAGATTCCCTCTGTGGGATTCTGCAGCATCTCTTCAACCTTTGCCTGACCCAAGAGGAGGTTCCGTTGTTGTGGAAGACATCCTGTCTGGTTCCGGTACTGAAGAAAAGTCACCCATCAGTCATAATGACTGTAGACCTGTTGCCCTGACGTCCCACATCATGAAGGTCCTGGAGAGACTCCTGGTGGCCCACTTGAGTAAGCAGACGATCACATATCAGGACCCCCTGCAGTTTGCTTATCGCCGTGGAGTTGGAGTTGATCAGACACCTGCTTCAACAAACCCACTGTCATCTGGACAAAGCAGGCAGCACAGTGAGGATCAGGGTCTTTGGTTCCCAGGTGCATTGAACACAATTCAGCCTGATCTGCTCTGTTAGAAACTCCAGAAGACACAGGTGGAGGCCTCAACAATCACCTGCATCTGTGACAACCTGACAAACAGACCACAGTTAGTGAGACTGAAGGACTGTGTGTCTAACCAGGTGCTCAACAACATGGGAACACCACAGGGCACTGTACTCTCACCATTCATTTTCACCCTCTACTGTTGAGACTTCCAGCACAAGTCCGACTTCTGTCATCTACAGAAATACTCAGACGACTCTGCAGTTGTTGTGTATCAGAGGAAGACAAGAGGCTGAGTACAGAGATCTGGTGGATCACTTTGTGGCCAGGTGAGGGAACAATCATCTAATCTTGACTGTAAACAAAACAAAGGAGATGGTTGTTGATTTCAGGAGAAACAGGAAACCCTATTTCCATCATGGGAGAAGATGTGGAGGTGGTTCAGGAATATAAATACCTCGGTGTTCATCTGGAACACAGACTGGACTGGAGACGCAACAGAAGACAGGAACCACATGGACAAGCCGTCTACAAAAAGAGACAGAGCAGACTGCACTTCTCCAGGAAGCTAAGATCCTTCAAGGTTTGCAGCAAGTTGCTGCAGATCTTTAAGTCTGCTGCTGAGAGTGTCATCTCTTCTGCTATCATCTGTTGGTGCAGCAGCATCAGAGCCAGGAACCTCAAAAGGCTCAACAATCTGATAAAGAAGGCTGGATTGGTTCTGGTTCTGTTCTGGAGATGACTGTGGAATCTCTGGAGATGACGCAAAGAAAGATTCTTCAGAAGAGTCAAGAAAGCTATGGACGACTCTGACCGTCCTCTTCATGAGTCTGTATGGGGAAAACAGAGTATCATCAGTCAGAGGCTTCTTCAGGTTTGCTGCAACACAGACAGCTACAAAAGATCTTTCCTGCTGACAGCAATCAGTCATCTGCAATAACTCTTTGAAGAATCTGAATTAATGAGCTGCAACTACATTTCATTTCCCTTTGGGATCAATAAAGTCAAAGCATGTTTGGGTCATTCTTGCACACTACTCAAAGTTTGATAGAAAAAAATATTGAACAATTGGAAGTTATGGTGGAAACATTTTTGTGGTTTCAATGAAATGAAACAAAAAATGTAAAAAGATAATGAAGTTTCTCTTTTCCTGTGCAGTTTCACCTGTTTGCAGCTCGTTTTGCTGTTTGCTGCGCGTTTGCAGTTGTCGGCCACAGTTTCTGATCAAGTCATTATCTCCTCAACCTTCACCATCATCTGTTACAACCAGTAGATGAGTAGATGGACAAAGTAACCTGCTGTCAGTGTTGGTCAACTCATGCTTGGTTTGTTATTGAAGGACCTGCTTTATGGTCCTTCTTTATTCTGTGTCCTCAGGTGTCCCCCTGTTGCATCAGGAAACTTCATCTTGGGATTTCCAGCAGGATTTTCTGAGTCCCTTCAGTCCTCTGTGTCTTCTCTCTCCTGATTGGTCCAGTGCTGCTGGTGATGCTGGACAATCATCACATAATAATACACACATTCCTTAATCTCTGTCTAAATAACAGATGATTAAAGTGAATTCCTGATCAAGTCATCATGTCCTCACCTTTTCCACAATCTGTTACAACCAGTAGATCAGCAGTTGGAGCAGGTCGTCTTCTTTAATTGTTGGTCAACTCAAGTTGAGGTACATGAGTTGACGGAGAAATGAAATAAAGAGAAAAGACATCAGAGTTTAAAAAAAAGAGAACATGGACAGAAGAAAGAACAGCTTTGAAATTTGACCTTAATTTCATTCATATTTAAAATTGTTAGCTGGGTAAAAATAAGTTTTCTTACTTTTTTTCGTCAACAGGGTTCTCTTCTCTACCTCCACCTTACTGGTGGTGTTGAAGGTGGAGGTTTACAGGTGGAGCATGTCTTCTTTAATTGTTGGTCAACTCAAGTCATGGTACATGAGTTGACGGAGAAATGAAATAAAGATAAAACATAACAGGGTTAAAAAACAGAGAATATAAATCTGCAGAAAAAAGAAAAGGTTTGAAATCTGATCTCAATTTCATCCATATTTAAAATCGTTACTCGGGTAAAAATAGGTTTTCTTACTTTTTTTGTCAACAGGGTTCTCTTATCTTCCTCCGTCTGACTGGTGGTGTTGAAGGTGGAGGTTTACAGGTGGAGCAGGTCTTCTTCTTTAATTGTTGGTCAACTCAAGTCAAGTGACATGAGTTGACGGAGAAATGAAATAAAGAGAAAAGACAACAGAGTTAAAAAATGTGAACATGGACAGAAGAAAGAACAGCTTTGAAATTTGACCTCAATTTCATCCATATTTAAAATCGCTAGCCAGGTAAACATAGGTTTTTTACTTTTTTTTGTTAACTGGGTTCTCTTATCTTCCACTGTCTGACTGGTGGTGTTGAAGGTGGAGGTTTACAGGCTGACGAGATCCAACCTGGAATGATCAGAGAATCAGAGATCTGCCACCAGCATGATGTGAAGGTAGAATGCAAAAACTTACAAGCGGTGTGAAAAACAAGGGATCCAGAAGGCAGGAACCACATGGACAACGATGAAAGAATCCAGCGATGAGCAGCTAAAACCTGAAAGATTAAAAACTGGGAGACTGGATTAGTAGACGAACAGGACAGAATAATTTACTATATTGGAAAGCAGCGTGTAGGGAAGCACCACTATTACACCCTGAAACAGGACGGAGTTGAGAGGAAAACACAAAGTCGAAGAAAAGCCCCGGTGCAAGGCGCTACCTAAGGCTTCCTCAGTCCTGCCAGAAACCTTAACATCAAAAATACTAAATTTAGCAGCGGAACAAAGAAAAGCCCCGGTGCAAGGCGCTACCGAAGGCTTCCTCAGTCCTGCCAGAAACCTTAACATCTAAAATACTAAATTTAGCAGCGGAACAAAGAAAAGCCCCGGTGCAAGGCGCTACCGAAGGCTTCCACAGTCTGCCTAGAAACCCAATGGCTTTAATAAAAAACATGAGAGAAATGATGATGTCCTAATGTGACTTCCCAAATAGGTCTTCAGTTTTTATAGATCCCAATCTAATCAGAGTCACTTGACAAGACGTAGTGAGGTCTAAAAAACACGTGTCTGGAACTCTGTCTTGCTGTAATTCCGCTAGATGTTGAAGGTATTGCTTCCTCTACTGTGTCCTCTTCAGTCCCCATCCATAAAAAGAAGTCAGGGTATGACAAAGTTGAATCTTCAAAGTGCATTGATGGTGAAGGACGGAAAACGAGGGGTGACAGAATGGGATCCTCATATGGCGACATTGGTGAGAGACTGACAACACTGGGTGACAAAATAGGATCTTCAAAGTGAGTCAGCGTTGAGGGACTGAGGACGGGGGATGAAAAAATAGGATCCTCATATGGCGACAATGGTGAGAGAAAGAAATCAATGGGTGGAAAAATGGGATCTTCAAAGTGCGTCGGTGTTGAGGGACTGAGGAAGGGGGATGACAAAATAGGATCCTCAAAGTACGTCGGCGTTGCAGGACTGAGGACGGGGGATGACAAAATAGGATCCTCATATGGCGACATTGTTGAGAGACTGATAACACTGGGTGACAAAATGGGATCCTCATTTGGCGACATTGGTGAGAGACTGATAACACTGGGTGACAAAATGGAATCTTCAAAGTGCGTCGGTGTTGAGGGACTGAGGACGGGGGATGACAAAATAGGATCCTCATATGGCGACATTGGTGACAGAAAGAAATCAATGGGTGGAAAAATGGGATCTTCAAAGTGCGTCGGTGTTGAGGGACTGAGGACGGGGGATGACAAAATAGGATCTTCAAAGTGAGTCAGCGTTGAGGGACTGAGGATGGGGGATGACAAAATAGGATCCTCATATGGCGACATTGGTGAGAGACTGACTACACTGGGTGACAAAATGGGATCCTCATTTGGCGACATTGTTGAGAGACTGATAACACTGGGTGACAAAATGGGATCCTCATTTGGCGACATTGTTGAGAGACTGATAACACTGGGTGACAAAATGGGATCCTCATTTGGCGACATTGGTGAGAGACTGATAACACTGGGTGACAAAATGGGATCTTCAAAGTGCGTCGGTGTTGAGGGATTGAGGACGGGGGATGACAAAATAGGATCTTCAAAGTGCGTCGGTGTTGAGGGACTGAGGACGGGGGATGACAAAATAGGATCTTCAAAGTGCGTCGGTGTTGAGGGACTGAGGACGGGGGATGACAAAATAGGATCTTCAAAGTGCGTCGGTGTTGAGGGACTGAGGACGGGGGATGACAAAATAGGATCTTCAAATTGCGTCGGTGTTGAGGGACTGAGGACGGGGGATGACAAAATAGGATCTTCAAAGTGCGTCGGTGTTGAGGGACTGAGGACGGGGGATGACAAAACAGGATCCTCACACGACGTCAAAGGTGAGAGACTGAGGACAGGTGGTAACTCAATGGGATCGTCATATTCCGTCTTTTGGTACGGAAAGGACAGGACACTATACTTGGTCCTCTTGGCCGGGGGCTCCTCTTCAGCATCACTCTTCTTTGTCCTCTTTCCGTTTATGCCAGTCACAGATGTCACATGAGCCGTGTCCTTTTCCAAACCTACCTGATGATGTTGCAAGGTACCGATAGGTCTGGACTTCTCTGGACGCAAAATGGGCTCTTCCTGTTTGTCAGGTCCAGATGGGAATTCAACTGAATTACAAGGAGCCATGTCTTCTTGGGGCTTCTGAGCCACCCCTAATTTAATGTTTGGTCGAAGGACCTGGACAACCCGAAATCGGGATCTAAAGTCATCCTGGTCTCCATTACCTACCTCGTCTTCACTGGAGCTGTAAGTAGAGCTACCACTGGAGCTGGTAATATTGCTATCAGTGGAGCTGGTAGAACAGTCCACAGACTGCGGAGGTGAACTATACTTCAACTCCTCTCCGTGGTCTTCAGAAACCATGTCGGCTTCATTTAACCACAACTTACCGTGTTCCTCACCATTATCTGGACGTCCCTCCAACGTTGGGGATCCATCTGCTGGAAGCGCCATGGTATGGGCTGTGAAGAAAAAAACAAAGCCAAAAAAGCTATAAATCTGTATCTTGAAAAAATCACAAAAGTCCAAAGGAATGTTTAGAGGGAACACTGAAATACCAACAATACAATAACCCAGCTTTGTGAATGTGTTTGTTTTTCTTGAATATATTTAATTAGCGATATTAATGCTATGCCAGATGTGATTATACAACAAGAACGGGAATTAAGAGATAAAATAAATAAAGCTTATATTTAGTCACAAAAAAACCAGCAAAAAACACAATTTTACATAAAAACCAGAACAAACTCTAAAACTCAGTGATCAAACACGTATAAACCATCAGCACTCAGACAAACAAACTTGCAGCTTCATCTTGGTACCAATCAATCATTAAACACAATAAATCAAATTTAGATTTATTGGTAATTCATCCCTAGCCATAAACTCTTAAAATAAAATAAAACCCTGCAACAAAATGGATTCACTAAAAGTAATTTTCTCAAACTAAAGTCAAATGTTTTCCAATCACCACTATTAATATTGCTGACTCTTTCTGAAAATGTAATCAGCGTGAAAATATATTACAGCTCCAAACATGCAAAGGACCAACACAGCATTTCGTAAACAACTAATTATTCAAAACTCCTCTTTCTTAGAAAATGCAAACTAAGCAATAATGGTTTAGTAAATATTAACTAAACTACTTAGAAATAATACAGGACAAATATGTATCTAAAAACTTTTCTAATATTCAAGTATTAAGGTTTTATTTCAAGCAACGTATCCAAGGAGACCAAATGTGTTATTGAGGCATTTTTTGAAACCTGGACCAGACACTGACTACTTATTCCAAAGATCTGAATAAAACAAAACGGATCTTCTAAAACCAGAAATAACTTTTTAAACCACATAAACAACGTCAAACCCCTGCAATCCCTCCAAGATTTTAACTAACAAATGAATCACAACTGGACCAACTGAAACTGAGATGATTGTTTTTCTAATGAATTTTAACATTCACTGTTAACATTCAAGTGACTTCTGAAAATGATACGTCACTAAAATGCAATGGAACAAAAGGCTGTTTTTCTGGTCTTGAGTAATTACAATAAACTAAATAATTTAGTTACTTTGTGAAATCAACAGGCACACATTGATTGTTCTTTAATGACTTTTTATAAGAATAAAGCTGTGTGTTGTTATTTAATCAATGTATCCATGGAGACTACATAGAACACATTTTTCACAAAGTTGAAGTCATTTTAAATAATGTCACCAATGTATCCATGGAAACTAAATATGTTTGTGTAGGCATTTATCAAAAAGAAAAAAAGGGCAAAGAACCATCCAGTTTACCAAGAATTGGAATCCAAAGTCATCAAAGATGATTTTCACAAATAAATCATTATTTTGTTTGTGAAAATTAGCTTTGATTGATGATCACTACGACTATACACCATTCATTGCCTATTAATGGTCTATCATTAACGAACACACACACTTACAATGCTTATTACTGGGGCAACAGTGGTAGGAGTTTGCCCTGCAATGGTCCGCCTCTGTCGTTGTGTCCTTGAGCAAGACACTTCTCTCACCTTTAGCTGGAGTTTATTGCTGGCACGATACAACATCTGTGGCTACAATCCATTAGCTTATAAACATCAGTGTGTGAACGCGGACATGAATGGAAATTTTATGGAAAGCGTCCTAACAAACCGTTAGTCTGATGTCATTACCATGGAAACCAAGTATGTTTGTCAGGGCATTTAAAAAAAACCCAAAACACATCAACATGTCCCTATCTTGAAAAAATAATGAGACTAAACAATTCAAATATAGGTTATTATAAGGGTAAACACTATGTTTTAAAATGTTTTTTTAAAAAACATATTAAATATTTAAGGCATTTTATTTTGCGTATCCATGGAAACTGAGTGTTTACCACGGCATTTTTCAAAAAATAACGGTCAAAAAACAAGCAACTTTTTCATTAATTTGAAGTTAATTGAACTAATTTGACTATAATTCAGTAAAATGCATATATTTCTTAAATTATTACACCACAGTTTAACATTCCCGACATTTCCAGCGAAATTCAGTAAAGAAAAAGGCTCATTAGTTAACTAGTTAGTTAGATCTATGCTAGCAAAGAATGCTACTCGTCTTTTTTTCTACAGCAGTCAGTATTTCTTTAAAACACACACACACGAACGCAAAAATAAACTAAACAAGTCACTAATATCTTAGTAATAACTTGCTTTGGTTTATTAAAAATAGTAGAAGAATGATTTGAACCTTCCAGCTGGTCACCCTGCTGCTTCTTCTCCCGGTCAGGAAACGTCTTTCGCAGGCTTGGTATCCACGGGTTTCTTCAGCAAGTGCGAATTTCAGCAAGTTCTTCTTCAGCAAGTTTTGCACAGCAGATTCTCGACAAGCTCAAACCTTCCGAGGCTTTAAAGGCTCCTTCAGGCGTCTCTGTCAAAAGTCCCGTCGCAAAGGGGAAAGAACTCAGAAGGTCGGCGTCATTTATAGGCTCGAGGACGCTAACGTCGTTGCCATGACTTCCATTGACGAACGCACGCGCTGGTGCGTGAGAGAAATTGGACCACAAATAACGGAGATTTTTTTTTTTCTTTCGAAATGTTTTATTGTTACTTGGGACGTTTTTTAAAACATGGCATTGTACAGTTATACATAAATTTTTACTTATCTTTTAATAAATACAATTCCTTAATTAAGTTAAACTAAAAGAGGATAAGAACAAGGACATTAAAACAATAACTCTGTATGTTTAAAAGTTGAGCAGGACCGGGGTGACTCCTTACGAAGTTCGGAGCCGTCCGGTTCTTCCAAGCAGCGCTGCTGCTCAGAGGGGATCCCCGCCCTGAAGCTCCTTCCCGCCTGCCTCACCCGGGGAGCCAGGCCGCCGCTGCTGGGACCTCCGTCCGTGAAGCGCCGGATCCTTCGTTCAAGGAGGCGCAGGCGATTCTTCTTTGTGGCTGTGTCCATACTTATATAATGTATAACTACCTTATACATTATAAAAGTATTATTGGGGCCTGCCCATAGCAATGCATAAGGAGAGCAGTACTGACTTGTGAAGTCAGCAGCATGTGGGACATCACTAGGATGTTTTCTATAATTGACTTACTCTTTCAGTATACTAAACACGGCTAATAAGTAAAATAAATAGCTAATAGCTTATTTAAGCTAAAATGCTTAAATGCTTAAATAAGCATTTAACTGTATTTCTGAGCTCTGCATACACCATTTTTGTCTCATCACTGCAATTACTGTGAGTGAGCTACAAATATGAATCGCGGTACTATGGGAGAAGACAAATAGTTCTCTCATATGCTTCAAACGGTTTTTCAATACGTCTCTCGGTTCCTGAACGGCAAGGAGTTGTTCAGGCTGCTTTTTCCATATAAACCAATGGGGTGTCTCACAAAGATAGAAATCTTTGTCCACCTCTCTGTGTCACACACACATGACAGTTAGCGGAGGATTGATAACCATAGCAACGGAACACAGGAGGCGATTGGCTGCTGGTAGATTGGAGATTGGACTACAAATACGCATCACTGTAGTTCTAATCAACACTCAGTTAAAACAGAGGGCTGAGCTGCCATTTAGAGCTACTGGCTGTTTTGGCCAGTAAATAACGGATTTAACCCAAACACTGTTAGACAGTTTAATTAGTCTGGTCATTTAATATGAAGCTTATGTTTTTTTCAAAATAAAAGCCTCAGTATCCCCCTCAGGTTAATGCACCGCCTATGGCGGTGCAATAATATTAGCATGCATTCTATTTTTCTCTCAGGTTAGGGAACTGCCTTGCTCAGCAAGGCAGTTCATTAGCATTAGCCTTTTACCTTAAATAAGCTATTAGCTATTTTCTTACTTATTAGCCATGTTTAATATACTGAGTGCAGTAAGTCAATTACAGACAACATTCTAATGATATCCCACATGCTATTGACAGCATGTAGGGAAAGATATGTTCAGCCTGCTTTGATCAGAAAAACGAACTGCTTCAAACAGTTACAATTCTGTCTCTCCCTCTCTGTCTCACTCACATGACAGCTGAGCTGCTCTTTAGAACTACAATGACTGAAGGTTAGAACTACAACATGGCGGACACTCAGTGCCTACAAAAGAGGTCTGAGCTGAATGTCAGAACTACAACATGGAGGAACTGTCAGTTACTACAGAGGAGGACTGAGCTGGCCTTTAGAACTACTTGTGTTTTGGGCTTTTTATAACTGATTTTACCCAATCATTGTTACACATAGGTTTAGTGTGGCAATTTAAAATTAAGTTTAATGAAAATTTCAAAATAAAAGCCTCAATATGCCCCTGAGGTTAGTGCACCGCAGCAGGCGGTGCAATAATATTATTCTGCATTATGTTTTTCTCTCAGGTTGCTAATGCTAATGAACTGCGCAAGGCAGTTCATTAGCATTAGCATTTTAGCTTAAATAAGCTATTAGCTATTTATTTTACTTATTAGCCGTGTTTAGTATACTGAATGGAGTAAGTCCATTATAGAAAACATCCAATGATGTCCCATATGCTACTGACAGCAATCACGCTAACATTAGCATTTTTGCTAATTTTAGCTGATACACTTTCTTTATCATACTGGATGGTGCAAGTCCATGTTAGTAAACATTCTTGTGAATCTCCTCATATGACTGCAGCTTTCTTTAGCATTGATGCTAATTTCTAGCATCAGAATGCTGGGTCCAAACCGACGGGCACACTTTGGCAGGCCCCGGTTAAATTTCTTCAGGAATTTTCTAGTTAACAGCTTTTATAGCCTATAATAACATTATATACGCTGTTAATGACTTATTTTAACTGAGATGCTTCGCTTTGAAAATAATTAAACTTTAAGACTAAAAAGGAAGAGAAAAGAATACAGCAAACTCAAACCCCGAATCACACGTCACAGAATGACGTCAATGACCGCCTGAAACAGAGTCTTTGAATGTAGGCCTTCTGCGATCATTTGGTCACTAATCATTTTCTTTGTCTTGCAGGTAAATGCTTGTAAACACAAAAGCCATTAAAGATAGGTTATCCTTTCTAAAATGGACGAGCATCGCTATGCAGGATAAAAAGAGAATTTTTAGTCCTGGTCTTTATTTAAAGGCCTGTATGAAAAGGAGGAGGATATGTGGCCTCTGATTGGCTCAGCTGGTTATTGGTATTAAATGACGGCAATCTGTGTCATGTGACTAAACTTTAATAGTCACGTGACATTTGATATAGCTATATGATGTTGCTATATAGAAATAGATATTTAAATCTTCATCACTGTATTTTTTATACAGTCTTTGAATGTAGACTGTATAAAATCTGCATTTTATACAGTCTATTTGCGATAATTTAGTCACTTTGTCTTTTCTTTGTCATGTCAATATTTGTAAAAACAAAAACAAAATATTCTACCAGTTTATAAAATGTATAATTACATTACAAAAAAAAATGTCATTACAGGAAATCTTAGTGACAGGGCCTATAAATGAAAGTATATATAATTAAACTCAGGGGCGATTCTAGGATCTGACCTTTAGGGCTGCTGAGCCCCCAGCAGGGATAAAACCCATGAAAAGATATTTGTTTGTTCAGTTTTCTAAATCTAACTGCTAATTTACATACATTCACAAACAAAATAAAGAGACATGTTGTCAGTAATTCATAGAATAAAAGAACAATGTTCATTTTACTCAAACATAAACCTATAAAGAGTAAAATCAGAGAAACTTTTCATTTTTTCCAGAGGTGTATATACTCAGTTTGAAATAAAATCTCAAGATTACATCATGCCTGCCAACATCTGCTAACATTAATGAGTTCAATCAATGCATTTTTATGACAGGCTAAATGTGTGTTGGGCATTGTGATTCTTGATATTTTTTGTTCAATGGCTCTTTTGTTCTTTTTTTGTAAATAAGATTCTTCCTCTTTTATTTCTGGCCAGTGTTCACTCTTTTGTTTGTCCATTATTCTTTTCACACCCATATTTCCCATGTTTTTGTCCTTTATCTCTTTTTTCATGCAGCTCTCCATGTCCTGTTAGTTCCTCCCAGCTTAGATCAGCTTGATCTGTTTCTTTAGACTCCGTGGGAACAGAATGAATGTGAGAAGAGATTCTGAATTTGTGGCTAATTTTAAACCATAAAAGTTGATCAAACCTTAATGTTTTCTTTTGCTTGTTTTCATACAAACAAAATATAACTTGTTTGTACCAGGCTTCATGCCAACGAGTTTAAATAGCATAAAAAAAGGAAATCAAATGATTGTCCTTCTGCTCTAAAGCAGATTTATCATCTCAAATGATCCAAATCTGATATCTGAATAAAACCAAAGCAGTGATGGCAAAAAAACCTTTTATTGAAATTTCTTACAACTTGATGTTATTTCACTCTATGATCAGCTTAATAACTTTCCATGCTTTCATAAATCAAGTGAAAGTTACACAAAAGACTAAACAGAATACAAAAACCTCCAAAATACACCATGACATCATAATTAATAAAAATAACATGACACTGCGAAATATATACAAAAAATTTAATATCTTCCTCATGCTTTCACAAATCAAGTGAAAGTTACACACAAAAATAAAACAGAATACAATAAGTCCAAAAATACATGTATTATATTACATCATAATACATAGAAATAACCTGACACTGCAAAATATTTTACATTCTTTAATATCTTCCTCCTGCTTCCTGTCTTGTAAATAAACACCATGATTTTCACCCTGTTGTGAGACTTTTCTTTAGCATTGTGATGACTGTGAAATATAAATTTAATCTTTAAATGTACACATTTGTTCAATTTTTACTCTTCAGAAACCAACAAAATGTGTGTTTTTGCACTGAGCAGGAGCCACAATGATTTTCTGTAATTCCATCAGATTATGCAGCATATCTTCTTCATTCCACACATTACATACACATTATTACATAAAAACATGCTACCATGACTTTTCTTTAACAATATTAGTTTCTGGACAGAGGAAATGAGCTGAACACATTCTTCAACAGGTTCAGTCCAGGAACAAGCTCATCATCTTCCTCTCCTGTCTGCAGCCAAACAGATTTCTCATCCTCCTCTGACCCACAGCTTTCCTGTCAAACCTCAGATGTTCCATCTTCCACCTCAGTCATGGACTCTTCTGCTTCCACAAGTTTGTCTTTAACCACATCAGGAGACGCTGCTGCTCCCTTTGCCTCCACCTCCAACTTTTCTGTATCTAGAAGTCAGGTGAAGAAGCAGCCGGAGAAACTGAACAGGAACGAGGCTGCAGGTCCAGATGCTGTCAGTCCCAGATTCCCTCTGTGGGATTCTGCAGCATCTCTTCAACCTTTGCCTGACCCAAGAGGAGGTTCCGTTGTTGTGGAAGACATCCTGTCTGGTTCCGGTACTGAAGAAAAGTCACCCATCAGTCATAATGACTGTAGACCTGTTGCCCTGACGTCCCACATCATGAAGGTCCTGGAGAGACTCCTGGTGGCCCACTTGAGTAAGCAGACGATCACATATCAGGACCCCCTGCAGTTTGCTTATCGCCGTGGAGTTGGAGTTGATCAGACACCTGCTTCAACAAACCCACTGTCATCTGGACAAAGCAGGCAGCACAGTGAGGATCAGGGTCTTTGGTTCCCAGGTGCATTGAACACAATTCAGCCTGATCTGCTCTGTTAGAAACTCCAGAAGACACAGGTGGAGGCCTCAACAATCACCTGCATCTGTGACAACCTGACAAACAGACCACAGTTAGTGAGACTGAAGGACTGTGTGTCTAACCAGGTGCTCAACAACATGGGAACACCACAGGGCACTGTACTCTCACCATTCATTTTCACCCTCTACTGTTGAGACTTCCAGCACAAGTCCGACTTTTGTCATCTACAGAAATACTCAGACGAATCTGCAGTTGTTGTGTATCAGAGGAAGACAAGAGGCTGAGTACAGAGATCTGGTGGATCACTTTGTGGCCAGGTGAGGGAACAATCATCTAATCTTGACTGTAAACAAAACAAAGGAGATGGTTGTTGATTTCAGGAGAAACAGGAAACCCTATTTCCATCATGGGAGAAGATGTGGAGGTGGTTCAGGAATATAAATACCTCGGTGTTCATCTGGAACACAGACTGGACTGGAGACGCAACAGAAGACAGGAACCACATGGACAAGCCGTCTACAAAAAGAGACAGAGCAGACTGCACTTCTCCAGGAAGCTAAGATCCTTCAAGGTTTGCAGCAAGTTGCTGCAGATCTTTAAGTCTGCTGCTGAGAGTGTCATCTCTTCTGCTATCATCTGTTGGTGCAGCAGCATCAGAGCCAGGAACCTCAAAAGGCTCAACAATCTGATAAAGAAGGCTGGATTGGTTCTGGTTCTGTTCTGGAGATGACTGTGGAATCTCTGGAGATGACGCAAAGAAAGATTCTTCAGAAGAGTCAAGAAAGCTATGGACGACTCTGACCGTCCTCTTCATGAGTCTGTATGGGGAAAACAGAGTATCATCAGTCAGAGGCTTCTTCAGGTTTGCTGCAACACAGACAGCTACAAAAGATCTTTCCTGCTGACAGCAATCAGTCATCTGCAATAACTCTTTGAAGAATCTGAATTAATGAGCTGCAACTACATTTCATTTCCCTTTGGGATCAATAAAGTCAAAGCATGTTTGGGTCATTCTTGCACACTACTCAAAGTTTGATAGAAAAAAATATTGAACAATTGGAAGTTATGGTGGAAACATTTTTGTGGTTTCAATGAAATGAAACAAAAAATGTAAAAAGATAATGAAGTTTCTCTTTTCCTGTGCAGTTTCACCTGTTTGCAGCTCGTTTTGCTGTTTGCTGCGCGTTTGCAGTTGTCGGCCACAGTTTCTGATCAAGTCATTATCTCCTCAACCTTCACCATCATCTGTTACAACCAGTAGATGAGTAGATGGACAAAGTAACCTGCTGTCAGTGTTGGTCAACTCATGCTTGGTTTGTTATTGAAGGACCTGCTTCACATGGTCCTTCTTTATTCTGTGTCCTCAGGTGTCCCCCTGTTGCATCAGGAAACTTCATCTTGGGATTTCCAGCAGGATTTTCTGAGTCCCTTCAGTCCTCTGTGTCTTCTCTCTCCTGATTGGTCCAGTGCTGCTGGTGATGCTGGACAATCATCACATAATAATACACACATTCCTTAATCTCTGTCTAAATAACAGATGATTAAAGTGAATTCCTGATCAAGTCATCATGTCCTCACCTTTTCCACAATCTGTTACAACCAGTAGATCAGCAGTTGGAGCAGGTCGTCTTCTTTAATTGTTGGTCAACTCAAGTTGAGGTACATGAGTTGACGGAGAAATGAAATAAAGAGAAAAGACATCAGAGTTTAAAAAAAAGAGAACATGGACTGAAGAAAGAACAGCTTTGAAATTTGACCTTAATTTCATTCATATTTAAAATTGTTAGCTGGGTAAAAATAAGTTTTCTTACTTTTTTTCGTCAACAGGGTTCTCTTCTCTACCTCCACCTTACTGGTGGTGTTGAAGGTGGAGGTTTACAGGTGGAGCATGTCTTCTTTAATTGTTGGTCAACTCAAGTCGTGGTACATGAGTTGACGGAGAAATGAAATAAAGATAAAACATAATAGGGTTAAAAAACAGAGAATATAAATCTGCAGAAAAAAGAAAAGGTTTGAAATCTGATCTCAATTTCATCCATATTTAAAATTGTTACTCGGGTAAAAATAGGTTTTCTTACTTTTTTTGTCAACAGGGTTCTCTTATCTTCCTCCGTCTGACTGGTGGTGTTGAAGGTGGAGGTTTACAGGTGGAGCAGGTCTTCTTCTTTAATTGTTGGTCAACTCAAGTCAAGTGACATGAGTTGACGGAGAAATGAAATAAAGAGAAAAGACAACAGAGTTAAAAAATGTGAACATGGACAGAAGAAAGAACAGCTTTGAAATTTGACCTCAATTTCATCCATATTTAAAATCGCTAGCCAGGTAAACATAGGTTTTTTACTTTTTTTTGTTAACTGGGTTCTCTTATCTTCCACTGTCTGACTGGTGGTGTTGAAGGTGGAGGTTTACAGGCTGACGAGATCCAACCTGGAATGATCAGAGAATCAGAGATCTGCCACCAGCATGATGTGAAGGTAGAATGCAAAAACTTACAAGCGGTGTGAAAAACAAGGGATCCAGAAGGCAGGAACCACATGGACAACGATGAAAGAATCCAGCGATGAGCAGCTAAAACCTGAAAGATTAAAAACTGGGAGACTGGATTAGTAGACAAACAGGACAGAATAATTTACTATATTGGAAAGCAGCGTGTAGGGAAGCACCACTATTACACCCTGAAACAGGACGGAGTTGAGAGGAAAACACAAAGACGAAGAAAAGCCCCGGTGCAAGGCGCTACCTAAGGCTTCCTCAGTCCTGCCAGAAACCTTAACATCTAAAATACTCAATTTAGTAGCGGAACAAAGAAAAGCCCCAGTGCAAGGCGCTACCGAAGGCTTCCTCAGTCCTGCCAGAAACCTTAACATCTAAAATACTAAATTTAGCAGCGGAACAAAGAAAAGCCCCGGTGCAAGGCGCTATCGAAGGCTTCCTCAGTCCTGCCAGAAACCTTAACATCTAAAATACTCAATTTAGTAGCGGAACAAAGAAAAGCCCCGGTGCAAGGCGCTACCGAAGGCTTCCTCAGTCTGCCTAGAAACCCAATGGCTTTAATAAAAAACATGAGAGAAATTATGATGTCCTAATGTGACTTCCCAAATAGGTCTTCAGTTTTTACAGATCCCAATCTAATCAGAGTCACTTGACAAGACGTAGTGAGGTCTAAAAAACACGTGTCTGGAACTCTCTCTTGCTGTTATTCCGCTAGATGTTGAAGGTATTGCTTCCTCTACTGTGTCCTCTTCACAGAAAAAGAAGTCAGGGTATGACAAAGTTGAATCTTCAAAGTATATTGATGGTGAAGGACTGAAAACGAGGGGTGACAGAATGGGATCCTCATATGGCGACATTGTTGAGAGACTGAAAACACTGGGTGGCAAAATGGTATCTTCAAAGTGCGTCGATGTAGAGGGACTGAGGACGGGGGATGACAAAATAGGATCTTCAAAGTGCGTCGGCGTTGAAGGACTGAGGACGGGGGATGACAGAGTTGAATCTTCAAAGTATATTGATGGTGAAGGAGAGAAAACGAGGGGTGACAGAATGGGATCCTCATATGGCGACATTGTTGAGAGACTGAAAACACTGGGTGGCAAAATGGTATCTTCAAAGTGCGTTGGTGTTGAGGGACTGAGGACGGGGGATGACAAAATAGGATCCTCATATGGCGACATTGATGAGAGACTGATCACACTGGGTGACAAAATAGGATCCTCATATGGCGACAATGGTGAGAGAAAGAAATCAATGGGTGGAAAAATGGGATCTTCAAAGTGCGTCGGTGTTGAAGGACTGAGGACGGGGGATGACAAAATAGAATCTTGAAAGTGCGTCGGTGTTGAGGGACTGAGGACGGGGGATGACAAAATAGAATCTTCAAAGTGCATCGGTGTTGAAGGACTGAGGACGGGGTATGACAAAGTTGAATCTTCAAAGTATATTGATGGTGAAGGAGTGAAAACGAGGGGTGACAGAATGGGATCCTCATATGGCGACATTGTTGAGAGACTGAAAACACTGGGTGGCAAAATGGTATCTTCAAAGTGCGTTGGTGTTGAGGGACTGAGGACGGGGGATGACAAAATAGGATCCTCATATGGCGACATTGATGAGAGACTGATAACACTGGGTGACAAAATAGGATCCTCATATGGCGACATTGATGAGAGACTGATAACACTGGGTGACAAAATAGGATCCTCATTTGGCGACATTGATGAGAGACTGATAACACTGGGTGACAAAATGGGATCCTCATATGGCGACATTGGTGAGAGACTGATAACACTGGGTGAGAAAATGGGATCCTCATTTGGCGACATTGGTGAGAGACTGATAACACTGGGTGACAAAATGGGATCTTCAAAGTGCGTCGGTGTTGATGGAATGAGGACGGGGGATGACAAAATGGGATCTTCAAAGTGCGTCGGTGTTCAGGGACTGAGGACAGGTGGTAACTCAATGGGATCGTCATATTCCGTCTTTTGGTACGGAAAGGACAGGACACTATACTTGGTCCTCTTGGCTGGGGGCTCCTCTTCAGCATCACTCTTCTTTGTCCTCTTTCCGTTTATGCCAGTCACAGATGTCACATGAGCCGTGTCCTCTTCCAAACCTACCTGATGATGTTGCAAGGTACCGATAGGTCTGGACTTCTCTGGACGTAAAATGGGCTCTTCCTGTTTGTCAGGTCATGGGAATTCAACTGAATTACAAGGAGCCAGGTCTTCTTGGGGCTTCTGAGCCACCCCTAATTTAATGTTTGGTCGAAGGACCTGGACAACCCGAAATCGGGATCTAAAGTCATCCTGGTCTCCATTACCTACCTCGTCTTCACTGGAGCTGTTAGTAGAGCTACCACTGGAGCTGGTAATATTGCTATCAGTGGAGCTGGTAGAACAGTCCACAGACTGCGGAGGTGAACTATACTTCAACTCCTCTCCGTGGTCTTCAGAAACCATGTCGGCTTCATTTAACCACAACTTACCGTGTTCCTCACCATTATCTGGACGTCCCTCCAACGTTGGGGATCCATCTGCTGGAAGCGCCATGGTATGGGCTGTGAAGAAAAAAACAAAGCCAAAAAAGCTATAAATCTGTATCTTGGAAAAAATCACAAAAGTCCAAAGCAATGTTTAGAGGGAACACTGAAATACCAACAATACAATAACCCAGCTTTGTGAATGTGTTTGTTTTTCTTGAATATATTTAATTAGCAATATTAATGCTATGCCAGATGTGATTATACAACAAGAACGGGAATTAAGAGATAAAATAAATAAAGCTTATCTTTAGTCACACAAAAAAACAGCAAAAAACACAATTTTACATAAAAACCAGAACAAACTCTAAAACTCAGTGATCAAACACGTATAAACCATCAGCACTCAGACAAACAAACTTGCAGCTTCATCTTGGTACCAATCAATCATTAAACACAATAAATCAAATTTAGATTTATTGGTAATTCATCCCTAGCCATAAACTCTTAAAATAAAATAAAACCCTGCAACAAAATGGATTCACTAAAAGTAATTTTCTCAAACTAAAGTCAAATGTTTTCCAATCACCACTATTAATATTGCTGACTCTTTCTGAAAATGTAATCAGCGTGAAAATATATTACAGCTCCAAACATGCAAAGGACCAACACAGCATTTCGTAAACAACTAATTATTCAAAACTCCTCTTTCTTAGAAAATGCAAACTAAGCAATAATGGTTTAGTAAATATTAACTAAACTACTTAGAAATAATACAGGACAAATATGTATCTAAAAACTTTTCTAATATTCAAGTATTAAGGTTTTATTTCAAGCAACGTATCCAAGGAGACCAAATGTGTTATTGAGGCATTTTTTGAAACCTGGACCAGACACTGACTACTTATTCCAAAGATCTGAATAAAACAAAACGGATCTTCTAAAACCAGAAATAACTTTTTAAACCACATAAACAACGTCAAACCCCTGCAATCCCTCCAAGATTTTAACTAACAAATGAATCACAACTGGACCAACTGAAACTGAGATGATTGTTTTTCTAATGAATTTTAACATTCACTGTTAACATTCAAGTGACTTCTGAAAATGATACGTCACTAAAATGCAATGGAACAAAAGGCTGTTTTTCTGGTCTTGAGTAATTACAATAAACTAAATAATTTAGTTACTTTGTGAAATCAACAGGCACACATTGATTGTTCTTTAATGACTTTTTATAAGAATAAAGCTGTGTGTTGTTATTTAATCAATGTATCCATGGAGACTACATAGAACACATTTTTCACAAAGTTGAAGTCATTTTAAATAATGTCACCAATGTATCCATGGAAACTAAATATGTTTGTGTAGGCATTTATCAAAAAGAAAAAAAGGGCAAAGAACCATCCAGTTTACCAAGAATTGGAATCCAAAGTCATCAAAGATGATTTTCACAAATAAATCATTATTTTGCTGTGAAAATTAGCTTTGATTGATGATCACTACGACTATACACGATTCATTGCCTATTAATGGTCTATCATTAACGAACACACACACTTACAATGCTTATTACTGGGGCGACAGTGGTAGGAGTTTGCCCTGCAATGGTCCGCCTCTGTCGTTGTGTCCTTGAGCAAGACACTTCTCTCACCTTTAGCTGGAGTTTATTGCTGGCACCATACAACATCTGTGGCTACAATCCATTAGCTTATAAACATCAGTGTGTGAACGCGGACATGAATGGAAATTTTATGGAAAGCGTCCTAACAAACCGTTAGTCTGATGTCATTACCATGGAAACCAAGTATGTTTGTCAGGGCATTTAAAAAAACCCAAAACACATCAACATGTCCCTATCTTGAAAAAATAATGAAACTAAACAATTCAAATATAGGTTATTATAAGGGTAAACACTATTTTTTAAATTTTTTTTAAAAAATATTAAATATTTAAGTCATTTCATTTTGCGTATCCATGGAAACTGAGTGTTTACCACGGCATTTTTCAAAAAATAACGGTCAAAAAACAAGCAACTTTTTCATTAATTTGAAGTTAATTGAACTAATTTGACTATAATTCAGTAAAATGCATATATTTCTTAAATTATTACACCACAGTTTAACATTCCCGACATTTCCAGCGAAATTCAGTAAAGAAAAAGGCTCATTAGTTAACTAGTTAGTTAGATCTATGCTAGCAAAGAATGCTACTCGTCTTTTTTTCTACAGCAGTCAGTATTTCTTTAAAACACACACACACGAACGCAAAAATAAACTAAACAAGTCACTAATATCTTAGTAATAACTTGCTTTGGTTTATTAAAAATAGTAGAAGAATGATTTGAACCTTCCAGCTGGTCACCCTGCTGTTTCTTCTCCCGGTCAGGAAACGTCTTTCGCAGGTTTGGTATCCACGGGTTTCTTCAGCAAGTGCGAATTTCAGCAAGTTCTTCTTCAGCAAGTTTTGCACAGCAGATTCTCGACAAGCTCAAACCTTCCGAGGCTTTAAAGGCTCCTTCAGGCGTCTCTGTCAAAAGTCCCGTCGCAAAGGGGAAAGAACTCAGAAGGTCGGCGTCATTTATAGGCTCGAGGACGCTAACGTCGTTGCCATGACTTCCATTGACGAACGCACGCGCTGGTGCGTGAGAGAAATTGGACTACAAATAACGCAGATTTTTTTTTTCTTTCGAAATGTTTTATTGTTACTTGGGACGTTTTTTAAAACATGGCATTGTACAGTTATACATAAATTTTTACTTATCTTTTAATAAATACAATTCCTTAATTAAGTTAAACTAAAAGAGGATAAGAACAAGGACATTAAAACAATAACTCTGTATGTTTAAAAGTTGAGCTCAATCCAGACTGAATCTTGGTCACTGCGATGTAAACGCCACAACATCAGACCGACATGCACTTAAATTAAAGAGGCGATACAGCAAAACCATGGTGGATCAACAAGTTACAGAGACTGTTTTCATTATTTACCCCAGAAGAGGTAAATAATGAAAACACAGCAGCGGAGGCTGTAGAAGAGGAGCAAGTTAGAGAGGCTGAGGAGGAAACCTCAGGAGAGGAGCTCAGCAAGGCTGCTCACTCTGAAGAGGAACAGGAACCATTTGTGTTGAAATATGTGTTCAGTTGGAAGTCTCTGTTTTCAATCATGTAATTTGATAAACATTCATGAAACGTTTGATTCAAGCTCTTCAAGTTGCATGTGCAGGTGATGAAATGAATCACATTTTAAGTATAAAGCTAATATTTAAAATATTTCAGGTAATAAACATACATGTAATGAAAGATTATATTTTTAAATAAACATTTTATGTGATCAAAGTAAACAATTATATAATCAGACATTTTGCAGTAAACATTTAATGTAAACAATCAAACCAGATGAAAGAGCCCATCTTTAAACATTTAATGTGTAATTAAACATTTCAGAGTAAACAATAAAGGTGACAAGTAAATGTCATGAATAGATCACACTTTAAGTAAATATTTGTTGTATTTAACATATTTCAGGTAAGAAGTGAACATATAATGAAATAGATCCTGTCCTAGAATTTGATGTAATTGAACATTACAGGTAACAATCGTATATTTTCTGAAAAGAAATTGTAAACATTTTTTGAAATATAAAATAAAAAAATTAAAAAGGGGTCAAAATGTGATAAAGATGAGTGTGCTTCATCTATACAGTCTAAAAGAACAATTTCACACTGATTTTGAGTTAATTGGGCACACGATTTGGAAGCTATTGAAGAAAACATTTAATATTAAAATTATTTAAAATGTTGAATATGACTTAAAATTTTAATAGCATGAATTATCACTTTTTTGTATCAGTTAGTCACAAGTCATTTATTTACAGGAGTGTTTGATTCAGAAACTGACGGTCCCCGAACCTCCGAGCTAACATTAGCAGCTACTATCCAAGAAACGCTCTATCCCAACTACTACAGGACATGGACCACAGTTTTGAGCAAACAGTAAAGGTTTTTTAAAGATAACCAAGGGACAATACGCCTTACAAAGAACCCTGTGAATCGCCAGAGGAGCAAGCATCCATCCATCCATCCATTTTCTGTTCACCCTTGTCCCTAATGGGGTCGGGTGGGTTGCTGCTGCCTATCTCCAGCTATGTTCCGGGCGAGAGGCGGGGTTCACCCTGGACAGGTCGCCAGTCTGTCGCAAGGCAACACAGAGACATACAGGACAAACAACCATGCACACACACACTCACACCTAGGGAGAATTTAGAGAGACCAATTAACCTGACCTGATGTTTTTGGACTGTGGGAGGAAGCCGGAGTACCCGGAGAGAACCCACGCATGCACAGGGAGAAGATGCAAACTCCATGCAGAAAGACCCTGGGCCGGGAATCAAACCCAGGACCTTCTTGCTGCAAGGCAACAGTGCTACCAACTGTGCCAATGTGCAAGCATGTGGACATTAAATACCACTTCATAAGGTTAAATGTTTTGCAGGGTAAAATTGTTTTGGTTTATTGTCCGACAGAAAACATGGTCGCAGATGTGTTTACAAAATCTGCCACAAGAGCCAAGATGGAAAAATTTTGTTCTTATATATTTATATACTTTCCTTGGGCTGCCACCTTATCGTGGTGGAGGGGTTTGAGTGCCCCAATGATCCTAGGAGCTATGCTGTCTGGGGCTTCATGCCCCGGGTAGGGTCACCCAAGGCAGACAGATCCTAGGTGAGGGACCAGACAAAGCGCAGCCCGAAGACCCCAATGATGAGAAAAAACATTGGACTTGGCGTTCCCTCACCCGCATCCGGGTCCCTCACCCGGTGACCCGCATCCGGGTGAGGGAACGCCTCCAGGCCTGGAGGGGGGGCACGATGGCGAGCGCCTGGTGGCCGGGCTTTTACCCATGGAGCCCGGCCGGGCTCAGCCCGAAGAGGAAACATGAGTCCCCCCTCCCATGGGCCCACCACTCGTGAGAGGGGCCAAAGGTGTCGGGTGCATTGTGTGATGGGTGGCGGCAGAGGGAGGGGACCCTGGCGGTCCGATCCTCGGTTGCAGAAGCTGGCTCTTGGGACGTGGAATGTCACCCCTCTGGTGGGGAAGGAGCCGGAGCTAGTGTGTGAGGTCGAGAGGTTCCAGCTAGAAATAGTCGGTCTCACCTCGACGCATGGCTCTGGTTCTGGAACCAGTCTCCTTGAGAGGGGCTGGACATACTTCCACTCTGGAGTTGCCCAAGGTGAGAGGCGTTGGGCAGGAGTGGGCATACTTGTTGCTCCCCATCTCGGCACCTGTACGTTGGGGTTTACTCCGGTGAACGAGAGGGTAGCCTCCCTCCGCCTACGGGTGGGGGGACGGGTCCTGACTGTAGTTTGTGTTTACGGGCCGAACGACAGTTCAGATTACCCACCCTTTTTGGAGTCCTTAGAGGGGGTACTGGAGAGTGCTCCTCCTGGGGACTCCCTTGTTCTGCTGGGGGACTTCAACGCTCACGTGGGCAATGACAGTGAGACCTGGAGGGGAGTGGCTGGGAGGAACGGCCCCCCCGATCTGAACTCGAGCGGTGTTCTGTTGTTGGACTTCTGTGCTCGTCACGGATTGTCCATAACGAACACCGTGTTCAAGCATAAGGGTGTCCATATGTGCACTTGGCACCAGGACACCCTAGGCCGCAGTTCGATGATCGACTTTGTCATTGTTTCATCGGATCTGCGGCCGTATGTCTTGGACACTCGGGTGAAGAGAGGTGCGGAGCTGTCCACTGACCACTACCTGGTGGTGAGTTGGCTCCGGTGGTGGGGGAGGAAGCCGGTCAGGCTCTGCTGCCTCTGCCTCACCACCCAAATCATTGGTACGGCAAGTACCAACTATCACTGGAATAGACAGCCTAGAATTGAAGCAATTTGTCAATATAAGTTTATTTAAGAAAAGGTTCAGACTGATGATTTTCAACAGGTATAGGAATGAAGATCTGAGGTTAAAACTGAATGGACGTTTCTAACACAGCAAACAGAATTGTATATACGTGTATGATGATAGAGTTTGTGGGTGGATGTATCTGCTACGCTGTATTGGGGCAGTAGTTGGAATACCTTAGTTTTTCCTAGGTGACCAACAAGCTGTTAAAGAACACCACCTGTGTAGAGCTATGCTGTACTACTATCACAGGATTGGACTAAAAGTCCAGTGCCTTGCTGTAACTAGTGACTTATTCACACCATTGTACAAGTAATGTAATTATTGTTAAACTATTTAAGCTTAGTACACAATTAATTAGCAAAATATCCCCTATGACCATGACTACCCCTCTATGTTAAGGGAATTTAACAAATTAACTGTCCAACTCGCATATCCATCTAATATTTAGCTAATTTAGAGTGCCACAACTGCAAAATATTGATAGTTTTACAAATGTCTCTGATGAAAACCTTTTCCTTGTTTTCCTTAAGTACAGCTTTAGAACATAACTTTCATAAAACATCTTCACCTGAATTTCACCTTCAAATTAATATTATACTACTCATCTGGACTATCAAAACATGTCTACTTATCTCTTAACATGACTCTTTTTTGCATTACCTACAAAACTTCCAGATCTCAACATTTCAGGTGTCGAGAGCCTGAGTTATCTATAAAAATATAAAATTTAGTTGGCTACTGATTTAACTAGCCACTGTCCAAATTTAATGTGTGCACACAATTAGTTATGTTAGGACTTCAGTTCTCAGCAAAGGCAACAGAATCACTTTAACCTCCTCTTCCAGAGATCTCAGACAAAGAAATTAAAAAACAAATACTGCAGTATAACTCACATAAGTCATCCTTAAACTCAGTTTTTCCAAAACTTTGAGACTTCTTTATTAACATTTACTCATTTTTTAAAACAATATCAAAGGCCACACAGAGAAATCTCTTATTTCTATCACTGGAGAACTTCGTTCTCTCTCAGTGGAGAAGTTTGACTCTCAGGGAGCCTCTGTCAAGGTCCCTTTTTCTGGCCTTTTACCTCTGCGCTTTTACATCAACAACATAGAGATCGCAATCTCTCTTCGCAGATTCAGCTGGCTTAACATTAAAACTCACGGCATCTTGCCTATTCACCTCACGGCCTCTTGCCGTACTATTGACCTCACGGCCTCTTGCCGTACCACTAAACTCACGGCCTCTTGCCGTACTATTGACCTCACGGCCTCCTGCCATACAACTAAACTCACGGCCTCTTGCCGAACTATAAAAATCACGGCCTCTTGCTGTACCATTAACTTCACGGCCTCTTGCCGTACTACTAAATTCACGTCTTGACCTCAACATCTGCTCCTCTTCAGACAAACTATTAGTCATATTGTTTGCTCCTTGTCTTTCCAAACAGAGGTTCTTTCTCCAGTCTTTTGCTCCGGCCCGGTTCCTTTGCAGGTGAGCAGGGGAAAGGTTGGTGCCAGAATCTTTATGCACAACAGCTTAAATCTATCATCTTTCCTCTCTTAAGTGATAGTTATTCCACATCTCTCCAAATCTGAATTCCTTCCTGGCTTCTAGGTCAGATTAACCCAGTCCATTTCTTTTGGGTTAAATCATATAAAAGTGCGAACCAACCAAACAACATAATTTTTTAACTATTAATATAATTATATTCTTCTACTATTTATTCTGAAGAGTCTTGGATATAGAGGCCCAGAAACGTTTAATGAGGCTGGGTTTTGTGGCTGGTTTTATTATTTTCTCTTTGCAAATGGAAATGAATGCCTCATCTACCGTTGAACTGTTTAAACCGAACAGTACGATGACATCTTTTTTTGAGCAGCCTAATTTTTTTGTGACTGCTCTCAGTATGTCGTTGCTGAGATCGTTCAGATTACTTTGAATATCCTTTAGATCTTGCACCTTGACCTCGGCACAGATTTTATCAGACAACCTCTCTACGATGTCTTGGAGGTGATTGTACTTGCATGTTATCCTTGATTTTGTTGTGGCCTTGATAAGAACTGCATTGACCAGCAGCATGATGGATGAATGCTGCTCCTCCTTCTCTGTGACTGGCAGCGGTTCAGCAACCTTTGTGGTAACCATTGACTCCTGCTCCGCATCAACTAACTGTCTGCCTTTTGAGTGGGTCGATTCCTCTGAAATTAAATTTTCCACTGATGGAACTGTGGTTTCTTCCTCCTCTGGTGCCGGTAAATTTCTATTGCGTTGTTCTTTGCTGTAATTTTGAAGGTTCTTCTTCATTTTACCTCCAGCTGCTTTGTTCGTCTGTTGTGCATTGGGAGAAGGAACAGCTTGATCTCTATACTCTTGGTTTTCAGTTGATGGAAGGTCATCCAATGAGATCTCTAAAGGGTTTTGGTCAGAGATTGAGTCTTCCATCATTTCCAGACTTGACTCCTTTTCCTTCAACGTAAGATGAGTTGCCTCTGCCGGATCTGAAAACTCCTCCGAAATAAATTCATCCACCATCTTAATATCTGATTCCCTCTCATTAGAGATCAAATCGTCTACGTTAATGTAATTTGAAAGATCCTCCGACATAAATTCATCCACCATCTTAATATCTGATTCCCTCTCATTAGAGATCAAATCGTCTACGTTAATGTAATTTGAAAGATCCTCCGACATAAATTCATCCACCATCTTTAAATCTGATTCCCTCTCATTAGAGTCCAAATCATCAGTATTAGTGATCTTTGAAAGTTCCTCCAAAATGAATTCATCCACCATCTTCAAGTCTGATTCCTCGTTTTCAGAAACAGGATTGCTGTCATATATCTCGTCTGTTGTCACCTCAGAGTCTAATTTCTCAAGGATGTCTGGTGTCAGGTTTATATTAAACTGCTTACTCCCGTAGCGGCCGGTATAAGTTTTGGTGGTGTCTTTTTCTTCAGCTTGAAAATGGCCAACATCAGAGCAAGCACCTGCGTGGTCTTTTCTCTGTTGCTGGTCTTCAGCAGCTTTTCGTTCTATCTGACGCTGTTCTTTACAGCGACACACCAACAGTTCCTCTATCAGCAGGAGTGCATGTGGAAGGATTGAATCCATTGCGTCCGACCAACAAATGGGTAGGACCTCAGATGTTTCTGGATCATGCGTAGAGCAGGCAGATCTCAATGATTCTTTGACATATTTAAGGAATAAGTCATTGAAACGGTCAAAGCTCTTGGGATGGACTTTCCCTGTAATCTCAAGGGTGTCTGCAAATGTTGTTAGCAGCACATTGCCCAAGATCGTGTCCACCTCTCGGGATCTGATGCCCTGCTTAGAGATATTGCAGAGAATGAAGGTACAGCACTCATCCACTAAGTTTACAAGGAGTTCCTTCAAGCAGGACTTGGTTTCGCAATCAGCCTTCCCCAAGGCCAAATTCAGGGTCTGTTTCAATGAAATGCACCAAAAAAACTCTTCAATCATCGGCGCAATCATGTCCCCGGAAAAAACCGGGAATTCATGAGGCTTTGGGTTCTTTCTGTGGCTCATGGTTTCTTGGATTTGCAATGTAAAGCAATAGGACAATTAAATAACTATTTCGTTTAAATCGCAAACGATCTCAATCTCTCACCAAACTCCAGCTGTCTCTCTTAAAGAAAGTAGCAGAATGAAAGAATTGCTGCCTGAAATCTGTGATAAAACTCTGTGATGTCATATATATCTCTGTGATGTCATAACAGACCAGATTCCATCCACACAGGTTGAGTCAGCTTAGCAACCGTTGCTAGGTATGTCAACAGCTGTGTGCAGCTCAGAGAAATAATGTCTAATTTATAGGAGGAAAAGTGAAAGTTTCCATGTTTTAGAGGCTCTGAGGCTGAGAAGGACTCCTCCAGTCACTAAACGCTCTTCATGTTGTAGCGTGACTGAGACAGGACTCTTTCATCAGGCGGGTTTTTCCACAGAGAGCTTCTGTGATTGGTGGAGGGGGAAAAGTTTTTATTATACAGACGTTTCAGTATCTAAGCTGTTTAGTGGGACGGATTCCTCCAGCTCAATTTATTAAGGTTTCTGTCAATATTCATAAAATAAGGGCCAATTAATAAAGATTAGAAACAAAATAGCTACAGAAATACATAAAAAATCAAATTTAAATATAAAATAACAAACTGCAAATAAATGAGACATCAAATTAAGGCCCACATTTGTATGAAATAAATTATAATGAATATCAAGGAGGTTCATCAATAATAAAACATACTTTTATTTGAACAAAAATTAAATCAACTAAAATATTTCAGGTTTTAGGATCTGATAAAAAAGAGAGAACAGGATTCTATAAACTCCTCTGGTGGATCAGTTATAGCCATTGAAAAATGTCACAAACTTATGTATTTGTTATTTCATCTGAAAATGTCCCGCAGTGCCACAGTTTTACCACTTGATGGCACTGCAAGTTTGTCTGTCACGGTTGTTACACGTTACCATGTTCTTCTGTTTTTTTAAATCAAGAGTTTAAAAAAGTAATAATTTAATGAAATCATAATTGAAACACCAGACCAGATTCCATCCACGCACTGAGTCCAGTTGCTAACCGTTGCTAAGTGTGTCAACAGCTGTGTGCAGCTCAGAGAAATAATGTCTAATTTATAGGAGGAAAAGTGAAAGTTTCCATGTTTTAGAGGCTCTGAGGCTGAGAAGGACTCCTCCAGTCACTAAACGCTCTTCATGTTGTAGCAATGAGACAGGACTGACACACAGCAGCAGTAAAAACAGGCAGGCTTGTTTTCAGATTACTTCAATAACCGAACTTACTAACGATCTTAAAAACACAGAAAATGGATCATCTGCGCAGCCGCGGTACCGCGATTCTGCGCAGATGCGGCCGCAAAGTGTCTTTCATCAGGCGGGTTTTTCCACTGTTGAGTACGATGCTTGCCACTGTTTTATTTTTGTTGGCACTACTTTGTGAAGCGGGAGGTTACGTGCTTATAAAAGCAATAAAGGCGGAGCCTCCTTGTTTCTCTGTGTGTTCGGCCAGAGCAGGGCAGTGTGGCTACCAGTTAAATTGATAATGATGTCTCCTATGTATTTCATAGTGATGGTGAGATGAAGCCTCATGAGGCATTGAACCACTTGAGCCAACTGGTTCGAGAAAGGGTTCATTTCTTGAAGCTTCATGTGCACACAAAGCCACCTACTGGCCAGGTGTATAATCACAGCCAGCTGTATCTCAACACGTGTGATGCATTGAATTTTTGTCTATTATGGCTCTTGGGAATGACTTCACAAAAGGTGTAGGACGAAATCATTTGTCTACATAAATTATGTATACACATATGTGTATAATAAAATATTGTTTTAATGTATTCTCTGTGTGTAATTATTCCCAAAATAGTAGTGTCATGTGATATGGCATATTGTGTAATAATGTTTTTCTGTGACTCTAGAAAAATCAGGCAGAGGACAGTGAAAGTGCTTGTGGAACTAGGGAGGAGGTAGTGAATAGGCTAATGCTTGTGTAACTTGGATGATTTCATGCATTTTTATTAAGAAACAACAATTTCTCCACAGTTTTTGGTTTCAAACGATTTCTCTTTTTTGACACTACTTCTCCAGCCTTTGAAAAGAGGCACAGATGATGCTGGGGTGCATAAATAAATAAGTGCAAGTTTGTACAGATTGGGGTACAGTGACCGATGATTAGCCCAGTACCCCAGGGGGCTCTCCAGCCTGCTTATGTTTGCCTCTGACAGGTAGCGCTGGACCTCTACAGTGGCATCTGCTGACACATTTTGAGTCCTCTTTGCCTCCATGACACAAGTGTCCAATCTTTGCCAAAGTCTGCTACCTAAATGGAAACCACAGGTCATGTTAGTAAGTGTTGTAATAGGAATAAGTAATCTCAAAATGTAATATAAAAGATCACCTCCAGTGAAATCTTGAGAGGTGGAAGCCTGGGGAATCTCATGAGCGTTCTCTTCTGTGTTCCGTCGGATGACGGTGGCACACTCTGAAGTCAAGCGCTTCACTGCTTCAGCAGCTTTTGTGTTGCTGAAAAATGCTATAAGTTTAAATCGTGGGTCCAGGAGTGTAGCCAGCGACAAGATGCTCATTGACTGGAGCATGTGCAGCTTCTCCCTGAGCTGTCTGATGAGCTGCTCTCCTATTTCCACTACTACTGTAGGTGCCGACTTGGTGTCTTCCTCCTGAAGGGCTTTCTCTATCATCTTCAGGAGGGGGATAACTTTTGATGCCGACACGTGTTCTTCTGCAGAGAGCTCCGTGGTGGCGTCATAGAAAGGAGAGCGTAAAGAAAGGCACGCTACAACAATGTCAAACTCACTGGCAGTGAAAAAGGGAATGTCAGTGTGTAATCCAGCCAATGCCGCTCCTACTGGCTCCCTCAACTCCACCAGACGTTGCAGCATCAAGTAGGTGCTGTTCCATCTTGTTTCCACCTCCTGCATCAGCTTGGTTGCTTGCATGCCCAGCTGAAGCTGCACTTGTGTAAGCTTCTCCTTTAAAGATACAGAAGAGTAGGCCATTAAGTCACTGCAGTAGGAGTACAGACAAACTATTAACATTATATATTGGAATAAAAGAAAAGAGCATACCTTAGCAGTGGTGCTGCTTCTAAAGTAGCCAACCAGCTTCCTTGCTTTGGCCCGGAGGCCAGAGAGCACAGGGTGCTGGTCAAGCGCCCTCTTCCCAACAAGATTGAGGGTGTGAGCAACACAAGTGTTGTGGTGAAGCTTCAGCTCTCTCACGCATGCCACCATATTAGGAGCACCATCGGTGACCATGCATGTCACCTTGCCTGAGATTCCCCATTCCTCCATCAGGGAGGCTTTCACACAAGCAATATTTTTAGCAGTGTGAGACTGGGGGAATGCCTGCACTCCCAACAACACCGAGCTCAGCTTTTCGTTCTCCTCCACAAAGTGGCATGTCACTGCCAGGTAGGCATCCATGTTGATGGATGTCCACATATCTGATGTAAGGCTAACAGCAGCCACCTTCTCTACTTTAGCCTTAGCGTGCTCCTTAGCAGACTCATATTTGGCCTCCACCATGGTCTTCAGAGCCTAAAGGAAGAAATATATATATATTGCTGAATTGTGACACATACAATAATGTAGTCATTTGTTTCATGTATGGACTGTTAAGGAAATATGGATATTGTTCAGTGTTTAATATGGCTAATCTCATGCCATGTGCGTTTAAGAGATAAACATTCCTATTTGGACAAATGTTAAGCAGAGATAAACATTCTCCTGGCAGGGCTGTAACTTAGAGCAGCCACAAAACACTATTCTCTTGAAAGGCGTTAAATTAGCAGGCCATAAATAATATCTTCCCCTGCCGAGAGGTCGAAGGTTGGGGGTTTCCCAGGGGCTCTGAGCTGCATCTGGAGTTGATCACAGATTTCGAATCTTGGAAACATCTATGTTTAATTTCGGATACACCTTTTAAATATTGTTCATGATAAGGCAAAGATTCAAATCTTGGGAGATGCTGAGTCCAAAGGAGTAAAATAGGTTTTGTGAAATTAACTTATAACTTTAACAACTAAAATGACTCTTGAGTTTTGTCATTAAAACTTAGGGGAAGGTTTACGTTTTTCCAAGGTGGCTCTCTGATTGGTTGAACAACGGAACGCCTTCGTTGCATAAATTAAAATACGGAAACACCTCTTTCTATAAGATGACGTGTAAAGAGAAAGAGAGAGAGTTTTTTTTCCATCTTTTCTCCACGTGGGCGCCTTTGTCTGTCTGTGTGTTTCGTGTTTGTCTTTGTCTGTTGTTATTTTGTGATAAAATGCATATCTCTGTACCTCTGCAGCTTTGTTAACTGATTCATGCGTTGCTTTGTATGAATTAAACTCTGTGATCTGTGACGTCAACACGCCTTGTTTAGTTTCGTTTTACAGCTGCCCGCTGCTTGCCGAGAGGATCCAGGGCTTTTAAGGAAGAGACGAGCCAAACGTTTTGTTCAAAGTTTTAGTTTAATTTCTTCCTTTACAGGACCCACACATACGTGCCTTGTAAGGAGAACATAATTGGGATCCAGCTTAGACACAAATGTCCTGAATCCAACGTCATCCACAATAGTGAAAGGCTGGGTATCCTTCACCATCATGGAGACTAGAGCTTCATCCAGCTCTTGTTTTCTGGTGGCTGGTTAAAAGGGAATAAATACAGTGTCTGTTACCTGTCTTTATTTGCACAACAAGCAAACATCAGCATGCAAGGATTGTGATGGTGTGTTTGTAATATAGTAATGAAATACCTTGGTTGGTTGAAGCTCCAGTTTCCTCCCTATTCTCATGCAAGGCACGGTAGTGCCTTAGCATGGATGAGGTGTTATTATTGTACCCCAACTCCTTGGAGCACAATAAACACCTCACCTTTACAGAAAATAAGAAACAGTGAAAAATACAGTTCCTCATAAGTAAACCTAAGGCATCTGCAAATGTTCAGTTCACCTTACCTTGTTAGGGCTTATCAAATCAAAATGTTCCCACATAGGGGAAATCCTCCTCTTTCTCACCGGCTCCATCCTACTCCTATCCTGTCCTCGCGCTCCTAAATCTCTCTCTCCTAAACTCTCCAAACACCGAACTAACTGTCTCAAACTAAATAACCACTATCCAAACTCTGCTATCCAAACTATCCAAACTCTATCCACTCTCTCAACTGACCGCAACTCGCCTACAACAACCCACATTTTGAATGGAGCCTGTGGGGTTTCTAAAGCTGTCAAACCCCGCGCCAAACTCTGAGCTACTTCCCGAAGCAGTCACGTGGTACAGCCGGGCAGCGAGGCTTCGGACGTCATCGTTTTCGGCTCCTCCCCTAAATGAAGCAAGCTTCGATACGCGCTTTACGGAAACGCACCCTCCATTACTCGACACACGCCTCGAAGCGTAGGCAAATCATGTAACATCACTAGTATTTCATAAGTAAGTTAATACTTCTGCAAAGATGTATTCACAAGGTACAGATGATGACAAAGAGTCCAGAGATTCCCGTGGAAATAATAGGAGATCCGCTGCAGAAGAATCAACAGGTTATGGGCCCAGGCAAGTTCCGAGTATGGCAGTGCAGGGAAGGGGATTGCCGCCGCGGTTTGACGGAGACAAGCCCGCTACCACATCTGGGAAGCAAGGTTTTTAGCATACTTAAAAACCATCGGTCTCAAAGACGCTATCCTGGGAAGTGGGCTAGCAATGGGAGCTAATGTACAAGAAGCTCCCGGAGATCGGTAGGAAAAACGAACTGGCGTATGCAGAACTGTGTGGTTGTTTGGATGATAAGACGCTAATGCTAATTCTCTATGTAGCGCCAGATGACGGCAAGAAAAGCCTAGAAATATTGAGACGCCATTTTGTGTCAGAAGAAAAGCCGCGCATAGAGCTTTGGAACGTGACGTCACTGCTCTAGGCGTAGGGATATGAGCGCCATCTTGTGAGGCCATATACATAACCGACAAAACGACTGTCTCACAGATATTTTCAATCTAAGTTACTTAAAATTATTTAGCAATGGTTCAAACTTGCTGCGTTATTAGATGTAATGTCTAATGACACAACCGAAACGGTAAAAAGATGGAAAACGGACTTTCGTTTCACTGTTTTACTGTCTATAAACAATGTGAGGGGGCTAAGCTATCGGAGCTAACGAAAAGGAGACGAATGTATGAGATGGCGCTCATATCCCTATGCCTAGAGCAGTGACGTCACGTTCCAAAGTTCTATGCGCGGCTTTTCTTCTGACACAAAACGGCGTCTCAATATTTCTAGGCTTTTCTTACCGTCATCAGGCGTTTCATGGAGAGTTAACGTTAGCGTCTTATCATCCAAACAACCACACAGTTCTGCAAACGTCAGTTCGTTTTTCAGTTGGAGACATTCTCTCCAACTGCAAACTTGACGTCACTACGTGTGTTGATGCAACTAGCTGCACAACATGACCTTACACTGAACCAGATGGTCGTTAAAGCCGCATATTTACATGCACCCATTGACCATGAAATATACATGGATCAACCTGAAGGTTTCCAGGTTAAATCAAAGAATGGTGTGCGACTTGTGTGTAAGTTGAACAAATCTATCTATGGGCTCAAACAATCTCGGAGGAACTGGAATATGATGCTCCATGAGCTCCTGATGTTGAATGAGTTTGTACAGAGTCAAGCTGATCATGGTATTTACACAAATTCTTCTGACAAAGGAAAGGTGATTTTGTTAGTGTGGGTTGATGATATAGTTGTGGCTGCAAGCAATGAGACGTGTCTAAGACAGGTCAAAGAGAAACTGAAAAGTAAGTTTAAAATGAAAGACCTTGGCCATCTGACACATTTTATTGGGATCGATTTCACACAAAAAGAAGGCTCTATCAAAATGAACCAGTCCAAATACATTGAGAAGATACTGGAAAGGTTTGGTATGGCTGAGTGTAAACCCAGAGCCACTCCTAGTGAAATCAAATGTGATCTGGTTCCAGAAGGAGAACAAACTGATCAAAGAAAATACAGAGAAATGCTGGGCAGCCTCATCTACATCATGACCTGTACTAGGCCTGATATAAACTGGATTGTGAGCAGACTGTCACAACATATGTCTGATGCCAGAGAGAAACATATGACAGCTTTAGAACATGTGTACAGATACTTACAAGGGACTAAGAACTATGAGTTGTGTTATAACAAGTGTGACACTAAACCAGAACTGATAGGATACTTTGATGCCGACTGGGCCAACGATGTTCTTGACAGAAAGAACACTACAGGCTATTGCTTTAGTCTAAGTCCAAGTGGAGCTGTTGTTGTTGTTGGAGCATTGTCAACATGCGAGACTGAGTATGTAGCATTAGCAGCTACTATCCCAACTACTAAAGGACATGGACCACAGTTTTGAGCAAACAGTAAAGGTTTTTTAAAGATAACCAAGGGACAATACACCTTGCAAAGAACCCTGTGAATCGCCAGAGGAGCAAGCATCCATCCATCCATCCATTTTCTGTTCACCCTTGTCCCTAATGGGATCAGGAGGTGCTGCTGCCTATCTCCAGCTACGTTCCGGGCGAGAGGCGGGGTTCACCCTGGACAGGTCGCCAGTCTGTCGCAAGGCAACACAGAGACATACAGGACAAACAACCATGCACACACACACTCACACCTAGGGAGAATTTAGAGAGACCAATTAACCTGACCTGATGTTTTTGGACTGTGGGAGGAAGCCGGAGTACCCGGAGAGAACCCACGCATGCACAGGGAGAAGATGCAAACTCCATGCAGAAAGACCCTGGGCCGGGAATCAAACCCAGGACCTTCTTGCTGCAAGGCAACAGCTCTATCTACTGTGCAAGCATGTGGACATTAAATACCACTTCATAAGGTTAGATGTTTTGCAGGGTAAAATTGTTTTGGTTTATTGTCCGACAGAAAACATGGTCGCAGATGTGTTTACAAAATCTGCCACAAGAGCCAAGATGGAAAAATTTTGTTCTTACATGTTTGGAAAATAGTACTACGGCTAGAATGTGTGGCACCATCGAGTGGGGGTGTACGATGCTTGCCACTGTTGTATTTTTGTTGGCACTACTTTGTGAAGCGGAAGGTTACGTGCTTATAAAAGCAATAAAGGCAGAGCCTCCTTGTTTCTCTGTGTCTTCGGCCAGAGCAGGGCAGTGTGGCTACCAGTTAAATTGATAATGATGTCTCCTATGTATTTCATAAGTAAGTTAATACTTCTGCATGATGTATTCACAAGGTACAGACGAAGAGCTCAGAGATTCCCGTGGAAATAATAGGAGATCTGCTGCAGAAGAACCAACATCCACAGAGAGCGGCTGTGATTGGTGGAGGGGGAAAAGTTTTTATTATCCAGACGTTTCAGTATCTAAGCTGTTTAGTGGGACGGATTCCTCCAGCTCAATTTATTAAGGTTTCTATCAATATTTATAGAGTAAGGGCCAATTAATAAAGCTTAGCAACAAAATAGCTACAGAAATACATTAACAATACAATTTAAATATAAAATAAACTGCAAATAAATGAGACATCAAATTAACATTTTTGAAGAAAGCAAAATGGAACAGCAATAGGACCAGAAACCCCCTTTTCCTCTGGAAGACTTCAATCTGGACTTATAGATTCTAGATTTTTGTTTCTGTTTAGTGTTTTTGCAAACAAAAGATTTAGTAACATTGAAATTTGTTTTTGCATATATAGATGCATTGCTTGTTTAGATATGTTAGACACCTTTAGTCCAATCCAGTGCTGTAACTAGTGACTTATTCACACCATTGTACAAGTCATTTCATTTCCAGTGCTGAAGTAATGTAATTTTACTCATTTTTTAAAACAATATCAAAGGCT
Organism: Xiphophorus couchianus; assembly: GCF_001444195.1. Classification (NCBI taxonomy): domain Eukaryota; kingdom Metazoa; phylum Chordata; class Actinopteri; order Cyprinodontiformes; family Poeciliidae; genus Xiphophorus; species Xiphophorus couchianus. The sequence continues at coordinate 4,935,230 of NC_040234.1, read as the reverse complement.
ACACAGAGAAATCTCTTATTTCTCTCACTGGAGAACTTCGTTCTCTCTCAGTGGAGAACTTTGACTCTCAGGGAGCCTCTGTCTTTCCTGGGAAGATTCAAGGTCCCTTTTTGTGGCCTTTTACCTCAGCACTTTTACATCAACAACATAGAGATCGCAATCTCTCTTCGCAGATTTAGCTGGCTTAACATTAAAACTCACGGCATCTTGCCTATTCACCTCACGGCCTCTTGCCGTACTAGTAAACTCACAGCTTCTTGCCGTACCACTAAACTCACGGCCTCTTGCCGTACTACGAGTTGACCTAATAGTACTGGAACCAGCTCGCTTAATATTAAAACTCACGGCATGTTGCCTATTAAACGCATGGCCTCCTGCCGTACAACTAAACTCATCGCCTCTTGCCGTACCATTAACTTCACGGCCTCTTGCCGTACTATTGACCTCACGGCCTCTTGTCGTACTATTGACCTCACGGCCTCTTGCCGTACTATTGACCTCACGGCCTCTTGTCGTACTATTGACCTCACGGCCTCTTGCCGTACTATTGACCTCACGGCCTCTTGCCGTACCACTAAACTCACGGCCTCTTGCCGTACTATTGACCTCACGGCCTCTTGCCGTACCACTAAACTCACGGCCTCTTGCCGTACTATTGACCTCACGGCCTCCTGCCATACAACTAAACTCACGGCCTCTTGCCGAACTATAAAAATCACGGCCTCTTGCTGTACCATTAACTTCACGGCCTCTTGCCGTACTACTAAATTCACGTCTTGACCTCAACATCTGCTCCTCTTCAGACAAACTATTAGTCATATTGTTTGCTCCTTGTCTTTCCAAACAGAGGTTCTTTCTCCAGTCTTTTGCTCCGGCCCGGTTCCTTTGCAGGTGAGCAGGGGAAAGGTTGGTGCCAGAATCTTTATGCACAACAGCTTAAATCTATCATCTTTCCTCTCTTAAGTGATAGTTATTCCACATCTCTCCAAATCTGAATTCCTTCCTGACTTCTAGGTCAGATTAACCCAGTCCATTTCTTTTGGGTTAAATCATATAAAAGTGCGAACCAACCAAACAACATAATTTTTTAACTATTAATATAATTATATTCTTCTACTATTTATTCTGAAGAGTCTTGGATATAGAGGCCCAGAAACGTTTAATGAGGCTGGGTTTTGTGGCTGGTTTTATTATTTTCTCTTTGCAAATGGAAATGAATGCCTCATCTACCGTTGAACTGTTTAAACCGAACAGTACGATGACATCTTTTTTTGAGCAGCCTAATTTTTTTGTGACTGCTCTCAGTATGTCGTTGCTGAGATCGTTCAGATTACTTTGAATATCCTTTAGATCTTGCACCTTGACCTCGGCACAGATTTTATCAGACAACCTCTCTACGATGTCTTGGAGGTGATTGTACTTGCATGTTATCCTTGATTTTGTTGTGGCCTTGATAAGAACTGCATTGACCAGCAGCATGATGGATGAATGCTGCTCCTCCTTCTCTGTGACTGGCAGCGGTTCAGCAACCTTTGTGGTAACCATTGACTCCTGCTCCGCATCAACTAACTGTCTGCCTTTTGAGTGGGTCGATTCCTCTGAAATTAAATTTTCCACTGATGGAACTGTGGTTTCTTCCTCCTCTGGTGCCGGTAAATTTCTATTGCGTTGTTCTTTGCTGTAATTTTGAAGGTTCTTCTTCATTTTACCTCCAGCTGCTTTGTTCGTCTGTTGTGCATTGGGAGAAGGAACAGCTTGATCTCTATACTCTTGGTTTTCAGTTGATGGAAGGTCATCCAATGAGATCTCTAAAGGGTTTTGGTCAGAGATTGAGTCTTCCATCATTTCCAGACTTGACTCCTTTTCCTTCAACGTAAGATGAGTTGCCTCTGCCGGATCTGAAAACTCCTCCGAAATAAATTCATCCACCATCTTAATATCTGATTCCCTCTCATTAGAGATCAAATCGTCTACGTTAATGTAATTTGAAAGATCCTCCGACATAAATTCATCCACCATCTTAATATCTGATTCCCTCTCATTAGAGATCAAATCGTCTACGTTAATGTAATTTGAAAGATCCTCCGACATAAATTCATCCACCATCTTTAAATCTGATTCCCTCTCATTAGAGTCCAAATCATCAGTATTAGTGATCTTTGAAAGTTCCTCCAAAATGAATTCATCCACCATCTTCAAGTCTGATTCCTCGTTTTCAGAAACAGGATTGCTGTCATATATCTCGTCTGTTGTCACCTCAGAGTCTAATTTCTCAAGGATGTCTGGTGTCAGGTTTATATTAAACTGCTTACTCCCGTAGCGGCCGGTATAAGTTTTGGTGGTGTCTTTTTCTTCAGCTTGAAAATGGCCAACATCAGAGCAAGCACCTGCGTGGTCTTTTCTCTGTTGCTGGTCTTCAGCAGCTTTTCGTTCTATCTGACGCTGTTCTTTACAGCGACACACCAACAGTTCCTCTATCAGCAGGAGTGCATGTGGAAGGATTGAATCCATTGCGTCCGACCAACAAATGGGTAGGACCTCAGATGTTTCTGGATCATGCGTAGAGCAGGCAGATCTCAATGATTCTTTGACATATTTAAGGAATAAGTCATTGAAACGGTCAAAGCTCTTGGGATGGACTTTCCCTGTAATCTCAAGGGTGTCTGCAAATGTTGTTAGCAGCACATTGCCCAAGATCGTGTCCACCTCTCGGGATCTGATGCCCTGCTTAGAGATATTGCAGAGAATGAAGGTACAGCACTCATCCACTAAGTTTACAAGGAGTTCCTTCAAGCAGGACTTGGTTTCGCAATCAGCCTTCCCCAAGGCCAAATTCAGGGTCTGTTTCAATGAAATGCACCAAAAAAACTCTTCAATCATCGGCGCAATCATGTCCCCGGAAAAAACCGGGAATTCATGAGGCTTTGGGTTCTTTCTGTGGCTCATGGTTTCTTGGATTTGCAATGTAAAGCAATAGGACAATTAAATAACTATTTCGTTTAAATCGCAAACGATCTCAATCTCTCACCAAACTCCAGCTGTCTCTCTTAAAGAAAGTAGCAGAATGAAAGAATTGCTGCCTGAAATCTGTGATAAAACTCTGTGATGTCATATATATCTCTGTGATGTCATAACAGACCAGATTCCATCCACCCAAGTTGAGTCAGCTTAGCAACCGTTGCTAGGTATGTCAACAGCTGTGTGCAGCTCAGAGAAATAATGTCTAATTTATAGGAGGAAAAGTGAAAGTTTCCATGTTTTAGAGGCTCTGAGGCTGAGAAGGACTCCTCCAGTCACTAAACGCTCTTCATGTTGTAGCGTGACTGAGACAGGACTCTTTCATCAGGCGGGTTTTTCCACAGAGAGCTTCTGTGATTGGTGGAGGGGGAAAAGTTTTTATTATCCAGACGTTTCAGTATCTAAGCTGTTTAGTGGGACGGATTCCTCCAGCTCAATTTATTAAGACTTCTGTCAATATTCATAACATAAGGGCCAATTAATAAAGATTAGAAACAAAATAGCTACAGAAATACATAAAAAATAAAATTTAAATATAAAATAACAAACTGCAAATAAATGAGACATCAAATTAAGGCCCACATTTGTATGAAATAAATTATAATGAATATCAAGGAGGTTCATCAATAATAAAACATACTTTTATTTGAACAAAAATTAAATCAACTAAAATATTTCAGGTTTTAGGATCTGATAAAAAAAAGAGAACAGGATTCTATAAACTCCTCTGGTGGATCAGTTATAGCCATTGAAAAATGTCACAAACTTATGTATTTGTTATTTCATCTGAAAATGTCCCGCAGTGCCACAGTTTTACCACTTGATGGCACTGCAAGTTTGTCTGTCACGGTTGTTACACGTTACCATGTTCTTCTGTTTTTTTAAATCAAGAGTTTAAAAAAAATAATAATTTAATGAAATCATAATTGAAACACCAGACCAGATTCCATCCACGCACTGAGTCCAGTTGCTAAGCTGAGTCAGCTTAGCAACTTAACGGTTAGCTTAACGGTTGCTAAGCTGAGCGACCGTTAACCGGTTAGCTTAACGGTTTAGTCAGCTTAGTAACCGTTGCTAAGTGTGTCACCGGCTGTGTGCAGCTCAGAGAAATAATGTCTAATTTATAGGAGGAAAAGTGAAAGTTTCCATGTTTTAGAGGCTCTGAGGCTGAGAAGGACTCCTCCAGTCACTAAACGCTCTTCATGTTGTAGCAATGAGACAGGACTGACACACAGCAGCAGTAAAAACAGGCAGGCTTGTTTTCAGATTACTTCAATAACCGAACTTACTAACGATCTTAAAAACACAGAAAATGGATCATCTGCGCAGCCGCGGTACCGCGATTCTGCGCAGATGCGGCCGCAAAGTGTCTTTCATCAGGCGGGTTTTTCCACTGTTGAGTACGATGCTTGCCACTGTTTTATTTTTGTTGGCACTACTTTGTGAAGCGGGAGGTTACGTGCTTATAAAAGCAATAAAGGCGGAGCCTCCTTGTTTCTCTGTGTGTTCGGCCAGAGCAGGGCAGTGTGGCTACCAGTTAAATTGATAATGATGTCTCCTATGTATTTCATAAGTAAGTTAATACTTCTGCAAAGATGTATTCACAAGGTACAGATGAAGACAAAGAGTCCAGAGATTCCCGTGGAAATAATAGGAGATCCGCTGCAGAAGAACCAACAGGTTATGGGCCCAGGCAAGTTCCGAGTATGGCAGTGCAGGGAGGGGATTGCTGCCGCGGTTTGACGGAGACAAGCCCGCTACCACATCTAGGAAGCAAGGTTTTTAGCATACTTAAAAACCATCGGTCTCAAAGACGCTATCCTGGGAAGTGAGCTAGCAACGGGAGCTAATGTAGAAGAAGCTCCTGGAGATCGGTAGGAAAAACGAACTGGCGTATGCAGAACTGTGTGGTTGTTTGGATGATAAGACACTAACGCTAATTCTCTATGAAGCGCCAGATGACGGCAAGAAAAGCCTAGAAATATTGAGACGCAATTTTGTGTCGGAAGAAAAGCCGCGCATAGAGCTTTGGAACGTGACGTCACTGCTCTAGGAGCGCCATCTTGTGAGGCCATACACATAACCGACAAAACGACTGTCTCACAGATATTTTGAATTTTTGAATCTAAGTTACTTAAAATTATTTAGCAATGGTTCGAACTTGCTGCGTTTTTGGATGTAATGTGTAATGACACAATCGAAACGGTAAAAAGATGGATGGAAAACGGACTTTTGTTTCACTGTTTTACTGTCTGTAAACAATGTGAGGGGGCTAAGCTATCGGAGCTAAGATATTGGAACTAACGAAAAGGAGACGAATGTAAATCACCTGCACATGCAATTTGAAGAGCTTGAATCAAACGTTTCATGAATGTTTATCAAATTAAATGATTGAAAACAGAGACTTCCAACTGAACACATATTTCAACACAAATGGTTCCTGTTCCTCTTCAGAGTGAGCAGCCTTGCTGAGCTCCTCTCCTGGGGTTTCCTCCTCAGCCTCTCTAACTTGCTCCTCTTCTACAGCCTCCGCTGCTGTGTTTTCATTATTTGCCTCTTCTGGGGTAAATAATGAAAACAGTCTCTGTAACTTGTTGATCCAACATGGTTTTGCTGTATTGCCTCTTTAATTTAAGTGCATGTCGGTCTGATGTTGTGGCGTTTACATCGCAGTGACCAAGATTCAGTCTGGATTGAGCTAATCCATTTCATACGTTGGTTTGCCTTTAAGAGGACATATCAGAACACACGTCAGTATTAATGCTGTAAATTTGATAACACTAGTAAAATAGTTTACTTCACAATAATGGAATAACCTCGATGTCCACTGACAAAACTCGGACTATGCTACATAAAAAATAGAAGCCCGACCTAAACAAGGTTGACCCACTTAAATGTCACGTAAGTGACGTTTAACATCAATGTAACTGAACATGAGTCACCCGGACAAAATCATAGCAAAACATTATGACACAACACCAACAAAGCGAATTTAGACACTTGCCAGAATGGACATGTCTGGAGCAAACTTGTAGTTATCTTGGGATGTTGGAGAAGGTAATATCAGGACGTCTCACAGCTGATACCCGGACATTCGTCTCTTTTTCGTTAGCTCCGATAACTTAGCCCCCTCGCGTTGTTTACATAGTAAAACAGTGAAACAAAAGTCCGTTTTCCATCTTTTTACCGTTTCGGTTGTGTCATTACACATTACATCCAATAACGCAGCAAGTTCGAACCATTGCTAAATAATTTTAAGTAACTTTAAAATTATTATTAATTAATTATTATCAAAAATTCAAAATATCTGTGAGACAGTCGTTTTGTCGGTTATGTATATGGCCTCACAAGATGGCGCTCATATCCCTAGCCTAGAGCAGTGATGTCACGTTCCAAAGCTCTATACGTGGCTTTTCTTCCGACACAAAATGGCGTCTCAATATTTCTAGGCTTTTCTTGCCGTCATCTGGCGCTTCATAGAGAATTAGCGTTAGCGTCTTATCCAAACAACCACACAGTTCTGCATACGCCAGTTCGTTTTTCCTACCGATCTCCAGGAGCTTCTTGTACATTAGCTCCCGTTGCTAGCTCACTTCCCAGGATAGCGTCTTTGAGACCGATGGTTTTTAAGTATGCTAAAAACCTTGCTTTTAATATTAATATACAATATTAATATTAATAAATATTAAACTATCCATTAGCAGGACCACCTGCCAGCCCAAAGCAGCGTACGGCAGAGTATGTTCAAAAACATTCAGACATTAGTTTTGAAGGCTTCTCGTTGCCAGCAGATCCACTCACCTGTCATAAGGCTGCATGTGAACAGTGTGACAACCCCATGAAAGAAGTGGACAATAACAGCTCACACAGTGCAGAAACAGCCAAGCCTAAAGTGGCGCACATAGCACAACACAGAGAGCGACTGAAACCCCCCATACTATATCCGTTCCACACTCCTCCAACATCAACAGAGGCACAAGGTGTACAGATTACTAAGTACCTTACACAGAGAGAAATGTTAAGTTCAGGACTTTTGCAGTTTGATGACCACCCAGAGAATTACTGGTCGTGGAAAACGTCATTTCAAAATGCTATTAGAGATTTGAACGTTACAGCCCAAGAATATGATTTCCATTGATGATTTTTGTGTGATTTTGTTGTCAGCACATTCAACTTTGTACAGAACAAAGTATTCAATGAGAATATTTCTTTCATTCAGATCTAGGATGTGTTATTTGAGTGTTCCCTTTATTTTTTTGAGCAGTGTAGTTACAGTAAGCTTATAGAAAGCCCTGACAAGGTTTGTCCTATACATAAGAAGCCTCATCCACTTAAAAAGTGTAAAAGTTTCAGAGCAAAACCCATAGACGAGCGCAAGTCATTTTTAAAAAAAAAACAGAATCTGTTTTAAATGCTGTGGCTCTACCCAGCATCTAGCAAGGGACTGCAAGGTGCAAATAAAGTGTATGGACTGTGGCAGCGACAGACATTTAGCAGTGCTACATCCAGGTCCACCGCCTCCTCCAGCTGAGAGCTTTGAAGCTGGTAAAGATGATGGCGGGGAGACGCAGGAAGATAGTACAAATGTCTCAGTTGTTTCTAAGTGCACAGAAGTCTGTGGTGATGTAGATATCCCACATTCATGTTCTAAAATAAGTCCTGTGTTAGTCTACCCAGAGGGGAAAAGAGAACAGGCAAGAAAGATGTACGCAGTGCTTGACGAACAAAGTAACAAGTCTCTAGCTAAGTCTCAGTTTTTTGAGCTCTTTAATATTAAGACACGCTCAGACACTTAAGGAGGATATTCGGTCTCGGGCCTCTGATTGGCTCAGGACTCAGGAGGTTGTTGTTTTTACTGACCGCAATCTGTGTCATAATATATATCCACGAAGAATTTTTTTGGACATCTGGTAGCATTTCATATAGGCGCCACTTTAACATACTGTGAGACACCAGTAACGTCACTTCTTCCTCGCCATAACAACATTCTTAATAGTGAAAATGAAATTCACCGTCGTCGCCAGAAGGGGGTTGTCACTGTATTAACAAGAGCAAGGAGCAGGTTTCTGTAATACCCTCTTATTACCGATAGAGGGCACTCATTGAGCAACATGGAGAGAATGAAGTGAATGACGTCACATCCTTTCGTCGTAGAGAGAGATGCAAACATGGCGACGCTGGCGGAGAAATCAACGAAGGAGCGTCTTCTTTCTGTTCTGGACGACTTAGAGGTTTTATCCCGGTAAAGTTGAACTTTTTAAGTTTGTTCATTTGTTTTGTTCCACGTTGTTCTTATTTTTCATTCCCTTCAAATCGGAAGAAACAACTGAGGGCTATTTGCTTTTCGGGTCAGAACCATCCTCACCGGGTTTTCTATTGTAGAAGTGATTAAAAAAATCACAATTTAGCGACTTCTGGTCGCTTAAACACTTAACCCTGCTTTATAATAATCTGTCCATGGTGTCGTAAATGTGACGAATGAACTGCAGCGGGCGTTTGATGCAGCCTGCGTACTCTTGGTAACAAATCTTCGACTGTTCTTTATTACAGGGAGCTGATCGAGATGCTGGCTCTGTCCAGAAGTCAGAAACTCCCTCAGCCAGGAGAAGACACGCAGGTAACGGAGAAAAACCGTTCACCACGTTACACGAGGGATTATGTCACACTTTGGGTGTAAGAGAGAGCAGTCAGAGTTACATATAACTCTGCAATATAAAAGGATGCTAGTGGGACGTTTTAAACCAGTGGTGTCCAAAATTATGCTCCCAATTCAAAATTGATACACATTTGATGTCTTAGTGTTGGCTTTTGATAGAAAATAACTATTTTTGTTGACATTATTGCTGACGAATGGAAAATGTGTGAAAAGTAAAGAATGTGTGTATCAGAGCTCTTATGTTTCAGCTGCTACATTAATGTAGTGCAGCCAAATTATCTTACAGTAATGTAGGAATAAAGTAAATATGTGCTGAGAAGTGAGACTTCCAGCTCCTCCCATTCACTTTTTACACATCTCAAATTAAGTATCTGGTTACCCAGGTGTCTTTTTATTAACTATGCTTTTTTTCCCATTATTTATTCATTGTTTCTGAGTTTATGGCGTAGGTCAGTTTAGTTCTGGCGTATTTAAGGAGGGTCCGCTCTGTCCCCAGATCTTGGAGCTGCTCGTGCAGAGGGACAAGGAGTTCCAGGAGCTGATGGAGGTGGCGCAGCAGCAGGGGAAGGTCCACCAGGAGATGCAGCTGCTGGAGAAGGAGGTGGAGAAGAGGGACAGCGATATCCAGCAGCTGCAGAAACAGCTGAAGGAGGCTGAACACATCCTGGTCAGAAGCAGTTGTTTTGTCCTTACTTTCCTCCTTTGTTGAGCTTTACATTGTGTAATATTGATATTCCTACATCAAAAAGACTTGACTCTTTCATTCATGTTCGAGAAATCCTTTCATCTCCACGGCAACCTTTCAGCTGAGTAAAACGCCTGGGTGGATCTAGCTCCGCTTTCAAGGACAAAGCTCCTCTTTAGAGGTGCAGTTTCCAAGCTTCCCCCTCCCAGATCATGACTCCTCCACTCGGCTCCTTCAGACTAGCCAGCAGCAATTAGCAAACACCTGGTGGAACTGAGCATCTGCTGAGCTCATTGTAGGAGCTACTCATCAGTGAAACGCTGGTTAAAAAAAAACGTTGCTTAAGTGTTAATAGAGGAGTCATGTTGTGATGACTTTCTGAAGGTGGAGTTTCACAAAGAACAGGAGCTTCTTAAAGAGACAGAGGCCCAATTTCAAGGTGTTAAATTATTTTCTTTTAAGTCACACTTGGTATATTCAGACATAGCATTTTTACAACAACTGAAGGTAAGATAGTTACTTGATAGGGCTATAAAATAACACTATGTGGTAGGAAAACACACAGTATTGCCCCTTTAATAACAATATGACAGTGGAACTGACAGTGTGACTGTTTTCTCCACTCGTATACGGCTGGACTTTAGCTAAATCTACAACATTTATTTGCAGTGATGAGTAATGCTGCATGATTTTCTAACTGTTAATTTAGCAATCCTTATGCAGACTCTCTTACATGCCGTGTTCCATTTTATGTTTTATTTTTTGTGTGTTTTTTTTCCCCAAAGGCCACGGCTGTTTACCAGGCTAAAGAGAAGCTGAAATCCATCGAGAAGGCCAGAAAAGGTGAGCAAATGCAGCTTTCAGTGAACATTTACCATGTAGATTTTTAAAATTCCTTTTTTTTATTTTCCTCTCTATTTCTGAACTCTCCATACGTCCTCGTTCGATGCAGGAAGCATATCTTCTGAAGAAATCATCAAGTACGCTCACCGAATCAGCGCCAGTAACGCCGTGTGCGCGCCGCTCAACTGGGTGCCGGGTAAGAGCCGGCGTCTCCTTTTAGTCACTTTGGTGTTTCTGTTCTGCTACTTTGAGTCGCTAACGGGAACGCCGCGCTGCAGGTGACCCGCGCAGACCGTACCCTACTGACCTGGAGATGCGCAGCGGGATGCTGGGACACATGGCCAACCTGCCGTCCAACGGGATGAACGGACATCTGCCAGGAGACGCTCTGGCTGCAGGACGGCTACCCGGTCAGTTTACCGTGGAGGAACAGGAAGAACTGGAGACCAGTTCTGATGTTAGAATCAGACAAAATGGGCCAATGGTGACAGGATTACTATGCATTCTGGAGAAATATGGGATTAAGATTCCAGATGGAAAATATGTCTCCAGACTGTATTTGGTATCCAGTTCTCTAAGACGTCCTTCATTTATTTTATTTGTTGTTTTTTTTTTTTTGCTTGATTTCTTTCTTCATTCCTTCATTTCTTTCTTGTTTTATAAATTGCTTACTTTCTTTCCTTTTTTCGCTTTCTTTCCACTGTTTTCCTATTTTGCTTGAGTCCTTTCTTCCTCCTTTCTTTCTTGCTTGCTTTCCTTCATTCTTCTTGTCTTTGTTGCTTCCTTTCTTGCTTGTTTTCTTCCTTCCTTTGTTTCTTTTTTGCTTACTATCTTTCTTTCTTCCTTGCTCTGTAGTTCTGACCAAATACTCACACTTCATCTTTTTCCTGTGTAACTAAGAAAGAAGTATGTCACTATTTCCACCTCTGTTTTTTTGACAGTGTTTGTGCAGCAGACGTTTCAGCTCATTTAAGAGCAAAAATCAATACGTTTTTTGCTATAAGAAACATTTTCTGCCTCGTAATTTTTCATCAGATGACCAGATGTTGTGTTGTTTCTCCTCAGACGTTCTGACGCCTCACTACCCCTGGCAGCCCTCAGACGTCTCAGTGGGGATGCTTCCTCCTCACCATGGAAACGACTTCGGCCTGGAGCCGCCAGGTCACAACAAGGAGAACGAGGACGACGTGGAGGCCATGTCCACAGATTCGTCCAGCAGCAGCAGTGACTCAGACTGAAACAAAGACACTGTGTGTGTATGCGTGTGTGTGTGTGTGTGTAATGTTAGGCAACACTTGAACATATATTTTCTCACGAGGTTTTTTAACACCCGACCTAATGTGTGAATCATTTCCGGAAAGGTGAGGTTATGAAGCGCCGCTCGTTTCCACGCTGTGAAATGCTGAAAACCTTTAACCCACTTTGTGTCTGTCGCCACGGTGATGCTGGTTTTTAGTTCACATTCACAATATTAGATTGTGCACCACAAGCTGCACAAAGTATTTCTTCCTTCAATTCTACTGGCAGTAAATGTCTCTACTGAAGACATTTAAAAACAAAAAGCAAAAAAAAAAAACAGGTACTCAAAAAAGGTAGCAGTAGATCAAATCAAAAATTCTTCACTGTTTTTTTTTTTCACTCTTCATTGTGTTCTAACTAGCACACCCTGACTGATACCTTCATCTATCTTGTTTCTGTTTCAGTTTTAATCCCAGATAATTCACATGATCTTTCAGTTTAGAAGCTTAGCAGTTTCTCTATATTGAAATGAACTTGCACGAACACAGTGCCATCTAGTGTTCAAATGGAATAACTCTTAAATACTCAGCATATATAGAAGTCGAGAAGAAGTAAAATGTTCTAAACCTGTGCACAAAAATGCAACAGATTCTTTATCTTTGATTTAGATAACAAAGATGAAGCCAAATTAAACCAAACTAGGAACTATGAATGCATTAGCAGCAGTTTGTAGTTTTCTGTTAGATTTTTTCTCTCACATTGTTGCTTTCTATCGTCTCCTCACTGAATGGAGGCTTGACGACCTCAGTTTTTGCCTCGAGCTCTTTCCATTGTTCTGTGATAAATTAGCCTTGTGCTAAACGACTAAAATGGCTGCCACTTGTCTGTTTACACCACACTGAAAGCCTGAGCTCAACTGTACCAAAAAAAAAGTGAAGTGAAGTGAAAATGTTCCTCTCACTTTACTTCTGATTACACATGAAGCTTTTTGTAAAGATTAAACAGGATATAAGTTGCTGAATTTCTTCTTTTTTTTTAATTTATTTTTTTTTAATTCCCTATAATTTTGACTGGAACCAGCACACGTGTCCACTTAAACAAAACCCGTTCAAAAGGAACAGAAACTCCACCCAGCAGTCGCTTTTCTACGTTTAACAACATGTTGCCTCATTTGTAATAAGTAGATCAACAGTTTTTGTCGCATGAATCTTGTTTCAGTATCGTCACCCCGGGTTTCCTTTGGATGTCCAACATGAGGACCGATGCGGCCAAACAGACCAGCTTGCATTAGTTTTTACAACCACTGGGGTTAGAGTCTTTGTTACAGGCAAGATTCAAGTTTCCCAATGTTCTGGTCAAACTCCAGTAGCAACAGGTAGCGTGAAATAAGACAATGTTGATGATTTGGTTTTTTTTAAACAGCTGTAATTGGTTTAATGTAACCCTGCATAACAAAACTCAGAGTATTTAATGGTCTGTCTCTCCTCTCTGTGTGATTCACTGAGTTTTTGTGTTGCATAACTCTGATGGTTGTGTGTGGTACAATATGTAAATAAGCTTGTATATACTTGTAAATAAATCATTTTTGAATAGACCTTTTTGTACCTGGTTGCTACTATCAAAGTAAGAGACTTGTTTACATTAAAAATAATAATAATAAAGAAGTGTAAATTGCACAAATCTTGATACTCTGATTGTTTGATTTTGTGGATTTGATAGAAATACCTTTCCTTACGTTATTTTTAAATTATATTTTCTGATGTTTGTTCATAATTACCCAAAACCTTTTGAGTTTTTTCTGAATCTGTCTACACTCAATGCACTTCTTAAGGTTAATTAATATTGGACATCTTTTCACATTGTTATAATTTGGCAGCATACAGATGAAAACAGCTTTTGATCTGATTGATAAAATACTATTTAAGCATTCGACCGTCATCTTGAAGGTTCTAATTATGTGTCCCTTGTGCAAAAAACTATATTTGGTGCCCACTTGGTCTAGCTAGCACAAGGTCACAGTCTTGGGTTGAAAAAGAAGAGCAATAAAGGTTTTGATAAAAGTTGCTAATTTCTTTTTCAATTAGAATTTAGCCCGTACATTCATTGTTGTTAATAATAAGGGATTGAATGTGTTTTTTTAACTTGCCTCTTTTCCAGTCTGCAGAAGTATGAACTGTTTTCTTCCCCTTCCTCGGTTCACTTAGCTCTGGATCTAATAAAAGCTCCCCGGGCCTTTCTTTCATAGATTGAGTCTAATTTAGCTTGTAGGGTCAGGAGGTTATTTTTGTCAGCATCAGTCAACATCTGTTTAACACATAATAGGTTTAACTCTTTAACTAACCTTCCTTCTTCCAGGTCATGGGCTAGGAATAAGGTGGATACGCATTATAGTAATGAGAAATGTAGGTCAAAGGTGAGAATATGCCTATATTTACAGCGCTCATCATGCTTCCTTCAAAGGCTCTTCATACAGGGTGGACTGTCTCTTTGTTTTATTTGCGTTGTATTTTAATTGGGTAAAACATATGATTATTAGTCAAATTCTTGCATTGTATCTTTGGTGTAGCTTTGTAATTATTTAAAATTACTACATTTCCACTGAGAGGGGCGGGAGTGGTAGGGAAATTTGTAAATCACCTAGGTAAATTATGAATTTAATGATAATAGGCTTGTGTTATTCTTAAACGACTAATTAATTAGTAAATAGCCCATGTTTATGTTTACTAAATTATTTATTTATAATATCATGAATAATATTTCCACCTCTTTGAAGTTTATTTGTATGTACATAGTGCTGTTTCCTTATTTCCGACAGCACCTAAAGGTCGCACGAGAGAAAGCCGAGTTTTGAAGCCCTCTACGCATGCGCGTTCGTGACTTCTCGGTTGTATCGGGAGACATGGCGACGTCCCTGATTTGCGGCTGTTTGACGGCTAGCCTGAGATCTTCGGGGGCCAGAAACACTATCAGCTCTGCTTCAAAGGTAACTGCGTCACGAAACGGAAGGAAATCCCCTTGGCTTTAGTAGCATATGTCCCATTCTGTGTTACACCTTCGCCCGACAAATGCAACTTCCTAAATGGTTGAAGGGGTCAAATCTGACATTAGCACAACTCCATAGAGTTTCCGTTGTTTTGGCTAACATGCTAACTAGCGGGACTCTGGCGTTAGCACGGCTAGCTGTCAATGTTAAAGCAACACGAGCGGTCCCACATAGCAGGTCGCTTCACTCTCATTTTTCTGGTAGTTTGAGTCGGCATAAGGAGGGGTTTCTGATGCTAAAGTGCAGCGAGGAAGTTCGGTGACCGTCCCCGAACCAGCCGTTGTCCCACCGCTGGACTGGACCGTTTCATTTGTTCCATTGAGTCCTCTGGGAAAAAGACCTGGGGGTGAATCCTGTCAGCCTCTGTCTGGACAGACAGCAGTTTTCACTGATGCCTGAACGCGCAGCGGCCTGAAAAAGCACGAGAGAGACCTTGAGATGGGGAAAATATATTTACCACATTTAAAAACTAGTTGAGTTTTTCTTTTTGGTATAACTCCAGATAGAGACAAAAAAAAATCCATTCTGAATGTTCCTTGTTTTGATTCCCATTGAACTGTTTCTCATTTTAAAATGACGGTCTGAATGTTAAACTCTTCCACTCGAGATGCACCAACCAGATCAGAATTTCATCGTTTGTAAATGATGGAAAACATCAATAATTTTTATCATCTTCTTCATAGTTATGCACTACTTTCTGTCGTGAATTTTGTGGTTGCTATGCGACAGCAGGTAAAATGGTTCAACCTTACCTTTGCAAGGCGCTCAGTCAAGGCGGTTGTTTTAGGGTTTTTTTCAAGAGAGTTTATAAATTCAGATTTATTGTAATGTACAGGAATCATATGTTAATGCGATGTTGCATACATGAACTTTTGTTTTCCTCACTTTGTACATCAGCTTAATAAAGAAGGTCAGTGGCAGTGCTAAAACTTGGAGGAGCCTGGGGTTTCAGTGTCCTTGTGATTCACTTTAAAATGTGTTTACAATACAGTTTTATTTTGTCCCTATTACGTTCAGATGTATACGAGAATTTTATAGTATGCAAATAGTGCATTTGCTGCTGTCAGTGTATATAAAAGAGTTATCAAAGTCAAGCTGAAATGATTAGTGCACACTTCCTGTGTAATTTATACTGATAATTAAAATTACTAGCACTATATTTAAAAAGTTTGCCATAGTGAGTTTGTGTTTTTATACTTGGTTTGTGTGAAAACGGCCATATATGACTGTTGAAATAAATCGCAGAAGTGTTCTTAAATTAGAAGCCATTGATCATGCCAAACTCGGCTAGTCATATTATTAAAAGATGTCTTTTCAGTTGTATTTATCTAACATTTAGATTCTTATAGAAGTCTTAAGAGAAGTCCTGCTGACTCAGACTGAGTAACTTTTTGTTTCACATCCTCAGCTGGGTTTCCAGTGTTGCTTTTTCAGTGCTGCAAGCAGCAAACACGTCTCATGTGTTGCAACTAAGTCCTTGTTCACAAAAGGATATATCTTAAACAAAACAAAACAAAATATACACCCTGTATTAGGTTTCAGAAAAGTTCTCATTCATGTAAATCCACCCATGAGCGTTGTTTTAAACATGCCAAACCCATAGGGGGCAGTGTAGCATAAAGATAAAACCTACGTCAGTCAATCAGATTGCTTCAAAACAACCACAGCTTCCTGCTAGAAATCAAATATCCTTTTAAATAGTGTGTTAGAATATAAAGTTATTAAAATACAAAGTGATGTAAATTGGGAATCATGACAAAGCAAGTATGTGGATATATTGGTGCATTATTTGTTGCAAACTGCATTGCGTGGGACCCTAAATGTCTGTTTTCTCATGTACACACGCATACACAAGAATTTTTTAAATCTCCACTTTGGTTGGAGTTTTTATAAATAATCATTTTTTAGATGCAATACATAAAAACTCATAAAACTGAATCAGTTTTCCCAGATATCTGCTGACTTGCAGACTAGACTCAAGTCACCCATCAATGTAGTCGTTTAATAGGATCTTTTCCCCTGTTGTTACCTTTCAATTCAATTAAAATAGTTTAGCTGTTTGAGCAATATGCTGTTTGTTCATTTGATCAAGCACAGATCCTGTCCTTCACACATCAGTGGAGATTGTTTTCTACATCAAAACTGAGAAAAAAATCACTGAATTTAAAAGAACAGTTTATGTAAAATTGACTTTTTTTAGCTTTATATTCAAACTTTATTCCCTCATTAAAACCATACCTGGAGTGTTGGTTTTATTCTTTCATGTATGTTTAAGAAATCCTTCAATCTCCCATGGCAACCATTCAGATGTGCCAAACACCTGGATGGACCTAGCTCCGCCTTCAAGGACGAATCCCCTCCACCAAGTTTCCGAGCTTCCGCCTCACAGAGTATCCCTCTCCTGCGACTTTCCCACTCAGCTCCTTCAGACTAGCCAGCAGCAATTAGCAAACATCTGATGGAACGGCATGTCTGCTGAGCTCATTATAGGAGCTACTTCGCAGCTGGTAAAAACATTGTTAAAGGGTTAATAGAGGAGCCATGTTGTGATGACTTTCTGAAGGCGGAGTTTCAGAAAGAGCAGGAAATTATTAAAGAGACAGAGGCGTTAAATTAGGAAGTCAAATTTCTTCCAAGTCATATTTGATATATGTAGCATTTTTTTCAGTTTGACTTACACAAACTGGATCTAATCATAAATTCACTTTAATGACAGCAGTAACCCAGCTGGTTCATCTTATGTAGGATCTGACACACATCTTGTAGAAACAGGAACAGTAAAATAACTCGAAGATCCACATGTTTAGCTCTCATAACAATAATTGTCTGTAGTCATTGGTTGGATGTTTGTGTCCTCAGGTCCTTGGCGGCTCCACGGGTCTGTTCGGTGGCCATGTGTCCCAGCTGCAGCCTCCCCACCTGCAGCAGCAGCAGAGGAACCTCTCCCTACATGAATACATGAGCATAGGCCTGCTGAAAGAAGCCGGCATCTCCGTACCGGCGGGAATGGTGGCCAGCTCCTCTGACGAGGCGTACGATGTGGCCAAGAAGATCGGTAAGAGAAAAACGACAACAAAACAAAGATGTGAGAGGGTTAGAGGATTAGGAATGAACAGTGTCCACTAAAGATGATTTCTTAATTAACTGACTAACTCAGTATATCCAAGCTGCAGGCAGAAAAACTATTGACCTGTCCTCGTAAAAGAGAAGGTCAGTGATTTTGTCCGTCTGTTCGATATGACTGATGTGTAAAGCATCGGTTAATTATTCTCATGTAGTTCTGGAAGGATGATCATCAGAGGATGAATGGGAGCAAATATTTGATGCCTTCATAAGTGGCTGTTTCAAACCGACATTTTGTTATTAAAGTACAAAAATTTGAGATGTGCTGAAAAAGTGGAGGCATAGATTTCTGAGCTGCTTAAATCTCGTACTCATCACATAAAGATGAATCTTTTCTGAGGTTGTTTGCTGTCATCAACAATAATTATTTCAGAACAGGCAAGTTGTGACCAAAGAGCCAAATAGATTACGGGTTTAAGATTTAGTTCCATTTTCTAAACTTTAGAACTTTTCTGGCAATATTCTTTAGCAGTAGAGTGTTTTTGCTGGGTTTTTTTTTCAGTCACACGTTTTGTTCCGACATCTTTTTTGGTGTTAGGCTCTAAGGACCTGGTGGTGAAAGCTCAGGTTCTGGCTGGAGGCAGAGGGAAGGGGACGTTTGAGGGTGGACTGAAGGGAGGAGTGAAGATCGTCTACTCGTAAGTACAGCCTCTACAGTCAAACCGGTGTCATTTTTGTCACTCCAGAGTGTCATTCATAACTTCAATGTGAATGTTGTGTAATAAAAGGAGACTAAAACCTGGAATTAGTAATATTTTCTACAAATCTGTCTGAAATAAAAACTACTAGGTTGTTGTAAATACTACAACGTCTGCAGGAAAAGCTGCAAAGAATATGGTTGTTGTTTTTGTGCTGGTAATATACGGAAGAGGTTTAGGGCTACCAAAAAAAAATTGACTAACCAAATTCTGACTTTTTTTCCCTTAAAATTCTGACTTTTTCTGATCAAGTCAAGAGTTTAAAGTTTGAATTTTTTTCAGTGACCTTAATCCTCTTCCACAGTGACAAATACAACCTCTACATATGTAGATATTATCAGAAAGGGGAAAAAAAAGTTTTTGGACTTACTGGTGGTTTATTTAAACGATCCCAAACGTTTGGTTTTCCCTGCAGCCCAGAAGAGGCTCGGGAAATTTCCTCTCAGATGATTGGTCGAAAACTGTTCACCAAACAGACCGGGGAGGCGGGTCGAATCTGCAACCAGGTGTTCATCTGCGAGCGCAGGTACCCGCGCAGAGAGTACTACTTCGCCATCACCATGGAGAGGTCTTTTCAGGTGAGACACTGTGGTTAAATAAATCTGCTTTTTTTATGCTTCCAGAAGCGCCTGAACCGCTTGCTGTTGACTTGTTAAACAGTTTAAAAAAAAAAGAAAAAAAAGTCACATTTCTACAAATTCAGACATTAAATGAACCTGCACAAGGTTTTGCTAACTAAAGCAGATTAACACCACTAGGGGGCAGTCTTGTATTAAAAGTAAGCCTTAGTAATTCATACGTTCCACATGTTCATTACTTGAGGAGTCCCTGAAGAAGCGTTCCTGATTCAGATCAGTTAAACTCAGCGGGGGCAAAGTGTAAATATTCTGGATATTAAATCTTTAATTAACCAGACTTGAGATTATGACCTCGATCTAATCTGCTGCTCTGCCAATCATTCAGCAGGGGAACATCCCTCCTGTTGAAGTGGGCAATGCTTCACACATTTATCTAATCTTGAGGGATCCTGAGAACTTCCTGTAGAATAACGGGTTTATTATTTTTATTGCTATATTTAGTCCTGGGTTCTTATCAGCTGCAGAGGAAAACAGCAGGGATGTGTGTGTTTAGTTTAGGAGACGCCCAGAGAAGTGGCATTTCACGCAACTTGTGATGTCACATTGTGTTATTGATGCAGCCGTGTTCTTAAATGGAACGCGGCTGCATCACGGCAGCACGGAGTTTGTGTTCACAATCAGTCCGATTCAATGCTGAAGTGATTAGAGTATTGTGGTGTAACTAAATGCCCTCAAATGAATTGACTAGTCATTTGCTTTGAGACTTCATTAATAATGTGCTATTCTGTGATAAGAATGTTCCCTGTCGTTTTGGGGGTCTTTGTTTACTGAACATTGTGGCTGTTTGCTGGTTTGATTATTTTTATTTATTTTATTTTACATTTACTGCTAAGAAAGGGCAAACGACGTGTCTGACTGGTGCTGACTGCTGTTTTGATTTTGTGGTGAAGAGTCAGACAAACAGAAAACCCAAATGATTTCAGTGAGCAGAAGACAGTTTTTTGAAAGTATCTCCTCTGAGGCACAGAGTTCCTACTGAATCTGGAAAAATAACAGAATTTGATTCATGTATTTTCCAGCAGTCCCATTTTTCTGCAGACTGTGTCTGTCCGTCCATCTGTCTCTATCTGTCTCCATCTCTGTCTTTTTCTTTAAAAAATGCAGGAACCATGTGGACAAAGTCCATTGAGCCAAAAAGGGGAATATTGGAGATTTAGAAAAAAATTGTAATATGATAGCAAAAATGATTCATTCAAAGTACCACTTGAACTTTTTCACACTGCAGCCAGAATCCTCAGTGTATTTCTTGTTTTTTTTATGTGAACAATCAACATGCTCACAAGTATGTGGAAGGAAAATGAAAAGTGTTGGAAGGTCCCAACACTATTAAGGGACCTTCGTCTGTTAGAATGGTCCAAACAAAGTCAGAATTTGAAAAAGTGACTACTTGTTGCTAGGCTCTGTAGGGAAATTTACTGATAAACCAGAGAGTGAGTTGGATTGAGACGTGAATCCTCTCTAAACTTTTTTCTCGTGTACCGACATTAGAACCAATACCCTCCTCTTGTCTCCCAGGGTCCTGTGCTGATTGGCAGCTCGCAGGGGGGCGTGAACATCGAAGACGTGGCAGCAGAAAATCCAGACGCCATTGTGAAAGAGCCCATCGACATCGTAGAGGGCATTAA
Organism: Xiphophorus couchianus; assembly: GCF_001444195.1. NCBI lineage: Eukaryota > Metazoa > Chordata > Actinopteri > Cyprinodontiformes > Poeciliidae > Xiphophorus > Xiphophorus couchianus. Next base: position 4,914,662 of record NC_040234.1, on the reverse strand, counting down.
GAAGGAGCAGGCTGTCAAGGTACGATCAATAGGCACAAAACCGGCTGGAGATGCTTCAGCTGAGACATCGAAGAGCAACGGAGGCGGCGGTTTCTGAGTTGACGTTGTTATTGCCATGGCGATCCTACATCTAAAACTGATACAGACTGGATTCTTGAGCTTTAAATAGCTGAAAATGATTTTCTCTCTTCTTCAGTTTTCATATTAACTGCTGTTTCATCATGTTTTGATACCTCACTTGCATCCAATTTTTTTTTTTTAAACTCCATTTCTGACCTCTGCTGGTGGAGCCTGGTACAACAGTCGTAATAAATGTATTTTATCAAACTTTTTCTGTTTTGTTGAAGCATTAAGTTGAAGCTATTTCACAGACCACTTCGTGTGTCAGATAGCAAGCTAAAGGAAAATGTCGCCTACTGGCTAAAAGCAGCTAAAGCTAGCTTAACCAACTGTTTTCACATTCATCCTGAACAGACGCAACTTTTCTTATTTTGTTTGCACAGAGGTTTTGCATGGTGTGGTGCTGTTTGTGTCTGGCGAGGAACCCATTATAACTGCTTACATTTGTGGTTTTTTTATTTTTTATTTCTTTCTAATTTAAAAACGAACAAACTCTTTTTGTGACCTGATCTGGGCACACATCATGTAATTCTAGAGGTTATATCAAATGTATTTCAAATGAGTATTTGTGTATAAAATGACAAACTATGGATTCTATGGCCTCATATGAAGCTCATCTGAGTTTAACTGGACTTCAGTGTTTTAGTTCACTGTAATATTTAGCAGTCAAAGCTTATTCTAAGAAACACAAACCTTTATCCAGCTGACAGAAACTTCAATATACTCACAGTGGATGCAGTCAGAATCTAAGAGGTGAACATTAAACTGCTTTGCAAATAATGGTAAGAACAACAACAACAAAAAACAGATTTCCAGATCTTTCTTTTAAGATTCAGATTCATTTCTGCAACTTGCCACTTTTAAATGTTGATATATTAACTCTGATGCCTCTGCTAATTAAGCTATTAAGCAAGCAGCGTTTTAAATTATGAAGAACTGAAAGTTGTCATTCAGTCTGTTTTGTGAATGAGAACGACTCGATAAGCAGCAACAGACGATAATTGGCTGAATTTTAAAAGCCGGTTTTTACCAACACGACCGTCGCTGTTTTGATGATGCGAGTTAAATTTCAGGACCTAAAATGTCACACCAGCAAATAATTATTTAGTCAATAAAAGGAAGGGCAAACTGCTCTGTAGTTTTGGTGTCAGATTTAAAGCTACTGACCTCCAGCTAGTTTTTTTTTGTGGGATATTTTTCTTGGTAAAGGCTAACAGATTAGGAATCTCACATTAAACGTAATATTATCGGCGTGGAAGTGATAGAAAATGTTTGAGAAACATCAAATAATGCCAGCTTAATTGAAAAACCTAGTGGACCAAGGACTGAACGGTGGGGAACCTCACAGATTATATGGACATGGAGTTCGTTTGTACGCCAAGATTAGATTTAAATCATTTTAGAGCCCAAAACAGAGCAAAGAATTTACACAAGTCCTATACCTGATAGAGGAAATGTATCATAACTGCTAGCGTTTTTATATAGACATCATTTAGTCTCCCGTTTTTCTCTGCCAGCTGTGGCTAAAGATGGCGAATCAAGCCAGAAACCCAAAGCAATGATGTCATCTTCTGTAAATGTCAGCAGGCATTGCAGCTCATACCTGTATGAGGTGTAATGATTTGTGCGCTCTGCGTCGCCGCAGGTTGCTCAGAAGATGGGCTTCCCAGAAGCTCTGGTGGACGAGGCGGCGGAGAACATGATCAAACTCTACAATGTTTTCATCAAGTACGACGCCTCCATGTTGGAGATCAATCCAATGGTGGAAGATTCCTCTGGTGTTGGTATGAACACGCCTGCACTATCTATCACACTTCCAAGGTTAACCTTTGACAGCACCAGGAAATGCATAAGAACCAGAAATTTGTTCTTAATCACTTTTATGCTAGATTAAAGAACGGTATAATAATAATCATTGTGCAAATAAGTGCAACAGATTTTTTTTTCCCTGAGTCTTGACAAATTCTGTTTGAATTGATGTGCAGTTTCCTCATGAGGGTTTTCCACAGTTTTCACATTTGTTGCTCACGGATGAATCTCCTTGTATTATTAGTTCAATCATGAGCCAAGTGAAGCCTGGAGGCCCGCCAGGCTCATAGTTCACTCGGGAAAACCCTGGGTCATCATTTGGTGTTCCAGCAGGACACAATCCAAAAACATCTCCTTAAATAATCACAGAAATGATTCACCAGAATCAAAATCCACTTCCTCCTTTGGCCATCTCAGCCCACACACTTCGATCCTGTTGTAAAGATGATCTAAAGATGTTGTGCTTCACTTTTTAGACAATTTTACTGCATCAAAAGAGGAATTTATTTATTATGATTATGTTTAGTTTTATTGTAATTTTCTTAGATCTTTTTTTTTTACACATTTTTTCTAAACCACACATTGGTTGTTGTAGTCCAACAATGTTGTTCCAGATTTTGCTTGACTCCATTGGCAGAGAATGCTTTATCCTAATTTGTCCATCATTATTACTAAAGATTTTTTATGCCTATGATTATTGGCATAAACTTGGTTAAGGATGGATATGTTCACATGAATGCAGACTTCCATCGACATGCATGTGTAGCCTTCGGTAAAGGTCGCTGCTATTTTTGTCACAGCCTTACGGGAGTCGAGTTAATGGCCGTCCTGCAGGGAGAAATACGTCAGTCAGTGAAAATGTTGAAATGATCAAAAGATCAATTTCTCTTTAAACTCTGCGTCTGTGCGCTCGCTCAGCGTGACGGGATTAATGTCTCGGCCTGACGCCGGGTAAATACCGTCGTAAGAGGAGGGGATCGCTGACCTTCGTGGGAAATGACGAGGATCAGTTTAGATGGCGACTGTCAAATAATTAGTGCTCAGAATAGCCTGATTCCAAAAGTTACCTTCAAAACCTGTTGAAGTATTGTGTTAGAAAACAAATCAAATTTTTTAGCATTTGACTCGCGGGTCAAAGCCGATCCAGAAAAAGATCGGTCAATTTTGAACATTGACCAGTTGACTGCTGCCTTTCTAGTCTTCCAACGTTACTCGCCTAAAATCCCTTAGAGTATTTGTTTACGTTCACACACGGGGCGAATACATCAGACTTTTTTACTGCAGTCCTAACGACCCAATTCCGATATTTTCTTCCCTTCAAAGCTTTAAGTTCCTCAAAGCATCAAGTGCAGTCAAACAATTTTAAGTTCATTTTAAAGAATGAAATTAAAGTTAAACTTCCTCTGGTCCTAACATGCTTGTTTGTGTGAACAGTGATGTGCATGGATGCAAAAATCAACTTTGACGCCAACGCAGCGTATCGCCAGAAGAAGGTGTTTGATATGAGGGACTGGAGCCAGGAGGACCCCCGGGACCAACAGGCTGCCACGGCTGACCTCAACTACATTGGTCTGGACGGGACCATCGGCTGTCTGGGTCAGTGCCTTTTAGTTTAGCTCTTTTTGTGTGTATGTGTGTGTAAAGCTGGGGTCTTGTACTTTTTAATACGTCTCCATTTAAGTGTTTCAAAGTAAACACTCACAGATGTATTAAGTGAAGTCATTCAGACTCTGGTTTGTTCATCAAGTGATCGTATTTTTTTCAAATGATTATTTCTAAAATGAGGAAGTCCTTTACTTGAGTGGTCAGTTTGTGATCTTCTGGTTTTATTACAGCCTTTACTTGTTGAAATTCAATATAACCAATTCCAATTTCACTTTAATAATTATAATAATCTAAGATGAGCATTCAAATGGCTTTTTTTCTAACCCTCTTATGGTGAGCTGTTATTGATTATTAACATTATTTGGCATTATGTCGTGTCGAGGTGCACTAACAGTTCACTAATATTTTAAAGCAAATAGAAAATTATCACAAGTTAACATACACTGTCTCATTATCGTATTGTTATCGTATTGCTGATCTATAGATCAGCCGATAGATCAGCTATCAGACGACTTCATCAACTTTTCAGACAAAAAATAAATTGCAATCGGTGCTCCCTAGTGGTTAGCATTGCTAGCATTATTAAAATAGCTTTTCCTATGTAGATCCTGACCTAATTTTTGAGATTTGGCTGCACAAGTTAAAGCTCAAAAGGATGAAGGAAAGAAAATCTGCAGAACACTGGACATACTTCCTGTGATCTACAAAATTAAAAAGCTGCAGGGATCTCTTGAAATATCATAGAAATACAGCTTCCTTTTTAAATAGCCTCCTGCATGTCTACTTCCTCTGACGTAATGTTGAATATCTCACTGATATTGGGAAAGTAGTGAAACTTGTTCTTTCTTTAATAACATCTACACTGAAGAGTGTTCAATGAAAGTAAGAGGAGCATATTCTGGAGATAAATTACCTTTATAATCAAACCAATTCATTCTCTCCAGTTAACGGTGCTGGTCTGGCTATGGCCACCATGGACATCATCAAGCTCCACGGCGGCACACCAGCCAACTTCCTGGACGTAGGAGGCGGGGCCACAGCCCATCAAGTGACAGAGGCATTCAAACTCATCACTTCAGACCAGAAGGTAAGAAATCCAGCTCCATGTTGTAACCTGGACAAACTCCGGGACAAACGTTTTACTGACTGCGATGCTTCAGGATTTGTCCTAATATCCAAATATTGAACAGAAAAAAAAAACATTTTTAAGGTCAAGGAAGTTTTGGAGAAACCGTTTAAATTTGTTTGTATTTTATTTTCTTAACTTGTGTAGCCTAAATATTGTTCTGTTTAAAATTCACTGTGTCTTTTGTTACTCAGGTTCAGGCCATCCTGGTCAACATCTTTGGAGGCATCATGAGGTGTGATGTCATCGCCCAGGGCATCATCATGGCTGTGAGAGACCTGGATCTCAAAATCCCCATCGTAGTACGGTTACAAGGTGCGCCACGCTCATAGCTACAAAGAAAGGGGAAGCTAATGATGCTGAGCGGCACACAAAGAGCGAGGCGGCTGAAGGGTTTCTGCAGCATGAAAACTTCCCTCTGATGATTCATATTTCCATAATCAGAGCTCAACAGGCGCCATCAGCAGTGACTGGGGGTCTTGAGTTTGATTGTTATGGTGAAGAGGGAGTGAAGATTTTCATTAGCTAATCTCATTATAATCCTCATCTATTGTCATGAGCTTTGAGATAAATAAGCAAATCGAGGCTCCCTAATTTAGACTCCTCTGTCGTGTGTCTAGCCTGTCCTTAGAAACCGGGCAAGGAATTTATTCCTGGAGTAATCATGTGAAGAAGATGTTCTTAGCCGACTTCCTCTGAAGGTTTCTGTGAAAAACATGTAGAAAAGAACACAGTGTATAGGATGGCTGTCTGCTAAATATATATATTTGCTCTGTTGTGATGTCAGGAAGGAAACTCTGGCTTTGGAGAACAGCATCTGAATTTATTTGTCCATCAAATATCCTCAAATCTGCACTTTAAGTTCTCAGTGAATTCTAAAAGGGGCAGTATTACTCAAGGTTGACTTTTTAAGCTTTATGTTATGTTATGTAGTTATTCCCTAATCAAAAACACACCTGGAGTGTTGCTTTGATTCTTTCATGCAGGTTTGAGAAATCCTTTAATCTCCCGTGGCAACCATACAGCTGTGCAAAATGCCTGTGTGGACCTAGCTCCTCCTTCGAGGACGAAGCTCCTCCTCCAGGCATAAATATATATATTTTTTAAATGTAATTTTGGTATTACAAACTAAATGTTATGGCTTCCAGATAACATCCATATTTACTGAACACCCTACTGTATCTGCATAAAATGGTTTGTTCCTTCTCTGCGGACTTCACAGTGACAGTGATCAGCAGTCAAACACAAGAACGACTGACAGTTACTATGCTGTTAAGAAAAATAATAAAGTTTTCAAAAAAGAGAAAAGAAAAACAAGACATATAAAAGGAAGGTTGTCTGTTTGTAACCCAGGTTTTCTCCGAGAGGTGGGTACACTAGCGCGTCAATATCCACCTATTAGCTTAGTTAGCTCAGCTACAGACTAGCGTTAGCCTCCATTTCACCAGGATTTATTCAGTGAAGGAAAATATTTATCCAGATATTTATCTATATAACTTGTCCCTGTACTTTTTACCACACTTAACAACAGATGTGTCAGAGTCAGCAGCACATACCAGCCTAACTTCCCCCTGTCCCAGTGAAAGAGGTGAGCGACACTGTTCAGTGACATGCTAGGCTAGTTAGCATCATTCCAGGGAGTGTAAGATGATTTCTCTTGTCTGTTTACTCTTTTTACAATTACACAACAATCCTGAAATAGTTGTTACTGACAGAAATGAAAGCAGTTTTTATAATGTGATGGTAAAACAGCCTCCTGCCTGGACTGGAGGCCGGGCGGTTTGAACAGCGACTGTCCTACCTTAGCTTGCTGTAAGTTACAGATATCTGCTGCCACTTTCCCTCCTAACTTGTGCCCTGATGTTCTCGTAAATGAACAAAATGCAACAATACAGCATTTTTGAGCAGTCTGCATTGCTTTGTGTGTATTTTGTATTTTACCTGTGCCTGCTGGTGGTGGGGAGAGAGCTTTCAGTGAGTAAAACCGATTGCAATTAGAAAACATTTGAGGTGCTAACACGTCTCAAGACTGGCTGCACATATATGAGGAATTAGTTTGGAAAATCTGCTGTTTTTACTGCTGTGCGATAATGATGTAAATATGTTTTCATTTAAGTGTAATGCTATTCATGTTAGAAGTCATTTTATTTAAATATCTTTTTTTATATTTCAGGAATGTTTAGAGTATATTTAGTTTTGAATTTTTGCAGTAAGAAAATAGACACTAAAATATGACCTTTAACACATTTTTAAAGTCTGTCTTTAATCTGGCTTCAAAGAGTGAATTGCATACAGAATTCACCAGCAGTAAAGATTGTGCTAGTGTCCGTCTTGGACCAAAGAAATCCTTTAAAGTTAGTTATGCTTCACTTCTGACGGGTCAGATGGACTCAGATGGTGACAGCAGCAGGGTGCAGGGGTTCCCAATTTAATTTTTTGTCATAGTGCGGTTGTTAAATATTATGTTTGGAGCAGAGGGGATATTTCTGTTTACAAAATGAGCAAAACTACAAAAATAGGAAATGGAGAAAGCTCAGAATCAAAGCCTATGAAACCGCTGACAAAACTCTCTTTTCTCAGTTACAGCATTCACACCAGAGAATGCTGTTGTTGAACATGCTGCATTCACTGATCAGCTGCCAGGTTCTTTAATCTGAAAATTGTCCGGCAACCAGAAGATTTCTCTCAGTTCTGTCTAGGGTAGCTGACTGAAAGCAGCATGTGTGTCGATTCATCAGGTGACACCGGTTAACAGCTTCTCTGTAATTTATCTCCAGGAACGAGAGTGGACGACGCCAAAGCTCTGATCGCTTCCAGCCCTCTGAAAATCCTGGCCTGTGACGACCTGGACGAAGCTGCAAAGATGGTAAAAACACACACTAACACACACTTGGCTGTGTCTTTGTTCGTTTGACCCGCTAGAAACCAAGAGAGGAAACGGCAGCTGCCTGAGGAAGGAGGGTGAGTTCTGAGGAGAAGAGTCAGGTGTTGAGGGTCGGCAGTCGGATCTCACCTGGAAGTGTGGCTTTACATTTCCGCATGTTTCTCTTGGGTCATAGAAAATTTTCAGTTTTTGTCTTGAACTTGAATGAAGGTTTATTAAAATCCTTGTGTGTGTGCAGAATCCTTTGAGTTTATTTTAGTAACATTTTAACTTTCTGCCTGACAAAGTACAAAACAGTCAAAACTGTCCACTGCAAAAACACAAAATCTGACCAAGTAATCTTGTTTTCAGTCAGTAATTTTTAGATGCGTATCCAACAAGTACTAATTCAACTGGCAGATGTTTTTCACTTAAAACAGGAAAGAATGTCTGTTTATAAGTGAAATAATCTGCAGTGGATCTAGAACTTTTTAAAACTCTATATTCAAGAGTTATTGACTGAAAACAAGCTTATTTATCTTTCTGAAAAGTTATTTCTAGGTTAGTTAGAAGTGTACTAATAGAAACTAGACCAAAGATACTTGGTAAGACTTTGTGTTTTTACAGTGTTCACCATGGTGAGCACTGATCGCCTCTGTTCTTCTGTTTGCAGGTTGTAAAGCTTTCTGAAATCGTTTCCTTGGCAAAAGAAGCTCAAGTGGACATCACCTTCCAGCTGCCCATCTAAGGAACCCCCTCTTCTCCCTGTCGCCCCTCAGAGACCTCCACCCCTTCCCCCCACCTCCACCCCACTCACCGACAGTAGGACCGACGTCTCCAGATGCGTCCACCTTCATCTCAGTCGTCTTTCCTGGTGGCAAGACTCTGAACGGCTCTCACTTCGAGCAAACTACTTTCTATATGCTCTTTGTTGTTTCCACATCTCAGTCAATCCCACAATGTTTTGTTGCACTTAGGATGATACGCACAAGCCGCTCCCAGCTTTAACCCGCTCTTCTATTCTCCACAACTCTGAGAGAACGACTCGCGATCCGTCGGTCTGTTTACTTCCTTACTTGCTCGAAAAGCCTGGTTTAAAAAAACGCAGAGGTTGTCATCTAGTTCACTGCCGATCACATTTAGCTTATAATCCGTTTCAGAACAAACACCGAACAATCGTTCAGCGTATTCTGAGGTTTCTCATGGTCACAGATGTCTGATTGAATTATTTCAAATTGAACACTTGAGACTTTCAGACTCTGGCTTACTGATTGTCATCGCTTCATTCGCAAATGAGAAGTTGGTACGTCTTTTTTTGTTTGTTTGTTGTTTTTGTTATGTTTTATTGTAGGAAGTATGCTGGTAGTCTTTTCAAACACAAGAGTTTCAGGTGAATCTTTAGAGTCCCAGTCAGTATTTTTTGGTCTCTCATACGATCCAGGTCATTGCAGACGAGTTTGTCGATCTTCATCTGGTACCTTAATAAAATCAGTGGCTTGTATATTCATTAAAATAACACTGTCAGGAAAATTACTTCACTGTTGTCACAACTGAAAGGGTTTCAGATTTGTTGAGCATGTATTTGGATAGATATGTAGAGAAATATTCAGTTGATGATTTTTCTTGCAGTTCAGTTTGTTGAAATGCTAGGCTAGCTCAGTTTATGCTATGTTTTACTTGCTGTTAAGTCATAAGATATTTCAATTTGGTTTTTCTTTAGTCGAGTTCAGACAAAATATGGAGAAAAAGTTGTTTGTAATTTTTTACAAACTTAGATCTTTGAATGTTTTAAAACTGAACGACTGGAGCTTCGGCTGCTTTCTGAACAGTACAAACAGCTGTTTAGCTGAGCGTTGGCAGTTCAGATAAACAACAGAAACATCAGAACATCTCTGCTTGAAAGTAAATCATACATATTCTGCTTTGTCCTTTTTGGACCTCACATCCTTTCCTGGTAGACTATAGAACATTCTACTTCTATTAATATTGAACAGTAAAGAAGAGATATTGGATATTATCCTTAATTGTGTTCTTAGCTTTTAACTTCTCATGTGTCTGTCGCAGGAAGCAATCTTTCTACCGTTTTTCTGTTTTTATATAATGGAAAAACTTAAAATTCATAGTCTTCTGGTGTTTGAAGCATTTTTTTCCCATCTGGATTTTCCTAATTGGCTTAAATAGTGTTCAGGAAGTAGGAAGTAAAAGCTGATGATCCCGAGTCTCACATATTTGTTTTTCCCTTTTTAAATCTTAAATCTCCTGTCGTCTTGAGTGCCGGCTCAAAACTGTTCAAGGAACCACTACTGTTCTCTTTTTCTTTTTTTCTTTTTAGGTTACAAAAAAATTGTTTTCTGCTGGACTCTTCAGCTAATCCGTTAGCTGAAGAGTCCAGCTAATATTCGTTTATGTGAATTAAAACCTGCAGGAGCCGTGCCACAGCAGCTGCTTCTCTTCCAGTTCTTCTCCTGTCTGTATCTAAGGTCAGAGTCTTGCTCGTTTGCGCCCCCCTCAGATGAACTGTGAAACAACTGTAGTTGTTTTCTCTCCCTCCCTCCGTGTCTCCCCTCCGCTTCCTCAGCGTCGCGAACACGAGCAAACATTGTGAGTTGTACGTTATTTTATCTTGTAAATAACCAGACTGCTGTTCTCACTCTGTAACATATTTATGATCTTCTGAAAGAGTTCGACATTGAAAAGAATAAATAGAGAACAACAGCAAGTTTTTTTTTCCATCTCCAGTGTTTTTTTGTTGTTGTTTTGAATGGTTTGAATACAGAAAGCCTTATTTAAAAAAAAAAACAAAACAACAAAATATAGGTTTTATGCCCGGGGGCGGATATTAGTGAGAGTTTACATGGGCAGTAGCCCAGGGCACCAAGTTTTGGGGGCGCCTCAAAGATGTAGAATTCTTTTTTTTGGATGAATGCTTGTGCCTTCTAGATTTATATAAAACTCATAGGCCCATATGAAGTGTTTTTTCTTCTCACGTTGCATTTTTATTAATCTGTACTCTACTCAAATATTCAAACATTCTGAACGTATAGTGCATCTTTTTGAGACCAACATGGATTCGTCTCACATAGGATGTTCTAAACCTACCTACTTTTGAATCTACTGTAATTTTCATGAGTAAAATGCTTATTTGTTTTACTTTAAATTTTTTTGGTCAGGGCACCAAAACTGTCTCTGGCCCAGGGGCCCTTATGCTTCTAAATCCGGCCCTGTTGAGGCCAAAACAAACGCTTTAAGGAAGTTATCTGTCATTTAATACATTTTAAAAATATATTCTGAAACAAAATGACAACCAGAAGATGACCTGCCTCAGGAGTAAATGACTCTTTGACCACTATCTTTTGTTCGGTCTCCATGGTAACAAGTGAACCAAACTGCGCCTCCTGGAAAGCAGCTGGATTTTGTGAATCTATAGCTTTGAAAGACCTGTTCATATTTATTTGTTTTTATTTTGAAGATAAAAATCTTGGGTAAAACAGTTTCAGATAAATAACCACTGGGAGGATGACAGGGCTAAGCTTTTGATCAGAATTAATCAATCAAACTCAAACATGATATCTGAATTATTCTGAAATATGGATTTGTTCACGAAACATGTCCTGACTAGCTTTAATGTCTGAACTTTTTCATACTTTACTAGTTGCGTTCACTCAGACTTGAATTGGCTATTGTTTTGGCAAATGCTACAGTATACATTACCACTTTTATTATAAGAGAAGTTTATCCACATAACATGACTCCATATTGTTGTCCAGAGGGGTAAACAGCAGAGGTTTGGTCGTTTGCTGCAGGTCAGCTTTAAGATCGAACAGCTCTGCATCATCGTGTTTGGAGCCATAAAACATGCTTGTTTCTTAGAGCAGCTGCACACCTGCAATTATAAGTTCATGCCAATAGATGTCACTATATGATCAATTCTCATATCACTTGAGTTTAAGTACCGTCACTTATTTATACCTTAGTCAACGTTATCTGCTTTCCACACATTTACATAATCACTGCTGATTTAAGATTATAAATATCAGTTTATTTAAGAAGTTATATTCTAATATGAAACTTTTTACATAGTTAACAGTGTCTGATACTTTTCTTGCTCTCCCTATTGTTTCCAATAGAAAAAAATGGCCTAGTTTTTATTTATTTTTTGTTACACTTTTAAGAGGAGGCTTAAAACGTTCCTCTTTCATAAAGCTCATAGTAAAAACAGCCACAAACGGATCACTTTAACTAACTTTCTTCTTCTACTCTCCACTTAGCATAATTTGCTGTTATTTCAACTGTTAACTTTGTTTCAGGATTTTTTCAGGATTTCTTTCTCTATAGAAGCTACTCCTGGTCTTTCGTTCTGTTTTGGCTGTGATTCTTTCCTGAAAGAGGGCGTCGGCTGAGATGATGCTGCTGTCACCTAATCCTTCTCCCTATTCTGCTATTAACTTTGTACCTTTCGTTGATATTTAAACCACTCCCACATCAGTTCTTTTTGTTTTTTGTGCGTCAAACACCTGGTTGGTTGAAGCAAATGGCCACTCTTTTTGAGACGAGTTCTGGTTCTGCTTGATGTTTCTTCCTGTTAAAGGTGAGTGATTTCCTCTCCACTGTCGCCACATGCATGCCACCCAGCTAGGTCTGAGCTGCAGTTTCCTAGTTTCCAAGCTTCCACCTCACAGAGCACTCCTCCCACTCAGCTCCTTCAGACTAGCCGGCAGCAATTAGCAAACACCTGGTGGAACTGAGCATCTGCTGAGCTCAATATAGGAGCTACTTCTCAGTGCAACGCTGGTAAAAACGTTAAGTTAATAGAGGAGCGATGTTGTGATGATTTCCTGAAGGCGGCGTTTCAGAAAGAGCAGGAGCTTCTTAAAGAGACAGAGGCCCAATTTCAAATTACAAAACGTTAAATTACAAAGTCAAATTTCTTTTGCGTCATATTTGGTATATATAGCTTTTTTTTTTTTCTTTTTAATAATAACTGAAGGTAGCACACTTTGGACGCCGCAGCACTGAACCATTCTGCTGTTTCTCTAGCTGTTGCATTGCATCCCAATAAAATGAATTGGTTTGTAGTGCTACCAAGACAGAATGCTAAAAATACTTTGGCAAAGCAATTTTGATCACAAGCAGAAAAACTGCAGAGCGCCGTTTTTAGTCACAAGCCAAATTTATCCTTGAACTTTAACGGGTTTGTATCTGATTTATGTCGGTTCAGAAAAACAGCTGAGTTTGAGACGCAGCGAGAGGAACACGCTCTCGCCTCTTCTCTCGCCTCTGACAAGGAGCTGGAATCTAAAGCCAGCTGAGGCATTTTCAGTTTCTGAGTTTGTGGGCGGCGGTCAGGAACGTCTGAGCTGGATCCCAACCAAACCTTCTCTGCAGCTGATTTTGTGACGGGGGGGAATTTGGGAATGACAGAAGTCTTAATCTGCTGTGACAGGATTTAGTCGGAGCGCGTTGAGTGAAATCAGAGAAACATCCTGTGAAATTAACCTAAAGTAGCTCATAACAACAATCACCAATTTTTAAAATATTTTTAATCAAAATTTTTTATTTTTTACATTGTAAAGGAAAATGATTAGTTAAGTGCTAAAATACTTACAACATGTGTAAAGGAATATTAAGCATTTTTATTGGAAAAACAGGCTTTGTGTGACCCTTTGAGATGGCCCAAGGAGACAAGCAGACGCCTTCCACTGTCTGCTTAAAGAGCACACAAGGGCCATAAAGTAGCATCTCCATGGAAACGGCAGCTGGAATGTGGGACGTCAAAACTCCAGGGGAGTCTGCGAGATTTATCTCAGGACTTCGGTGCTGGGGACAGTCGTACCCAGTACCTCTGAGATTAAGTGTTCTTCCCCTTCTGGCTTGACGGAGACCAGACGCCCGTTCGAGTTGGGTGTAAAGGGGGAGACTTCTCAGGTTTCTCTGGGGGCCGAAACAGGTCTCTGATTGGTTGAATTACGGAACGCCTTCTTTGCATATATTAAAGTGAGGAAACGCCTAGTCAGTATAAAGTACAATGTAACGCTAATACAGGGAGAGAGTTTTTCCATTTTTCCTCTCCACGTTGGGCGCCGTTGTCTGTCTATGTGTTCTGTGTTCGTTTGTCTATCCCTTGTGTGTCTGTTATTTTATGAGTTAATGCATATCTCTGTATCTCTGCAGCTTTGTTGTTCATCGCTTTCTATGAATTAAACTCTGTGATCTGTGACGTCAACACGCTGTGTTAGTTTCGTTTTAGCAGGACGCCGCCACTCGCCAAGGACTCGGGAGAGAAAAGAGGAAAGAGCCAAAACTTTTTGTCCAAAGCTAGCATTAAATGATCTTCTTCCTCCATAATTGGGGGCTTCGTCCGGTTCTGGAATCTTGGCGGGTGGCGGTCTCTCCCCGATCGATCCGTTCGGCTCGTGCGGTAAGACATGTTTTAATTACTCCTTGGTTGTCTACAGCGCCATGTGCTCGGAAAGGGGAGGGGTGCTTGATTGTTGTGGCTGTGTGCAGCCACGCGGAGTTGTCGGAGCTGCAGGGATGCAGAGATTGTGTTTTTAAAAGAGTCTTTATGATAATTGGATTGAAATACACGTGAAACAAGAGGTTCGTGACGGTTCCAAACATAGGATTTGCTACCCTATTGTTGTAAAGGTCGGGTTTTTCTTAGTAGTATTCTTTTCCCCGGAATGTTTAGTCTTGGACTTCCAAATAGAAAGGAAATTGTGTATTAAAAGTTAGTTTGAGTTTGCATCAGCTGGGAGATTTCGGCTCATCTCCGATGGACTAATAATTGGACAATCAGAAAGGTCTGCGGTAGACCGACGGGAAGAATTTGCGGTAAATTCTTGATGTAGCTTGCGGGAAGCTTTGATGTGTTTTGTTTTTGGAATAGACAAGTCTGGGGAAGGCTGTAATGGATAGAATTTGTGGTAAATTCTTGGAATAGCTTGCGGGAAGCTTTGAAAATAGTGTGAGGTACACTTTAAAATAGCTTGCGGGAAGCTTTGAAAATAGTGTGAGGTACACTTTAAAATAGCTTGCGGGAAGCTTTGGTTTGTATTTTTGTTTTGAGTTAGACAGGTCTGCGATAGACCGACGGAAAGGATTTGCGGTGAATTCTTAGCATAGCTTGCGGTAAGCTTTGATGTTGCATCTTTTATTTTTAGCCGGCGCTTTCTTTGTATTTTTGTTTTCCTTCTCTTTCTGTTTTTCTATTTTGTCTATCATTCTGTTTAGTGTATCTGTGTTTGTCTGTTTGTGGTGCTTTTGCAGCCAGCTGCTCTTCTGTGTGAAGTGTGTGCAGAGATCTGCGTGTGTGTCTGAGTGTGTGTCTGCGTGCGTGGCCGTGTGTGTGCGCGTGTGCGAGTTCGAGCTGGCTGTGTGTTTGAGCGGAGTGTTACGTTGTGTGTATCTGTGTGGTGATTTGTGTGCTTGTTGCCGCGGCACGGGGCTGTTTGTATCTGCGTGTGTATCTGTGTGATCGCTCTGAGCGGAACGCTGTGTTTTAAAAAAGAGGGAGCAGTTTGTGTGGATTTGAGTTGATTTTTGCTGTGTGGTGTTTTGAAAGTGCAGTACAGAAAAACACGTGCTGTTTTGGTTTTAAATTAAGGGTTAAGTAAAATACTGGTACCAGATAGCGGGAAATTACTCATTGCTGTAACATTTTGACATGTCTCTTTGTGAACGTGCACGATATTTACAACAGGTTCCTGAAGACTAGAGTTTAAAATAAATTAAATTGACACGTGAAATTATGTTAATAAAACATTGGACAATTTCTGAAGCTTCAGTAAATTTGATGAAATTACAGTAAAACTTTGATGAAATAATGGGGACTGACTGACACTTTTACTGACTATAAAACTGGCCAGATGTGTTATGTTTGTGTTGTATGTCTTCGTTTGTGTTGTAATACATGTTGGTGTGAAAGTGTGTGTCTGCAGATAGGATACCACTTGGTATTTTGTGTCATTTAAATACCACGAGAAGGTAAACAGCGCCTCTGTCAGCAGATGCCATAGGCAAGAATTTCTCACTTGGGACACCAAGTTGAAGTAGAAATTACTCTACAGAGTATTTTTTAGTGCTGTCTCGTGGTGTAACAATCTCTAGTTTTTAGAACACCCTATGTGTTAAACTGGACTAAATTATTAAAATTAGGCAATAACAGCAGTTAGTGTGACCTGCAGTATAAAGATTGGAAGGTTATTTAAGATAGAATCCTGATAAAATAAAACATCTGAACAAATTGAAAATAAATTATGGGTTCTAAGGTTAAATAAATAAATAAATAAAGAAAGAAAGAATAAGCCAAGAAAATTAGGTCACAGAGGATTGTAGACATGCTGTCTTGGCAAATTAATAGATAAATACATAAATAAAGTGAATGAATACATAGCTAAATACATGACTGATTAGGTAGAGAAATAAATAAAATAAAACTGTGTATAGAATTATGCACTAAAATAGTAGATATAAATGTTGATAGAATGAAATACAATTAGCTACAATGGGACTTTTAAAATGGGTGGAGGATGCAGACAAAACAAAGATCTTTAGGGAAACAGGCTCTAACTGTAAGAGGGATTGATCAGATAACAACAAACTGTAGCATGCTGCTGATTCTAGATATTTTCACAATCAGTCTTTTTAGAACTGACCAAAACTTCAAGATAGATAAAATATTATTAAATCTACAGGACTTACTGATAATTAGACAGGATAAATTAGAAGTAACTCTCTTGTTAAATAAATAGACATTGATTAGATATAGAAAAGTTTGCTGAAATTTACAAGATTTGTTGTTCAAGGATAATATTCCGTTTGGAATAACTTATTGGTTAATAAAAAAAAAAAGATCATATGGCACTAGTGTAGAGAATCAAGATTGAACTGTAATAAGAGATGATTAAACGGTGCCTACAGAAAGAAGAGAGTGCTGTGAATAAAATAAGAAAATAAAGTAGTAATTGAATTGGGAGTTCCTCCTGCAAGTCCTTTTTGGTTTTTCTTTTTCCTGCCATGCAGTCGGCCCCTCCGAGAAGTCTAAAGGGGGTTTTATGGTGGGCTTAAGACTTTGTTTTATGGTCTGACAATCGAGATTGCTCAGAATAGTGTAGTGACTTTAAAATGTCAATTGTGAAATCTAACATTACAGTATTTAATTAGTTTTTGTGTGTCTTTACCATCACATAAGACAGGATTTTGATGCTGTTTGGTTTCCTAGCTTTAGTGAACCAGTTTCTCTTTCAGGTAAATAGTTTGACAAAGCACATACATAGTGAGCAAGGACTAATGTGGAAAAGGTTGAATATAAGTTTTTATCATCAAAACACTGAGTCTGTCACACACAGATACTCTTGGTAATGATTTTCTGTTTTCTTTTCATATTATTTTATTTTGTTTGGGGAATAGTTTAGATTTTTGTTTTTAAATTTGTTTTCCTTAGTCTGACTTTTTATTTAGCTATTCGAGTCAGTTCTCTGTCTATTTTGTTAAGTATAACAAATTAATTTTTTCTTTGGAGTTACTAGTTTCCCCTGGACCCGTTCATCAGGGGACAGGGAACTTTGGTCTTTAGTTTAATTTCTTTCATTTGTAAATTTAGTGATATACTGACCTGTATTTGTTAAGTTTTTGTGTGTTTAATTACCCTTTGCTGTGTGTTAATGGTCTGATCAGCCAGTATCTCAGTTTCCCTCGTGTCTTGGTAAGTCCGTTTGTGCCTTGAGTTGTTCTATTACTGCCTGAATTGTGTTTTGTTATGTTGATCTCAGTTTGGGCCCAATTTCTTATTTTTTGGATTTTTCTTTGTTAACTGTGTTTTGATTTTTCTTCAACGTCTCTCTGGCTGGTTTATGCAAAACCTTCACTGAGTCTTAATTGGTGAACATGCTTTGTCAGCCATTAGTAAAAATTCTTGAGACGTTTTAAACAAAATTATTTGACAATCATGAGTGTAAAATTGAATACTGAGTTTTAAACCTGTAATGTGAAGTATTTTGGGAACATCGTATTCTTGACGGTTTAACACATGCTAAAATGACGTATTCTGTTTGTTTTGCAAACTTTACTTTTTAGAAAAAGGCAGCATTGCATATCGGTGGGGTTCTCAGCTAACATGTTAACCCTGTTTCATCAACATTTTTATTTCAGGTACTGGGAATGATGTTGCATTTAACAGTTAATGCATCATCAACAGGGGGAGAATATGTTATGGGTTTATTTTACTTAATTAGAGATTACTGAAATTTATATTACTTAGACAAAACTTTTGAAGGACATGTCTGATCTGTGCTATACATAAAAGTGAAAGGAAAATATGGTCTGGTAATATATGTGCTTATTTTAAATGGATTTGAGTTGTTCTCCATTGAAAAATGTTCTGACAATGGGCTAAAGTATTTTGAAACCAATAAAAATTTATAGTGATAATGAAGCATATTTTGGTTAATTAACTTGGGAAAATAATTATAGAAATTAAAAATAGTATTGCGCTGGCCATTTTCAGAGCATTAATTTAATGGAGTAAAACGTTTTAAGAAATGTTTTGAAGAATCTGTTTTTGATTAAAGTATCACTAATCAGTAGAAGCACTCAGGGGGCCTGAGTTGTGGGATTATAATGATTTTTCTAAACTGGATTTTTGTTTTGATTTATATCCATTTAAAACGATTTTGAATAAAACTTTAAATTCGACAGGCAAAAGACCTAGGTAAAAGTGGTATATTTTGAAAATGTCTGGATTTGTTACATTATAATTTCTCCAGGTTTAACTCTTTTGAATTTTTGTTTAAGGAAAGCATGTTGAATGTTTTAGACAAACAACCAGTAAGATCTAGTTTGTTTTATAAAAGTAATTTAAACTGGACTGTTTAATTCACATTAATATTCATTGTTTTGATGGTAAATGTAAGCTTTACAACTACATTTTTAAGCTTTTGTTATTATTTTGTTTTTGTTTAATCCTATTTTTACAAGATTGGTTTAAGAAAAGATCTGCATTTGTTTAACATTCTGGCAAAACATTACTTTGGACACATGTCCTTTGAAGCAAGTGATTACAAGGTTTTGGCGTTTTCCACCAGTTGGAGGTATGATATTAAATAATTGAAACGTAGGTTGAATGGATCACATCCTACGTCGAATGTGCAGAACGAGACACGTATGAGATCTGCTCACGGTTTTCTACATATAGACTGGACTGAAGTTCCGAGCTCTAAGTCTGACTCTGGAATTTACGGCAAATGCTGTTGTCTTAGAGGGGGTGTGCAGCTGCTTGGAGGAGCGGTTTCACATTTTTTCAAAGATAACAGCCACAGAGCCACGAGCGGGGAGGATTCACTCGGACACGAGTGAATTGAAGATATTTGTGTGGTATACACAAATGAATGATGCTTTTGGAGACTCTTACATCTGCTTTCTCATTTCAGTTTGCTGTTGTTCTGGTGCCTTCTGGATGTGATCTCCTTCAAAGTCTGCGTTATTTGATAAAGAGTAAGAAGTAATTCTCCTGATGGAAAATGACAAAGCACAAAATTGTTTTTCAGTGAACCCATTGTTTGATTATGATGATATTACAGAATGTTGTAAGTGTGTTTCTGATGCTAATGAAACTTATGTTGAAACAAAATGTCTGTTTTATAAACTGGTGTCGGGTCACGTGGCAGGATCTTGTTTTCTCAGGACGAGATTTCACCTTCTTTTTGAAACTCACTGTTATATTGGCATAATAATCCAATTTTCAGTGAGCTACAGCCGCTCGGCTGGAAACCTGAGGTTTCCATCCGAGGAGGTTCAGGCTGCAAGAGGATCATCATTAACTTTTTATTGCGTGTTTTCGTTCGTTGCGAACTCTGAAAAGGACTTTCGTTTTTGCGCGCATATTTTTGAACATTTCCTGACGAAGACTGCGTATTTTGTTTTTCAGAGACTATCGATGGACATAAAAAAAAAAAAAAAAAAACAGAAAAAGACGAGCAACAGATTGTACTTTTGTGTGTTTTTCATTTTGACAGATTGTAATTTTGTGATGTATGTTGTCTTTTAAGTTGCAGAGCATTTCTTATTAATTTTTTGTATATGTCCCTGTTTTATTTTTTGTTTCATATTTTGGGTTTTTTGTTTGTTCTGTGTTTTGGTTGTGTATTGCGCGGCTTGATAGATTTTTATTGAGGTCTGTTGTTTTCAGACCTCAACAGGGGGATTGTAAAGGAAAATGATTAGTTAAGTGCTAAAATACTTACAACATGTGTAAAGGAATATTAAGCATTTTTATTGGAAAAACAGGCTTTGTGTGACCCTTTGAGATGGCCCAAGGAGACAAGCAGACGCCTTCCACTGTCTGCTTAAAGAGCACACAAGGGCCATAAAGTAGCATCTCCATGGAAACGGCAGCTGGAATGTGGGACGTCAAAACTCCAGGGGAGTCTGCGAGATTTATCTCAGGACTTCGGTGCTGGGGACAGTCGTACCCAGTACCTCTGAGATTAAGTGTTCTTCCCCTTCTGGCTTGACGGAGACCAGACGCCCGTTCGAGTTGGGTGTAAAGGGGGAGACTTCTCAGGTTTCTCTGGGGGCCGAAACAGGTCTCTGATTGGTTGAATTACGGAACGCCTTCTTTGCATATATTAAAGTGAGGAAACGCCTAGTCAGTATAAAGTACAATGTAACGCTAATACAGGGAGAGAGTTTTTCCATTTTTCCTCTCCACGTTGGGCGCCGTTGTCTGTCTATGTGTTCTGTGTTCGTTTGTCTATCCCTTGTGTGTCTGTTATTTTATGAGTTAATGCATATCTCTGTATCTCTGCAGCTTTGTTGTTCATCGCTTTCTATGAATTAAACTCTGTGATCTGTGACGTCAACACGCTGTGTTAGTTTCGTTTTAGCAGGACGCCGCCACTCGCCAAGGACTCGGGAGAGAAAAGAGGAAAGAGCCAAAACTTTTTGTCCAAAGCTAGCATTAAATGATCTTCTTCCTCAATAACATCTAAACAAGTATTTGAGACTGATTGGAAAGTCATTGTTAGTGAGGCTGTGAATAACAATGATTATTCTTTGGTGAACATTGAGAATGTGTCTGAATTCCCAATTTATACATTTATGTTTTTGAAAGGTTCCCATTTTGACAGAAGTAAAGGTTTGTTATATCAAAGTTAGGAATCATGTCAATGTCTCTCTGTAAAAATAAACAAAAAACATGCAGTTATCTGTCATGAGTTTGCTCTGAACAGATGTTTTAAATGTGTAATTTTTTCAACATTTACAAATACAAAAAAGTATAAATTTATGGATAGTTCACAAAGAAGAAAAGGTGTGATGGTTTATTGGTTTGAAAGACAGAAATTCACTGCAGACGATCAATTTGTCCGATTACAAAGGACAAAAGTATTCACGCCCCTTTAACCTGTCCAGGTTGCTACAGCAACAAACTTTCTTTTAATGTGATTTGATGCACAGTGTATGTAGGCCATGATTACGGTTCATTTGTCACATGTAATCAATATAAGTTTGTCAAACTTACTTTATGACGACTTAATATATTTACTTGGATTAACTTATGTTGATAACTTGTAGCAAATTAACTCATAAACTAATATGATTTTGCTTCAATTACTGTTAGATTTTATTATTTTGTACATGTTTTGCTTTTGCACCGTAAAATTGCACCTTGGGACCAGTAAAGTGTATCTAATCCAATCCTCGCTGTGGAACAAAACATCTTCAAAAATCTATTTGAAGATGTTTGTAATGACTAATATTTCATATACATAAGAGCCAAGCCTTGTAAAAATATTAACGAGTTAAAGTCTTCTACTTAAAATGATCTAAAAGACTCTTTTATAAGTCACTGGATGCAACAGAATAGATTATTTCTTTACTTCCTACGGTTTATAAATGGATGCAATACCGCAATTGAAAAAAAATCAGATGGAATTATTTTAGACTTAGACTTGTACTTTATTGATCCTTTGGGAAGACTCCCTCAGGAAATTGAAGATTTCGTACTGATATATAAATATACTTTCTATCTCATAATCTCTGTGGCCCACATTGACTCGTCTCCCGTCTTGCTCTGTATCTCCGTTTGCTTGCAGACGGTGGAGGTCCAGCATCACGAGGCCCGGCTGTCTGTCTACGATAAGCTTCAGAGCAGAGAGACGGTCTGCTGCTGCTGCAGCTGCTGCTGCTGCTGCTGCTGATAAGACCCATCAGCCCTGCAGGACAAAGTAGGTTTGGGTTGTTGGTCAATTTAGCCCATTCAGAAAAAGTAAACTCATATTTTATTTTTTGTCAGAAATGGGTTATAGTGCTCTAAAGTTTCTAAACTTATAAAGGAGGGAATTTTTATTTTTCCTTTGTGATCCAACAGCATCAACCACCTGCAGAGAACAACCTAAAATCACAAAATATGAAATGAAGATTGTTGCTAAAGTAATAAATATACTTTATTTCAAAATAAACGTGATTTGTGCCACATGGGCAAGAAATAATAAATAAAAAACAGTTTTTAGGTTGTATTTAAGTTATTAATGCATGAATATGTAGAATGTTTAAGGAGTATGCAACTTGGAGAGTATTGGCCTGGGAGTTAAGTACAACTAATGGATCTTCTCTATTATTCACAAAAAAAAATCTTGACCTAATAAGCTGACATTAACTGTAATTTGAAGGAAATAAAGCTGTCATTAAAATTATTTTATACACTCAGCTCAAACTGTTTCTGCTCAAACTTTAAGTGGACTAGAAAAGAGAATTGTAAAATTAACCTGATTTGACTTTTTCTAAAGAGTGAACAATCAAAGTTTACTTGTGGCGTTCCTCAAGGCTCCAATCTTGTGCCTCTTTTAATTAAAATATCTACATCTTTGCTTTTTGCCTAATTTAAAGAGTATTATAACAATAATCTCCTGTAATTTTCAAAGTTAAAATCTTTACATGTCTCCCTTTTGCCAAGATGAAAGAGTATTATGATATGTCCTATTGGGATTCCTCAGAGTGGAGTGTTTAGTCCCATTATTTTTAAACAGAAATTGTTTATTTTAGTGAAATTGAAAAGAACACTATAGGGTGTTTCCATCCAATGACTGAATGTGCTAAATAGGAAAATAATGCAATTGTTTTCTAACATAGTTATAATGGAAGAAGAAATTCTTTTTAAAATTTCTCTTGAAGAAATATAATTTGAATTATGTAAACAGACCAACTAATACCAACAGTTCTGGGAAGGACACACTCACTGCTTATATAAAGCATTTATAGTTTAAAAACAAACACTTGACAAGCTCATATTGACCATATGATAATAACAAAGCGTGTTGAAGAAACACTTCTTGAGCTGGCTGCTGTCGTCCCAAACAAAAATAAGCTCAGAGTCTAATTAGAGAAAGAAAATCCAAAGGACATGTTGAGAACAGCAGGGCAAGATTAGGAAGAGGAACGGTTCTGTTTAATATTTAACCGGGCTCTTCAAAAGAATAAGCCTCTCGGATGCTAGTGTTTGCACATTATGGTTTTGAAAATGAGAAAAGGAGTTGAGGAAATCAAAACGTTTCACATCCAAGAGTGTGTGGCACTCTGTCTTTGGGCCTTTTGATGGATTAAAGACTCTGAGAGACGCTCGTGTGTTATCTGCTGTGGCTATCTTCCTGCAGAAGGCCTACATCCTGAAAAATCACACAAAGTCAGATCAGAAGTGATCCCAGAAAAAAATGTTTCTGGCAGATTACAGGTTTTATGAATTGTAATATGGAGAGAAATTTACATTGGTACCAAGTCAACAGTGTTATTTCCAATAGAGAACAAAATGTGTGTTTTCTCCTTAGATCCCTCAGGCTGCACAGACCGTCTGTAATCGCTACATCACACACACTGAGCCGCAGCAGGGAGTTAGTTGCCCTCCGGCTGGGGCTGGATCTACTGAATGTAGACAAGAAGAAACTACTGTATGTTCATTAAAATGCAAAAACACTGATGGCAGGAAAAGCATCACTGGGAGGAATCAAAATGTTAAACTCAGCATTTAACATTTTTTTGCAATAAGATGCAAAAAAATCTTATGTATGAATTGGCCTAAAGTGTCTTTATAGAGCACTTAAAATACTAATATTAATGACTATGATTAAAGAAAATATGCAATTTGATTAGTAGCATGTAAAACATTGGTCAACATATCTGATGTGTATTTACTTGATGATTTTGATGATGACATTTGATAATAACGTTATTTATAAAGTGCTTCCGTACAAAGAGCTGAACAGTTACAGTTACAATCGCTTCATAATTGATGACTGATGTTTTTATGATGTAAAGCACTTTGAACTGCCTTGCCACTGACATGTGCTTCACAAAGAGACTTAATGTTGAAAATGGAGAAATATAAAAAAACAAAATATATAGAAATCTATTGAAGAAACATTTAAAATGACCAAAATTAAAAGGTTTATCACAAATATGACTAATTACTTATGTGAAGGTTTAAGAAACATTGTGCTAAAAGTAACAATACATTTAGTAACGGCGTATTTTTCCCCCTTAGACTTTTATCTACGCTAATTTCAATGTTTAGTCTATTTCAAAATGATCCCACGCCCAGGGCACTTTGTCTTGTCCACATACATCCAAGAACAACATGGTTTCCTCTACACAGGAAACAACGATATGTTGAGTTTCGCCAAGTTCTGTTTCTTTTCTCTCACCGATCTGGAAATAAACTCGCTGGGAAACATCAGTTTCTTAGGCACAGTGGTCAACAATCTAACGAGCCTTCTGGGGGGAAAGTTCGCCCACCTGAGGTTGGGACACCGTGGACCTCATAGATGACTGGCACTAATAGGCAAAGCCCCAGATGGCAGGTGTCACTGTTAAACATGTCCTGCTGCTGTGTTTACAGCAGAGTAGGTGGTGCAGGATGTTATTTAGAAAGCTGGAGGAGATGGAAGAAACTGAATTCAGTCTTGTAACTCTGCCTAGCCAAGGATTCTCTCAAGTAGTTGTGGCCAGTAGCATTAAAGTTGTCATGCACAACCGCAGGGAGCCCCTCTTGCTCCAGGAAAACGTAATCTGTTTTGACTGTGTGGGTTTCGATATAGGACTGTTTTCTACCGTCAGTGAAGACAAGAATAAACTTCACCGATACATGGAAGTTAGCGGATCTAAAGAGCAACAAGATTGTTGTGTTTTTGTTTTTGACCGCCTCCATAGAATCCAGTTCAATGCAGTCACCACCAACGTTTCCATTACCAATGCGTTCCCTATTGCTCAGTTCTCCATTCCAATGCGATGCGACTGTCAACCAGATGTCGCTATGAGCGTCTCCCATGTGGAGGAGCTCTGCCCGGCTGCCGGTTCCAGCGCCTTCGCTCCAGCGTTCAGACGGTGATCGGTGGAAGAAGGAAGCGCAGAAACAGCAGCGGATGTTTCATGGCTGATGAGATCATGGAGTCATCTGTTTCGCAGCACATCATCAGGCCGTGCCTCGTTAAATTGGGCTGAACTGTGTTACAGTTGTGTGAGTTTATTGAGGGAAAAACAGCGACGGGAAGACAGAGGGGATGAAAACTAATTTCAAATAAAGCACGACATCGAAACTCTGCAGGTTTCTCTTACACAGTTATTGATGCCGCTTCCAAGAAGATATTTATTAGCGAAGAAGTTCCTGTTCTTTAGATTCCAACCAGTTGAGTACTGGACCGAAGAGTCCGACCCAACTCTTGAGCCGTTCCGGAATTATGTCATGATCGGTGTCAAAAGCTGCACTGAGGTCCAACAGAACCAGCAGTGTGGTTCTTTCACAGTCTGTGTTTATGTGGATTTTATTGAACATTTTGACTTATAACAAATAACTGTCTGACAGGAGACAGGTTACCTCACCAAGTTTCAAACACATCTCCTTCTGCCCTGTTCAGGAATCCAAAGCCATATCTGTAATTTTCTGACACACTTCCATCCTAACCAGCAGGACTGGGAGAGGAGAACATCTGTCCCTCCAGATGTTCTTCTCCTCCACATGGCAGGAGAACAAGCAGCTTTCTGGAGTGAACGCACAGGCACTCATTCATGTCTGGATAACAGATGGAAGATGATTCCCTGAAGCCGTGTTCACACCTTCAGATCTACCAGGGCCTCAGCAGAACCTCATTTTCACATCAGTAGTGGTCTGAGTTCACGTCAATAAACACAGAACACAGTCTGGGGAGCGAAACTGTGCGACCAACAGCCTGCAGGACAGCATGAGCTCAGCTAACAGGACTAATGAAGCTCACAGTTTGTTCGCTGGGCTTTGTACTTTAGGGCGACAATGATGCATGTTGTCTCAAACCTCCGGTGGATTCGGACCAGACAAACAAAAAAGTAAAAGTAAAATTAGTTTAAAACCAACCAACTTTTCACAGACAGTCCCGTGCTTTGTGCTCTTCAGAAGGAAACGGCAAATTGAAAACCGTGGCATCAAGAGGTCTAACAATGCCAGTAATTTCCTGATCTTCCTGTCGTTCTTCAGTCTCAGTCTGATCCTTCGTTTCGCCTCCTGAGTTTGATCCAGCATCTTGTTTGTAGATCTGCTTTCCAATTATTGTGAGAGGCTATGAAGCGCAAATAACATGTCTTTGTTGTCCTTGGTGCCGGGGCGGAGGCTGCGACTGTGATGGAATGACTCGGATCAGAGATGTCCAGAGTGTGGCCCCGTGGATGGTTTTATTTGGCCCCTCGGTCCACAATTCAGGAGTGGAGCCAATCTGGGATTAATCTGAGATTTTTACAGCCAAATAAAATCTTCTTTAACATTTATTTAGATGCAAGACAAAGTGTTTTTCTTTTAACAATGTTTGTTTTTATTGACTATAAATTGATAAAACTGGCAACCGCTGTTGCCAAAAGTAAAAAAAAAAAAAAGATGACAAAAAGAAAAATTAAGGACAATTTTTGGAAACTAATTAGTACAGCAACTGTGAAAGACCCTGTTTATATCTTAGATCAACATTAATTTACATATTGCTTTTCTAGAAAATCTAGACTGTTTTTAGAAATATGTGTCTAATATATTATGGAGTAAATGACTTAAAGAATACATTTTTTCACTTTTAATTTTTTTTTTTACGCGTCCCTCGAGTTTTCTTACAGTTTTGGCCGTAATTGCAAAAAGTTTGGATACCTCTGATATAGATCAAAGCAAATTCAAGTGGTGGTAGCTTGAAAAAATAAATTAAATTCAATTAATTAAATCTCTACAAAAAAAAAAAACACAGGGAGTTGTGCCGCTGAGATTGAACATTTAGCAGAACTGCTTAAAAAAAAAAAAACCTTCATTAATCCATAAATGTAGAAATATATTTCTTTCTTTGCGGATCTGTGAACGGAATAACTGAATCATAATAATTGTGTCCACTTCTATTCCCAGCGGATTCACCAGGGGAGCAAAGTGAGAAATTAAAGGTAATCTCCGTAAGCGTCTCGGCTTTTGGCTTCCAGAAATAACCCGACTATTATCGGTTTCCATCGCTCACTCGGTTCTAAACAGCGGGACACGGAGGACGTGACCGCTTCCTGGCTGCGCGCGACATCTCTCTTACAGCACGCGCTCAATTTGGCCCATTTTAAATTTTCATGCCACTTCAGGAGAGGAAACGGGTAAAATTAGCCCCCACGCTGCCAGCAGCAGCTCCTCATTCAGAAGTTATTACACCCTGAAGCGGCTCATTTCGCCACGTTCCCAGAAAAGCAGTTCCCGCGGAGGGAGATGGGAATGACGGAGGGTTGGTCACTGACCTCTCTGGAACGAGGAACGTCATAAAAATCTAATTTGTGACTCACTGCGCGTGTGTTTTGTCAGGCGAAGCCCCCACTGGTTAGAAGAAGCTCTATGGAGGGTGCGCGCAGTTCCAGACGTCCACGGTGGGTAAATGTGTGTTGAGGTCCGCTGGGAGAGCACTTCCTGTCGGCGTGACGGCTCAGTGTTCACCGGCTGGGCCCTGAGGGCCTCGATTCAGACCGCTGCCTGCTCCTGCTGCTCCATTAAAAACTGCAGTTTTCACAAAGATGTCATTGATTGCGGGTAAACTGGTGACGCTTACGCACTGTGAATTAAAAATGTTAATTTAGAGCAATTTTCAAACGTTTCAGATTGAATCTGAAATCTATAGCGGCATTGTGGATCATAACGCAGTCTGGCCATATTCCAAATATAAGAAAAACAAAGTTTTTCATAGAGGTGAAAGATTTCAAAATGACACGTTTTTTTAGATAAAGTATGACTTTAAATTATTATTAGAACTGAACCATAAATAGGATTATAGAAAATGAAGCAAATAGTTGTATTCTTGCCTCTATACAAATAAAACCCAGACAAGACAAGATTTGACATAATATGTCATTAATATTCATTCATTAACCCACAATACCTTCTGGTATAGTTACAGTATCTTATACTGTGATGTAAAATAAATATGTATTAAAAAAACATGCTGCTTACTCAACACATCCAAAACCATTCAGTATCTTCTACTTTTTGACATTTATCGTGCAACCGTATTTATATCGCTCAAACCTTTATAGGTTTTATCAAGTAAGAACAAAAAAATACAACGGATTTCAAATAAACCGACACAAAGTCTGATATAATTGCTACCTTTAAGGAAATAATAAAAATCACAATCTTATTTCTTTGAATTTAAATCTGTACTTTGACTCGGTCTGTCTGTCTATCAAAAAGAACATCTTTACTGCATATCTCTGTCACCGTCTTGCTTCACAATGGAATTGTTGACCTCATGACCTCTTAAAAATTCACTTTTTTTTCCACCAAGTGATAAATGACCAAAACTGAAGCCGTAGACAGGCAGGACTTTCATTTTCTGTACAAACCGTTCAGCCATCCAACAGTGAGCTCCTCTTGTTTTTATCCTTACTGTGTCTCAGTTGGAGTCTCCTCTCCTCCTTTATTTCTATACAATAGCAGCACATCATAGATATAATGGTTGTTCACACATTGAATCATAATAACCCGGACGTTTGATTTCATGTTTCCTGCTTCTGTAAACAGATTAAACTGATGACCTTATTCTATATGTCAAGTAAGCATGCTGCTTACAAATGCATCAGATTTATTTTATTTTCCTCTAAATGTGAAGTTATACAGACTGCAACATGGTAAATAATGACCAGGTCTGAGCACAGGAAGTTGTTCTGGAAAAAAAAGGACACCTCAAGGAGAAACTGTCTTTTACAAGAAGTTTAAAATGTGATTATGATCTGAGGTCACCTTTATCAGTGGGATAAGTCATTGTCATGATTGCTTATTCTTCTCTATGAATAATGATGGGGAAAAATTTTTTTTAAACAGTATAATTCATTTACTTTAAAAAAGAGACTGAAGCGACAGGCTAGTTGAGATTCGGTGCTGATTAAACCGATTAAAACTTTTATATTTCTGATTGCAAGAAGAAGCTTTTTTTAAATGCCTTCACTTTTTTAGGACTTACCTTAAAAGCGGCAGAAAATATAGTTGTTCTTAGCAAAGTGTGATGTCACTAAAAATAATCCATTTATTTGCAAAATTTGGAAAGTCATAAGTTTCTCCGATGTGAACAGGCTATGATTTTGTTCAAAATGCAGAAATGACTGAATTGAGGTGACAGCAGCAGGTTCCTTATTTGTGGTAAAAAAAAAAAAAAAGCTCGACGAAAGTAAATAAACAAAATGATGAAAAACAGCAGCAAGCTACTCATTCCAACAGCCACTTTAACTCATTTTGTGGACACAAACAAGAAATGTGACCTTGAATCTTTGCTTACAGTAACGACATTTAAATATGAATAAGGGAAACATTTTTAAAGGGCGGGTTCATGTGGTTTAGTGGGTCTAATTAGCTGTTAGCTTTCCTTTGAGGAGTTTGTCACTTTTCTAAAGTCTTACTGAAATACGTCAGACCTCCACCTATTCGCACTTTCACCTGTCCGTGAAAAAACAGGAAAAAATCATTTCCAGTAGCTTGTCAAATGTCAGCTTCTTAAAGCTTTCATGACCAAACAGTGGATTTTCTGCAACTTTCCACAACAAAGGAGGTTCATGGTCACCTCTGCTGCCTCTATCTGATCAGAACCAAAGTTCTGGTTCCCCTGTGACTCAAGACATGGAGCTCATCAGAGCTTATTAAGCTCAAACTGAACACTTAATTATGGTTTATCTGCTGAAGCCTCACTGATTCCCCTCTTCAGACATTTCGTTTTAGCCCACGGTTTAGAAACGAGGACAATTGTCTCCTTCATTAACAGGGTGGTGATACGAACACCAGAGGTTTACAGAGGCCTGTTATTTTAAGATTAAATAAGGACACAGTGGTCTGTTCACCTGTGTGTCAGTTTCTGTGTTTTTTAGGGGCAGAAAGGAGATTAGAAATGAGAAAAAACATAAACTGGTTGCTGCGACGGAGTATTATGGCCTTATTATGGTTTTTATTTTATTATGAGAATAAAGTAATAAAATTACAAGATTAAAGTTGAAATAAAAACACTAGAATAAAGCCATAATGACTTTATTCTAGTATGTCATAATATTGCAAGATTAAAGTTGTGCGAGAAAGTAGTCGAAATAAAAGTACTACATAAAGTCACAACTTTATTCCTGACTTTATGTAGTCACAAATAAAGTGGCGACATTTATGTATTCTAGTGTTACATTCGTATATGACTGTCCTTGTACTATGACTTTACTCTCGTAGTTTTATGACTTTATTCTCATGATACTTATTGTATTTTCATAATGTTATGACTTTATTCTTATAATATTGACTGTATTGCCATGTTATTTCATTTCATAAGTCATAATATTCTTGTAATATAACTTTATTCTCATAATACTGACTTTATTTTGAGTAATAATATGACTCTGTTCTTTTTATTTTGACTTTTTTCTCGTAATATTATGACTTTCTCCTCATTACAACTTTATTCCCGCATTATGACAACTTTATTCCTGTATTATATTTTTGTAATATTATGACTTTTTCCTCATACTATGATTTTTTTCTCGTAAAATTATTATTTTTCATTTTCTTAGCCCTGACTCTGCTGTTACCAAGGCGACAGCCGATCAATATTTTTTTCTCCACCCTTCACAGAGCTGCAGCTGCCTGATTGAAAAGATTCAGTCTGAGTGAGTCAGAAGCCATAAAACTTTAGGAAAGTTGACCCAAAATGTTTCTGGAACAGGAAGATAAGAGTTTCTAAAACGCTGCTGTGAGAGAAAGTTATTTGACAAACGCCACACAGGAAGGTGGAGAGACACAGATAGTTTTTATAGAGATCAGAACGTAGAGCTGACAGGCCTGTTCTCCACATCACTTTCCTGTTCTTGATTTGCTCGTCACTTCCTGGTGAGGGCTGCAAGACGGGCTTATAAAACTTTATTTTGATAACTTCTTTTCATAACTACTGCGAAAGAACACAGGTTTGCTGACAAATGATTTAGATATTTTTTTTTTGTGTGTGCTGTTGTTATTGTGATTTCATTTTTCTGTTTATTTTTGCTTTGCTTTTCAGGGCTTTTTAAAGAAATAAAAAAAAAAAAATGGGGACGAATGCGTCTGTTTGGGAGTTTTCATGTTCACCCTTTGCTCCCAGAAACTTCAGTGGATTTTATTTATATTTTATGTGATGCAAAAACTAATACTTGATAAGTTTAAGAAAAAGGATTAAAACGAAATATAAATCTCTAAGGTGTGGTGCTGATTTTCATCCTGTAATGCAGAGCTAGGCCCATAGCAAGCAAAAAGAAAAACATAAAATAACAAGAATAAAATTATAATATTGTGAGAGTACAGTCGAAATAATACGAGAATAAAGTTGCAATAATATGAGAATAAAATCATAAGATTTCTAGAATAAATTATCCGCAGACTAAAGTTGCAATATTACTGCATTATTTTTGTATCATTTTTATTTTAGGCCAGATCAAAATCACAGATGTCCTCAAAGGGTCGGTTTAGTCCGAATCTATTGATAAAACCAGAAACAAAATGTTGAAACATGAATAAAAAACTGTCTCTGAATTCCAGGTGTACTTCTTAAAGTTAAATAGTATTGACAATTTTTTTCACATTAGTGTGACTTGGCAGTATTCAGATAAAAACATCTTTGATTTGAGTGGTATAATAGCTTGACTCGTGTCTTCTAGTGACTGAAATTTGTTCTTATTCTTCAGATTATGTCAGATCTGCTAAAGCAAATCACTTGGTCATGTGACTGAAATCCACATGGGAGCAACAAGAACAACAGCATTAAGTCAAGATCCAGCTACAAGAACAGACAGAGGTGTTTGATAAAAGATACAAATTCTGACTTGCATCCTCACTACAGTATTATTAATTATTTATAATACATTTTCATTCTTCAAGTTTATTACACTGAATCTTCACAGCAGCATTTAGGACGCCTGCAGCTTCCCTGTGTCCACCTCAAGCTGCTGAACCGTCTCTTACTTTCACCTTTGTCTCTGAGAGTTTTGGTCAACTTTAATAAAAATAATTAGTTCAGAGGAAAAACAACATGAAAAGTTTATTCATTTATTTTATTTTTTTTTATGCCTTTTATTATGAACGAATCTTCAGGAATATCAGAGTATTATATGTGCAATTTACAAA
Organism: Xiphophorus couchianus; assembly: GCF_001444195.1. NCBI lineage: Eukaryota > Metazoa > Chordata > Actinopteri > Cyprinodontiformes > Poeciliidae > Xiphophorus > Xiphophorus couchianus. The sequence continues at coordinate 4,882,508 of NC_040234.1, read as the reverse complement.
TTAGAAAGTCAGCTTTCATTTACAACTTTTATAGAAATAAATGAAGTCAGTAAAATCAGCCAATTAAAAATGTACAAAATATGTCACAAATAATCCACAATATCAAAGGATAAAAATACAACCCTAGCCGTTGAACAGCTACAGGAGCTACAGTATCTTACGTTCATAACAAAGATTCTTCCATATTGTGTGCTATAATTCAGCTGTGGAGTTTTACTGTAAGTGCCTCACAAGCTAGATGAGTTCAAACTTCATAGAAATATTTTAGTCTTGTCATCAATCAGTCAAAGACCAGAGGAAATAAAGATTTCTGAACGGTTCTAATATCTGAGCAGAAAACATTTGAAGAGCACCAGCTTTAAGACCAGCAACTATTTATAAATGATGCTGAGATGATTAATCTAGAGCAACATCAAGAAAAGAATTACAACAGTCAATGTGAGGATAATAAAAGCACGAATAACAAATTCCATAAAAAGAGAGATAAGGCTTAGCTTTAGCCAAAGGTCAAAGTTCAGAAAAGGCGGAGGTAATGAGATCATTATCTTGAGCGTTATGCTTCATACAGAAATACAGAGAGGATAGTGGCAACATGTACAAAATAAACAACTATGTTTCCGACATGGACCTCAGGAGCAGACAAAGAGGAATAATCCTCTACAGTGACAGAGAAGCTTAAATGCATTTTAATTATTTATGTTACAATGTCTTCAGTCCTGAAAACCACGTTTTGTGTCATGTAAACATGAAGTGACAAGAGGGAACTTTCATTCTTAAATACATAACTTCATATTTGATAAACTAAAATATTACTGAAAAGTTCAACGAAACGCATGGTACAGATTAATAACTCAGAATGATGTTTCCCATCCTTTCTTTCCGTTATTTATGCTCACACTTAGCATTAGAACAGTTACATCAGACCAAAAGGAAAAACAAATATGTTTGTTGCAGAAAAGTATGGTAAATGAAAAAACAACCTAACATTCTTCGTTGTGTTTTTAGGAGGTCATTTCAATCTGACAAGTCTCATCAGAACACATGATTTATTAAATATGTCTATACATTATTATACATTGATTTCTTCTGATTTGCTTTCTTGTCTAATTAGAACTTGGGAAATACCTTTTAGTACCATCAAAGACATCATAAGTCATTTGAGGTTGTTGGGTCCATGTTGGTTCCCAACCTGCAAAGAATCAACCAGAGGCATAAATTGCTTTTCTGCAGAAGAGCGGAGCAGAGCCAGACGCGGAGAACCGCCGTCAAACACTGTCTGGGGTCAACTCTGTCTGGGGTCAACTCTGTCTGGGGTCAATTCTGTCTGGGGTCAACTCTGTCTGGGGTCAACTCCGCCGGCTCCCAGTCCCCAACTGCCACGGAGAGAGGTTGGGCTTTTTCACACAATCACACAAACGATTGCAAAGACCTTTACTACAAGATGTTCTGGAACCTTCTGTGGACATGCCCTTACCAGGGCACAAGGCTGACCGTTATAAATCAGCTTCACAGGCAGCTGACGACACAGGAATGTGTTAACATATCTAACCCCCAAGCAAACATCCAAAAAACAGTTAATAATATACCACAAAAGAAAGGAGCCAAGTAAACAACACACAGAATAATAATATGAAAACACAACCTTTCAAATAAACTCATAATTAAATGAACTTGGATAATTTTTCCAACAGATTTATAGAACTTCATTATTCTTATGTTTTATACGCATAATATTTTTCTAAACAATTTGTTTTGTTTCCAAGAAGAATTTATTTCTTTGAATTTCAGTAAGTTGATATTTAGATGTTTTATAGTAAATCAGTCATGAAGTTTATGTTCTCTCTGCTTTTGCATTTGATTTACAGTGAACCCTCGCTGTATCGCGGTTCACCTTTCACGGTCTCGCAGCTTCGAGGATTTGCATTGTGCGTTGTGTTCTGCATTCTGATTGGCTAAACAGTCTCTCCGCTTCTTCTCTACTTGTGTGTCAATAACTTTGCGGGTAATAGGTACACGTACGTAAAACAGTTTGCCAAATTTCACATAATCGATGGTGGCATGTCGGTTTATAAGAATTCTTTTGCCCAGAAGAAAAAAGAGCGACAACAACTAACGATAACTATGTTCTTCTCTCGAACAAAAACACACCTGCACCGCGGGCTTTAGAAGACAAAAACGTGACAGAGCGAAGTCAGGAGGAGCAGTGAAATACAAGTGAATCACTATTTGTCCAACTGCACTTTGTATTTTTGTTCATAATCATTTTTTTCCCCATTCTAATCCAATGACTCGGGTCGTGGTGCTGATCTCCGCAATTTGAAGCCTTCACTTCGTATTGATTATTAAAATTATTATTTTTACAGTACAGTAGTTATTTGTAAAAAAAAAAAAAAAAAAGAAAAACGTTTATACGACACTTTTATTTGTTAAAAAATGCTTGGCCCTGTAAAAAATGTTTTGTTATTTGTTTTAAATGTATTATGGAGTATTTGATTGTATAATAATTGTTAAAAAAAATAAAGGTTCCTACTTCGCGGATGTCGCTTATCACGGTTTCTTTTTGGAACGTAACCCCCGTGAAAAACGAGGGTTCACTGTAGTTTGATCTCTCTTTTTATTTTTTAATTTACTCCTGTCTTTCTTTTTTTTTTTTTCTCCGAAGAGTTTTTGCGGCACTAGTGGCTCGTATTTTTTCAACAGTAGGCAGACAGGAAGGAGGGTGAGGAAGACATGCGGCAAAGGTCGTCGGGACCAGGAGTCAAACCCACGACGTCCGCGTCGAGGACTAAGGCCTCCAAACGTGGGGCGTGCTAACACCCTGCGCCACAACAGCACACCCATCTCCTGTTTTTCCTTTTTTCAGTTGTGCTCTTTTTCTTTTGTTTTAAAAATTCCACAATTTGATCCACTGCATTATGATTTTGTGAACATTTCAACAACCCCGGCACAGATTCATGAAACAGAACATGAACATCCAACTTAACATTCTCAATTGTTTCAGACCAATTTGTCCCAGCAGTTGAGTAGTCAGGATCTCTGGTGTGGTGCATCAAAACCAAAATGATATCTCGATCACCTGTTGAAACAAAAAAGAGAAGCTCAAAGTTTGGCCTCCATATCATTACAACGGACTCTTCTAATTCCATAAATGTATCCTTAATTTATCAATCTCAAAAATCTGAAAATTCAGTACCAAGAACACTCTTCTCACATACAAGTTATGAACACATTCAGAACTATATTCAGGTTTTTAATGAGCTGGTCTAAAATGTTGGACCAGCTCATTAAACCTGCACTTGATCAAACCGATTCTACAAGGTTCTGATTGATCAACTTGAAGTTTGGTGAGTTTTCCCACAAGGCATGGGGGACCTAGACTTATTGATGTTTCTCATCTCCTGACTTTTTTAATATGTTGAAGTAGATTATGAAATTTACTAAAACTCTGCAGCGTCTCAAGACCTACAGAAAAGCCCCAGAAAAGAAAAACATGCTGGACTGCAACTTAGTATAGATATATGACAACAAAGTTTGGTAAGATATTCTTGATTGTTTTCTATTTAAAAAAATTAAATACATAAACATAATACTTTTCATTTTGTCCATGGCTGCTTCCACATCTGAGCCAACACGAGACGTGATGGGACAAAAAACAATGAGGTGGTGTATCTCGGTGCGGATTTTTTCCTTAACCTTCCTGGTAACTTGTTCCTTCAAAGCTTCGTCTGCCCCAAAGGTTTCACCTGTACTGACACACTAAATACACAGTTAAAAAACCAAGGGAAAATTACCATAGAAAACAACGCCAACAATGAGATTTCCATTAAAATATTTGCTGGCCTGTCTACAAATCTGGTCCAAGACAAGACGTGATTGAACGAAACAGAACAATGTCATGTCTCTGCTTGTTTACATATGTTACCTCAAGCTGCTTCTTATTATGTTTTGATGATGTTGCACCATCTGTGTGGACTTGATTGGGCTTATCTGAGCCTTTTATGAGAAATAAAAGAGCATAAAAAATGAACAGTTATGTAGGATCATACAGTGTAAGTTTGGTATTAAAATGAGTTGAGATGATCACTCACTTTGCTTATTCCCCATCTTGTGGTTTCCTAGCACAAATAAATACACATTAACATGAGTGGATCCATCCATCTTTCTACTTTAGTGCAGTGGCTGGCAAAAGTATTTATGTCCAATGAATTTTCTAGATTTTGTATTTATCTTTGTTTATAAACATATGTAATTGTACTTTAATGTTGAAGACAAAGTGGTGTACAATTGTGAAGTAGAAAGAAAATTATACATGATTCAAAACATTTTTTTTTTTACAAAAAAAAAACTGAGAAGTGTGGTGTGCAAGAGCCTTTAGCCTCTCTGAGTCAATACTTTGTGGAACCTTATTTTGAATGCAGTTACAGCTGCTAGTCTTTAGGGTTCGTCTATTTCAGTCACAACAGGTGACTACATTTTTTGCCTGTTCTGCTTTGCAAAGCAGCTCAAACTCAGTCAGATTAGAAGCAGAGTGTTTGTGAGCAACAGTTCTCACATCTTGCCATAGCTTCTCGATTGGACTGGACTTTGACTGCAGCATTGTAACACATGAATGTGTTTAGTTTTAAACCATTCCATTGCATCCTTTATGCTTAGGGTGCTTGTCCTGCTGGAAGGTGAAACTTTGCCCCAACCCAGTCTCAAGTCACTGCCGTATATTTGGCTCCATCAATCTTCCCATCAACTCTGACCATCTTCCCAATCTTTGTTGAAGAGAACCACCCCACAGTATGATGCTGCCACCACCAAATGTTCCAGTGGGGATGGTGAGTCCAGAGTGTTGTGCAGTGTTAGTACTCCACCACACATAGCATGGCAGAGAATGCCAAAAAGTTCAATTTTGGTTTCGTCTGACCAAAACTCCTTCTACACGTTTGCTATTTCCCCAACATGGCTTCTGGCAAACTGCAAATGGGATGTTTTTATGATTTTGTTTTAACAGTGACTTTATTCTTGCCACTCTCTCATGAAGACCACATTTGTAAAGTGACTGACAGTTGCCCTGTGGACAGATCCCCCCACTTGAGCTGTGGATTTCTGCATCTGCTCCAAAGTTACCATGGGCCTCTTGACTGCATCTTTGATCAAAGCTCTGCTTATTTGGCCTGGAGGTTTAGGTGGACAGCCTTGTCTTGTAGGTTCACAATTGTGTCATACTCTTTCCATTTTCAGATGATGGATTGAACAATGAGATGTTAAAAACTTGGGAAATTGTTTTTATGTCATAAGCCTGCTTTAAACGTCTCCAAAACTTTCTCCTCGGCCTGTCTGCTGTTTCTTGGACTTCATGCTGTTTGTTCCCCAATGTCCTCTGAGCCTTTGAGGCGTCACAGAGCAGCTGGATTTGTACTGAGATTAGATTACACACAGTTGTACTTTATTTAGTCATTAGCAGTCAACAGGCACCTTCTGAAGGCAACGGGTCGCACTCAGAAAAAGGAGGCTGAATACTTCTTCACACTACACTTCTCAGTTTTTTATTTGTAAAAAATGCTTTGAATCATGTATAAAGTGTAATATATGTAAATATATTTTTTAAAAGTTGCATTTATGAAAAAAAAAACTGTCTGTGCTGAATTATTGCGATGTCACCTGCTTAACGAAGCAGTGTGAACTACAAAATCTAAATATTACTTTAATGAAAGTAATATTTAGATATTTATTCATGAGGATAAATATTGATTCATTTATTTGTTGAATGCATATCAAGTTTTAAAATTCCCACACGTGTAAATACACATTTCGGAACATTTTGATTTATTGGATTGTGGCACCTTTGGCTTTCCATACCTGCCGCGGTCCAAATTGTCGGCACAATATTAGAGACGACTTTAAGATGTGACATTTTTAGATTGGACCTCCAAATGCTATGCGCCGAACCTTCCTTGGCTTTATGAAGAGGCTCTACGGGAATAACTTCATTCTGTTCACCTCCAGCCCAGATCCCGTGAGCCGCGGAGAATGCTCAGGTTTTAAGACGAAATCAAAGCTTCCTCGATCAGCTACATTTCTCACATACATTTCTTTCATTTTTAATGACAAAAAACACCAGCACAGCCCAGAATGACAGGGGAAAATCTTGTCTCCTACCTTTGCTGTTTGTGTTGCAGCAGCTGAAAATGAGAGCGAAAGACGCTGCAGGATGATCAAGCAGCTGGAAGAGAACGCTTTCACTTTCACTTTAGGTCAAACCACGTGGTTTACAGGAAGCTTGCTTATCCGACATGAAGGGATTCCTCCCTGGCAACAGATTGTTTTGCAGCCCACTTTTCCGTTCATCAGTAAATAATTCACTAATACGTTTTACTGTCAATGACAAAAATAATAAAAGTCTCAGAGAGCCAACTCCACATTACATGTTACAATGAAAGAAGAAAAAAAAAGAAACAAACAAAACCTCTTGGTTGAATTATTGGGTGCCGGTTAATGAATTCTACAAGTTATCTTTCTCTGATTTTGATTAAGATAAGTTATATTATGTTGCAACCTCCTGAGTAATCTGTTGGTAAATAGTAATCTATTCTTAAGGTTGTAAACTGTAATTTATTGTACTTTTCTGCATAAACAAGTATTAATCACAGAGTAATGCTCTGAAACTCACTGAATACTTACTATTTATTCCCACGGTAAACGAAACAGCCACCAAAATCCTAAAATGGAAAAACGGTCCTTACACTGAATAAAAAACAAGCCCCTCCCCTGCCACAGGCACACACACACAAATTCATGTTTTCATGAGTTATGGGGACTTTACATTGATTTCCATACATTTTCTACAGCCTAACCCTTACAATACCCCTGTGCCTAAACCTAACCATCACATACATAACCCCTAATCAAAAAAACAGCCTTTACCCTCATGGGGACCAAGAAATGACCCCACAAAGAGCAATGGTCCCCACAACCCTACATTGTAGACAGAAATAGGTTCCCATAAGGACATAAAAACCTGGTGTACATACACACACATTCTTGTACTTGTTATTTATTGAGACTGAAAGCATGTAAAACCCCAGTCTGCTGATTTAGGCAATAACATGTAAATTCACAGAATATTTTTCATGCCCCATATACAAAAATCCCAAAGGCGGTGCAAGAAAACAGTAACTGCACAGATTCCACCAAAGTTAATAAATGAAGACAGGCTTATTATCTTGCTTTTTTATGTTTTACAGATTTACAATATCCTATGACTGCTGTACAATGTCATAATATGACTCAAACAACATTTAAAGTTAAGTTGGACCCACATCCCAACACACAGAGGATACCATCAACAACATATCACCCGGGGAAGTAAACATTAAACTCAAGGCGCTTAAGACTTTATATCTTTTGTTATGTTCTGGTTATTTTGAGTTTTCTAAACTAAATTATGTTTTTTCAATTTAATTTCAAGTAATGACAATTGATTTTAATTTTTGAATATTTGTCTTATTTTCTGACAATGATACACACCATCTCAGAATGTTTGTGTTCATACGAGCTATTTTCCAAAAACCCATCATAATTCATCACCGAGTAACTGTTTATTGGTGCTGCTGGTGGATTCATTCTTCTTTAGACAGACATCAGCCACACAGACATATTCTCTTAAGGTGCGTCAGGGTTAACTTTGTTCTGTATTGTTTCAAATATGTTTGTATTTGATCCACTGCCTCCATATTCTTGGAACAGGTGAGTAAACCCGGCACACTTTCATGGAAGAGAACATGAATATCCAAGTCAACATTTGGATTAATTTCTGACCGAGCAGAGTCAGAGTCGGGTGTGATGCATCAAGATTAGGATGATCCTTTTACTGACTGTAGGGAGAAAGAAAAAAATATGAGATTAAGCTTTATTTTTCAAAGTTCTCTCTTTGTTTTTTAAAAAGAAAAGACTCTATTTTTTCTTCCCTCCACAGCTGAATGGTTGCCTTGGAGATTAAAGGACTTCTCAAGCATGCATGAAAAAATCAAAGCATCACTCCAGATAAAGCTAAAAAAACCCAACATTTTTTAAAATGTAGAATTTCCTAAATCTAATGTGCTATGTCTGGATAAAAACAGTAGCATGATGTGTTGGTGTGCGGGTGTGTGTCTGTGTGTGATTGTCTTCCTACCTTTCTTTTACCAAGCAAGAGAAAACAGAGCATGATGTTAATAATAAAAATGACACCTGATGTCTTACCTGGCACTTTTCTTAGAGCCGCTTCCACATCTGATCCAACACTAGAGTTGATTGGACAGAAGACTATGCTGTATTGCCCATCTTTGGTTCTTCCCTCCAGTCTTATCTTGCTCTGCACCTGTTTCATCAGATCTTCATCAGCACCAAAGGTTTGCCCACTGACAACTGTCTCCACACTGATAGAGTCTGTTATCAAAATGCAAAACAGAAAAATAGAAAAAACATAAGAACCAAACACACTCATGGGAAGTCACACAATGAAATGATTTTCTCTCTCTTATATCTCTACTTTTTTTGAAAACTTGACTTTATTATTTTTATAGGCAGCATAGCAACAGCCACAGTCATTCGTGTCTTCTACTAAAACGTCATCGTCAAGCACGCTAAGCAGGAACGAACCATTTAACGCAGATCGTGGACTTCAGGAGGAACGCTGACCCACATCCACCCATCCACATTAAGGGTCAGTGGTGGAGCGTGTGGACACCTTTAAGTTCCTGGAAGTCCACATCTCCGAGGACCTGACTTGGACGACCAGCTGCTCCAAACTCATTAAGAAGGCGCATCAGCGCTTCTTCTTCATGAGGACCCTGAGGAACAACCACCTGTCCTCAGAGATCCTCACAAACTTCTACTGCTGCACCATTGAGAGCATCCTCACCAACTGTATTACAGCTTGGTACGGGAACTGCTCTGTCTCCGACTGGCAGGCGCTGCAGAGGGTGGTGAAAACTGCCCAGTATATCGCCGGGGCAACGCTCCCTGCCATCAAGGACATCTACAGGAAGCGGTGTTTGAAAAGGGCCGGGAAAATCACAAAGGACTCCACTCACCCAGCACACACACTCTTTTCCCTCCTGCCCTCTGGGAGGCGTTACAGAAGCCTACGGACCAGAACCACCGGGCACCGGAACAGCTTCTTTCCCACAGCTGTCACGCTTTTGAACACCTCCTGACATAAAACATAAACTATAAGGACTGTACTCCCCTATCCTCTCATACAACAATAACACATGGACTATCCTCACACACACACATCACGGACTGTTTTCTTCACACACACATACAACCTGTAAATTTTGTCTGCCATTATTTATCTATAATCCATTCCCTAACATTCTTGTATATTCTGTATAATTTGTATAATCTGTGCATATAGCTCCCATATTTATATTTATACACAATATCTATATCTCTTTGCTATAACCCCTTATAGTCCATACATACATAGTCTTGTACATCTGTAAATAAATATTTATATCTCGTAGAGCACTTCTGGATAGATGCAAACTACATCTCGTTGCTTGTACTTGTGACAGTGCAATGACAATAAAGTTGAATTCTATTCTATTCTATTCTATACGGGGGGAGTTCAGTGCAAATATGGATGTGTGCTTTTTGGTCTGGGAGGGGTAACATTTAATTTTTACTGCTAAAAATATTTTAAAACGCACAATAACAGCAATTAAAAGGGCCCCAATTTTTTTTCTATTTCTGTAAAAAAAAAAAATTTAATAAAAATTTGTGGGGCCCCTGTGGTCACAGTGGTGACAATTTGACCAAAACTTCAGCTGCTTCTACAATGCTTAGCTTTTAAAATGCTAAAAAAAATACAAAATAACATGTTATCAAAAAACACAGTATGGTACTTATTAAATGTGAACAAAACAAAAATGGTTTTAATGTCAGTCCTAGACTCTTGTGCTTCTACTTCAGCCAAACCTGATTTAACTATCAGCAACAAGGCAGTTCAACGGGCTTTACATGATAAAAACATCATAAAAAGTTAGTGATAGTGTCTAATTGTGAAACCAGGGTGTTTACTGCATAACAACTGCAGTAAACCCAGTTTGTAAATCACTGAGCACTGAGTTTTTTAGTGATTCATGAACTAACAGAAGTATTTTATGGTCTATTGTCTGAGGGAGCCAGTAGAAGGACTTTAGATCTGGTGTGATTTGCTTTATCTTCCTAGTTTTAGTGAGAACACCAGCAGCAGCATTCTGGATCAGCTGCAGCTGGAGGATTTTCAGACCTGTGAAAACACTGTTGCAGTGATCAACGTGACTAAAGATAAATGCATGGATGAGTTTCTCTAGATCTCGCTGAGACATAAGTCCTTAATCCTGGAAATCTTCTTCAGGTGACAGAAGGCCGACTTTGTAACTGCCTTTATGTGGCTCTGGAGGTTCAGGTCAGAGTTCATCACTACTCCCAGGTTCCAGGCCTGATCTCTAGTTTCCTCTGTAATAACTGCAGCTTTGTCTCAAAGACGGAGCTAGCGCTACCTAGAAGTTTTGCACAGCTGAATGGTTGCCATGGAGATTAAAGGATTTCACAAATATGCATGAAAGAATCAAAGCAACACTCCAGAGCAAAGTACCAAAATGTATTCTTGTTAACCATTAATTGGCTCTTCTTATCAATCAGATGAGTTACTCAAAGTAAAAGTGAAACCAAAAACATCCTATAAAAACCTTGAACTCTTACTTTTATTCCACTTCGACAGATCTCCTTCTCTACAGATCTTCACCTGTTCAGGTAGGTTCAACAGGAAAAATCGCTGCAGTTCAGCTGCACTGACTGATGAATTTGTCTGTTTGGGAACTTTTAGACAATATATTTAATTAATTTTCTATTTTAATTATTTGAACTGGTCAATGTTTCTAATAATGTGCTGGGGTTTGTCTTAGTAAAGGCTACAAATAAACTTTTTCATGTTCTTATGAGTAAAAAGTAATTATAACATTTACAGCTTTAAAAAAGCTCTAAACAAATTGATATTAAACAAAAAGGGAAAAAAAGGTGGAGTGAATAAACCTAACTCTTCATTGTCTCCCTCCCAGTCATGGGGAATCGGCATCCAGCACCTCGTAAGTATCACAGGATTGTTTCAGTGAGTCACATACTGCATAATATATACTCTAACTTACTGTCAGTTTTAAATCACTCAAGTGAAATGAAGTTACAACTAAACAATGAGTAATCAACTCATTTCCACTTTATTTAGATATATTTTGAGCACATATTTTGTTCTATTAATCAAGACTATTTTGGTAACTTTGTTTATATCAATATTATTATCCATCCACAATTTCAGTTTATTTAGCTTATTATTTATGCTATGTATAGGATTACAATAGTTATCATTAGAATAAAATCTAACAGGGTCATCTGCAAACAAAAAAGTACATTTAAAAATGTAAATGATGTGGGGTCTAGTACAGCCCCTTGTGGGACCCTGAAAGAAATTCCCAGACACTTTGATTGAAACTCATCCATGAGAACACGACAGAGATTTTAATAAATGTTGACCCTTGTAATGTCTAAATATGCTAAACGTTATCTATGTAATTGTTTTGTGAAAACGTAATTAATACTTAAGATCAATGGGATGATATTCACAATACATGCCACAGAACAGGTGTGACAATCAAGGGGTGGAAATTTTCAACATGTACAAAAATAAAATCTGTCTAATTATTTACAGTAAAATATTAAATGTGCAAGAAAATCATGGGGGAGCTTTTTCTTATTGTGAACTTTTTCTTATGAAAGTTCACAAGCATTCTTGTAACAGCAGGCAAAATGGTGTAGCAAGCAATAAATGAAGCCTAACAGTATAACAATCGAAGCATGATTTGAATTGGAACTGGAAAATATTTTTACATGATTTATTATGACTGTTTTATCATTTAGCACCACCGCCTCCCCCTCAGCCACCCCCTCAACCTCCTCCTCAGCCGGCACCCCGTAAGTAATTTTCTTTTCACTCTCACACAAAAATGCACTCACCTTCTCACTGAAGAGTTGAATCTGTTTTATATATTGCCAACTATTCTACAAACTAAAAGTAAAAATCTATCACTGTTTTTAAATTAAAATTTTTGGCCTAATTAAACTTACCGTAATTTGTTTTGCTGTGTTTAGCTCCTCCACCATCTCCACGTAAGTCAAACTTATTTATTATGGCTTTTACAGAGAAAATGTGTTTGTGGTTCTATAATAACAACAACAACAACAATAATAATAATAATAATAATAATAATAATAATAATAATAATTATTATTAATATTAATATTAATAATAATAATAATAATTATTATTGTTTAACTTTGATTGCTTGTACAGTACCTATTTGTTTAATCAAATGCATTATCAGTAGCAAGTATTCTTACTATTGCAAGATGTTATTTTTAAACGGTGTTTTCAATTCTCCGTCACAGTTTTAAGAACTCCATGGAGAGAAACATCTTGGGGGTGAGTACATTTGTTTCTATCCATCAGCATGTTGCCAGTGTGTTTGTTGTTCTTTCACCATCTCTTCTTTCTTGTCTTACCAGTGGAGATCACTTTCCTTTATGCAGACGCCTACATTCCCCTTATCAATTTCTCAGACAGACTGGACTTTATCCAAAACCATCACTTGATAGTTCATTTACTTCATCCTATTGTGAACTCATCATCAATAACTATAATGATTCCAGCCATTAATACCTTAAAAAAACACTTTCAATTCAATTCAGAAAGACTTTATTTATTCCATAGGGAAATTAAATTATGAAAATGTATATAAATCAATATGGATGTGGCTTTTTTAAATGTGGTGAAATGCAAAGTCCTTACCACTTTGACTTGTAAATGCAAATCCAAAACTTGCATTTACAAAATAATCCAAAAATGGTAAATTATGCCACAAAGCTAAAGAGGAGCTGGAAGTTTATTCTGGCTGATATTATTAAAATTATAACTTTTATTTCTGTTCAGAGGTGAAAATAAACAGGAACTTCTGCAGTACGTGAAGAATTTTCAACCTCAAAATGAAGAAATTCAAGCCATCAGAGTTTTGCTCCACGGCCCAGTCGGTGCAGGAAAGTCCAGCTTCATCAACTCTGTCAACAACGTCCTGCAAGGGAAGATGACCAATGAAGCTCTGGCCAGCTCCACAACCTCTGATCAAAGTTTTACAAAAAAGGTCAGTATAACTTCTTGTTTGATGATAAAGGCTTATTCTTATTTTTGGGATTTATGATTTCTTATACATCTCTGGTTGGTGGATCAATTAATCTCCACATGGTTGTGTGGAATGTTAATTCATACTGTTTTAAAATAAAGTGTAGAAATTGCTGTCATTCCTCATTCACCCTCTATCCACAGCTAACTTGATACATTTATTGGTTAAAGCTTATGATTATTGGCCAACAGTCATAACAACAAAAATATTTTGTAATTAGAAAAATAAAACAATGCTAACCTCACATAAGAGACAACAAGCAGTATCATCTGACCTGTCATCATGTCTGGTGGGGATAATAAGGGTCACGCAGACTATTTGTTTTGAGAGCTCTCGCTTTATGGCACCAGTTTTCTGATCTCCACTCTTGTCAGCTGGGCGGCCCTGTTACACTTGTTCATGTTACAGGTTCACTTTGCGGCTGTGTGGTGAGATCTGCCTAAATGTAGAGAAAACATTTGATGTGATTCAGTTTGAGACATTGTGGCGCCGCAAAACAACAGCGTGCTGCATGACTGGGAGGCCAGTCAGTCCGCTAATGTTAGAAACTATCCCACCAAGATTTATTATGTAGCAACATGTTCAGAATTTTATTTCGCAAAACAAATTTAAGATTAGAATTGAACTAATATATGTATTTTGAAGCACATTTACTGCTGTTCTCATAGTTTTAACTGTATTTGTAGCAGCTACATATCAGTTGTTTACATAAAAACAGCTTTAATTTTTATTTTTCTTTCAGTATCAAACCTATAAAATCAAGAAAGAAAGCAAGGACAACTTTTATCCCTTTGTGTTCAATGACATCATGGGTCTGGAGGAAAAAACTGGAGTCAGAACAGACGACATCAAACTGGCCTTGGAGGGTCATGTGAAGGACGGATATAAGGTATAAATACATATTTTTTACTGTTAAAAATTCCTCCTTCTAAAGCTATTGTAATAATCTTGCTTGACATGGAAAATATATGTTCGTAGCAATTGTATTGAATATACATCATATTTTCTTTCCACAGTTCAATCCTATATCTTCACTTTCCGATGATGAGCCTGGCTACAACTCTTCCCCGTCCATCAGTGACAGAGTTCATGTTTTGGTCTGCATTTATGACGCTAATGCACCACAAATGAAGTCGTCTGTTTTACAAAAAATGAAGGAAGTCAGAGAAGCAGCCAGTGAGCTGGGTAAGAAACATAAATATACCATAAACTTGCGTTCAGTAAAGTAACATAACTGTAAATGTAACTAAGCCAAAAATACTCAAATTTTACTTCAACAGTCATTGAGGTTACATAATAAACAGGTGGTAGTCAAAAAGTAGAAATCATGAAAAAGTTTATTTAAATCAGTAATTCCATTCAAAAGGAGAAAATTGTATATTATATTCATTTGTTACACACAGGCTTGTAAATTTCAAATGTTTATTTTTTTTAGTGTTAATGACAACTAATGAAAACTCCAAATTCAGTATCTCAGAAAATTTGAATATTGTGAAAAGGCTGAATATTGAAGATCCCTGGTGCCACATTCTGATCAGCTAATTAACTCCAAACACCTTCAAATGCTTTTAAATTGTCTCTAAGTCCAGTTCTGTAGGTCACACAATCAATAGAGAGACCGCTGACCTGACAGCTGTCCAAAAGATGACCTTTGACACCTTGCACAAGAGGGCAATACACAAAAGGTCATTGCTAAAGAAGCTGGCTGTGCACAGAGCTCTGTGTTCAATCACATTCATAGAGGTGAAGGGAAGGAAAAGATGTGGAGAGAAGATTGTGAAAAAAAACCCATTTACAGATTCACACAGAGTGAACTGCAGCTGGAGTCAGTGCTTTAAGAACCACCACACAGATAAATACAAGACATGAGATTCAGCTCACATTCCTGGTGTCAAGTCACTTTGAACAAGAGACGACATCAGAAGAGTCTTGTCTTGTCTGAAGACGATAAAAATTCTGGACTGGTGCTGAGTGGTCCAAAGGTTATGTTCTCTGATGAAAGTAAATTTTGGATTTCCTTTGGAAATGAAGATTCCAGAGTCTGGAGGAAGAGAGGAGAGACACAGAATCCACATTGCTTGAGGTCCAGTCAAAGTTTCCACAGTCAGTGATGACTTGGGTCTCCATGTCATCTGCTGGTGATGGTCCACTGTGTTTTCTGAGGTCCAAGGACAGCGCAGCCATCTACCAGGAAGTTTTAGGGCACTTCCTGCTGCTGACCAACTTTACTGAGATGCAGATTTAATTTTAAAACATCACTTAGCATCTCTGCCATGGACTGGCGACATGTCCAGGTTGTACTCCTCCTCTCACCAGTTGGTAACTGGAGATAGGCACCCGACCCCAATGGCATCATGAGGATGTAAGAAAATGGATGGATGGACTTGGGACCTGCACACAGTGTCAAACCATCGATACCTGGTTTGAGGACCATGGTGTCTCTGTTCTTAATTGGCCAGCAAACTCACCTGACCTTAACTACATAGAAAATCTCTGGCGTATTGTGAAGAGGAAGATGTGATACACCAGACCCAACAATTCAGAAGAGCTGATGGTCACTGGGCTCTCATAACACCTGAACAGCAGCACAGACTGATTGACTCCATGTCACACTGCATTGCTGCAGTAATCTTAGCAAAACGTTCCTCAACCAAGAACTCTGTGCTGTACATGCTCATACTTTTGATGTTCATACGTTTTGTGGGCTAACATTTCTAAAAATCCTTTTATTGTATTGGTCTTAGATAATATTCTAATTTTCTGAGATGCTGAATTTGGGGTTTTCATTAATTTTGAGTTATAATCATCAACATTTAAAGAAACAAACACATAAAATATATTTGTAAAGTCTCTATGTTATGAATGGATATAATGTCATTTTAGTCAACTTTTTATGATATTCACATTTTTTGACTAGCATTAGGAAATGCAGCTACTCTCAAACATTTCATGGTGTTTAGAAAAGCCATAGAATCCATCATGGCAAAGCACCAGGAGAGCAAAGGGAGAGGCCTTCAACTCTAAAACATTATTGACATTTTACAGTTTAGTCTTTTTTTACATTATGTCATACTGTAGTTAGAACTTAAAAATTTGCTCCTACAGCTCATTTGAGAAGAATTAATTTTATGTACTTGTTAAAGTATATTTACTGCTAATACCGTATCAAGATACAAGAAAACAATCTCTGTATCCACAGGAATCCCTCAGCTGGCGATTCTCACCCACATTGACTCAGCCTGTGGGGAAACACAGAAAAATCTGAGAAACGTCTACAAGAGCAAACATTTAAAGAAAAAGGTGAGCTCTAGTAAGATTTACTCAAACAGAATAAAAAAAGAAACTGATCCAAAATAAATGTTCATTTTTAAATATAGATGGGCGACTTCAGCTCCAGCCTGGGGATCCCAATGAACTGCATCCTCCCAATGAAGAACTACAGTCATGAAACTCAACTGAATCTAGACGTCGACACTCTGATCCTGAGTGCTCTGAAACTGATGATTGACTTTGGAGACGACTACGCCGACAAACTGTGTCATTCGAAAACTTTGTGAGGATATGATTGAAAATCGCAGAAAATCACTATATGAATCTACTATAGTTCATATCAGTGAAAAATTATGAGGTGAAATAGTAGGGTTAATGTTAAATAAAATAAATCAGTAGCGGCTTTGATTATAGTAAGTTTGTTTTATCTTTAAGTTGTTTCATTTAAAACAGGTGTAAACGCCATAGAAGTTGCAGCAGACAACAAAATAACTGAAAAAATAAAGGTGATATGTTAGTCAACAAATCGGATTTAAATGTCATTAAGATTAATTTTTTTTGTTGTGCTATTAAATTTTTAGATGGTATTGTGGTTGATTAGTTTGTCTGGTGAGCTCAATTAAAGGAAATCTACTTAAGAAGGATGTTCCATATTATTAAGCAGGCCACAGGTTTCAAGCAATATGGAAATGAGAAAGGATCTCTGCTGACGAAAATCAGATAGTGTAGTGGCATATGACAAAATATGAAAACATTAGATATTTAATGAAAATTGAAGCGTTATCGTACTTTTAAGAGATTTGTGGATGATTCAGAACAAAGATGGGTTTGTACAGATAAAGGAAGTTCATTTTGAGTTTTTTTTTGGAAAAAATACTGTGGGGAGCTTTGTTCAGTAAAATTTGATTTATACGGTAATAGTTCATGACTTGAAAATTATACTAACCACCATTTGTATTGACCATTTAGAAAAATCTGAGAAAATATCACTTGCATAATAATTTGGAACACGGTGTAAATATTTACATTCAGTGTATAAGTAGAAGACTAGATTTCATATGTGACTTTATTTTCTTATTACCTTCTTCAAAATTCATGCACACTTGGCTTACTATTATCTTCAAACATGTGTGGAGGCTGTTGAGAAAACTGGCATGAAGAGGTGAGATCTCTCAAGGTTAACACAGAAAACAGATCATAAAGGCCTGAGAGAGACAAGTAATCTTGTATTTTGATTTACTGATGATTATTAAACAAGTTGTTTTGTTTTCAGATTTACTTATTTTGTATTTTTATTTTCTGATGTGATTTACTGATGATTATGAAACACATCATTTTGCATTTTGATTCATTGATGATTATAAAAAGAGTTGATGTAATACAAAGTAGATCAAGAAATGAAATACATGATGAATAAAGTTGTGAACTAGAAGTTAAGAGAATTAAAACTCAAATGATTATTAAAGGGAGTGATGTTTGAAAGAATACATTAAAAGATGTTTGTGTTTAATGATTTATGATGATCTTACGGCATATGTGGAATTGTAATTGAAATTAAAGCTGCGAGCAATCTCATGTGGCCCTTGCAGCCAAGCGCCGCTCTGGCCTATCGGCCACCGCGGGGGTTCCCGCACCGCCGTCCGCCAGCCACCGCAGAAGCAGTCACGCATTTTCCCCGCCTGTCCACCAGGCGATTACACATCAATGTGTCTGGCAGCGCTTCCAGACGACTCACAAAAAATCTGGTGCAGATCAGTCGATGCAGCGAGGAGATGTAGCCGATTTATTAACTTAGGGGTGCAGTGGAGTCAAATTACATTTCAATACCGTTGGGCTCTTTAGACGTAAACAAAGGTTTTACATATCGAGTTTGGTGCCTGTCGGATCATCCATGTGTGATTTAAAGACAACTGTGTGAATATGGCGAGGGACTGATATTCGCCATTTGGCCACGTCCACACGGTACAGCCAGTAGCGAGCATTGACAGAGTTCATCATCAGAATCATCTTCATCTAAACAAACTAGACGTACCTTTAGGCGTGCCTCAACACTGGATTTTGAAGACTAAATAGAGAAGGGCTCAAACCGTGGGAGAAAGGCTGGTGGTTTTTCCCCCTCTGGCTTGGCAATAGGTGGTGTTTTCACTCCCTCCTCAGGCTGATCAGCAGATTCAGAAGAGGTGGCATCCTCTTTATCTATTTCCACTGAGAGTACTCCTTTTTGAACCAAACTATTATAGGTATTAGATTTTAGTTCACGTTTGAGCAAATATTTTGAGACACCGATACCAAAATATGAAGCAATTTCATATAACTCATCTTTTCTACAAACATCAAACTGTTGTACGGTAGGATTGCCTAAAAACTCTTCCAAATTAAACTGTGCCATGTTCAAAAATAATCCCGGATGAGCCCCCACTTATTTTACAACCCCCCACAAGACCAATAAGGGTCAAGGCTGGCACTGTGTGTAACACAAAAAGAAGGCAACTTAAACAGTTGGTGTCAGTACCAAAAATATAGTTTAATTACAGTTCAAGTAAAATGTCACTCACAGTAGACCAACACAGCAAAGCTTTGAACTTCAGGGTCTCCAAGGCCAACACAACAAACATAACATCCCACTCTTAATTGTAAAATAGAAACACTTTCTAGAAGAGAACTGAAAAAGAAAGTACAATACCTGAACTCCCTGGCTAACCAAAAAACAGGAGAAAACAGTTCAAGAAAATGGCGGAGAACCCTTACCAGCTTCCACTGTGAAGAGAAACAAAACTTAAGTTATACACTTTATGCTTCACAAGAATGCTCACAGCAAAACCATACAAAGTAGTGATGTTACGTGATGTGCCGAGGCTTCGAGGCGTGTGTCGAGTAATGGAGGGGGCGTTTCCGTAAAGCGCGTATCGAAGCTTGCTTCATTTAGGGGAGGAGCCAAAAACGATGACGTCCGAAGCCTCGCTGCCCGGCTGTACCACGTGACTGCTTCGGGAAGTAGCTCAGAGTTTGGCGCGGGGTTTGACAGCTTTAGAAACCCCACAGGCTCCATTCAAAATGTGGGTTGTTGTAGGCGAGTTGCGGTCAGTTGAGAGAGTGGATAGAGTTTTGATAGTTTGGATAACAGAGTTTGGATAATGGTTATTTAGTTTGAGACAGTTAGTTTGGTGTTTGGAGAGTTTAGGAGATAGATAGATAGATAGATAGATAGATAGATAGATAGATAGATAGATAGATAGATAGATAGGAGATTTAGGAGCGTGAGGACAGGATAGGAGTAGGATGGAGCCGGTGAGAAAGAGGAGGATTTCCCCTATGTGGGAACATTTTGATTTGATAAGCCCTAACAAGGTAA
This sequence comes from Xiphophorus couchianus, assembly GCF_001444195.1. Taxonomy (NCBI): domain Eukaryota; kingdom Metazoa; phylum Chordata; class Actinopteri; order Cyprinodontiformes; family Poeciliidae; genus Xiphophorus; species Xiphophorus couchianus. The sequence continues at coordinate 4,862,642 of NC_040234.1, read as the reverse complement.
GGTGAACTGAACATTTGCAGATGCATTAGGTTTGCTTATGAGGAACTGTATTTTTCACTGTTTCTTATTTTCTGTAAAGGTGAGGTGTTTATTGTGCTCCAAGGAGTTGGGGTACAATAATAACACCTCATCCATGTAGTGTCAAAAAAGAGAAATTGTTTGAAACCAAAAACTGTGGAGAAATTGTTGTTTCTTAATAAAAATGCATAAAATCATCCAAGTTACACAAGCATTAGCCTATTCACTACCTCCTCCCTAGTTCCACAAGCACTTTCACTGTCCTCTGCCTGATTTTTCTAGAGTCACAGAAAAACATTATTACACAATATGCCATATCACATGACACTACTATTTTGGGAATAATTACACACAGAGAATACATTAAAACAATATTTTATTATACACATATGTGTATACATAATTTATGTAGACAAATGATTTCGTCCTACACCTTTTGTGAAGTCATTCCCAAGAGCCATAATAGACAAAAATTCAATGCATCACACGTGTTGAGATACAGCTGGCTGTGATTATACACCTGGCCAGTAGGTGGTTTCGTGTGCACATGAAGCCTCAAGAAATGAACCCTTTCTCGAACCAGTTGGCTCAAGTGGTTCAATGCCTCATGAGGCTTCATCTCACCATCACTAATACAAAGTCTTCACAAACAATCAGCTCACGGACAAGATCACATCAGATCAAGGCCCAAGGAAATAGGGATCTGACATCTCCGGTTGAAGCTCTTTATGGGGTGGCTGACGAGCTCCAACACATTGCACCTGTGGCAGCCAGGTAAAGCTGAAACACAAAGAAAGAGCTCTCTCATGAAGAGAGCCCCTAGAGGTCAGTGACCGTAACACCCCATCAGTTACTGTTTTTTTTTTTTTGGATAAGAGATTTTTTTATTTGTCATCTAAAATGTTTATCAGTCTAAGAGCAGGAAGTAAACAGGTTATATATTTTCTCTAACTTTGATGTTAACCCAGCTGTATATTTTAGTGATATACAGCATTCATAATAATGCAATACTTCAATTTGCTTCCTACTTCCACTTTTTCTCATCAGTTACCATGAAGACAATCAATATGCTCAACATGTTTTAGGTTTTGCACATCGGTTATTTAAAGATAAAAGCAAAAATGGTTCATAACAAAAAGAGTTGTACATTTTTAACAATTTGTGTTTGATATGACAAAATCTAGATTTTTCTTTTTTAACAGTGCCATAAATGTTTTTTTTTCAGACATTTTAATTTTGAAAATAAGTTTTAATTTTCTACAAACTGGCTTGTATTATTAATTCCTCATTGATATCTGGGCTGACTGGGACCTAATCATTGCAAAAACAAAGACTTATCTTTTTATATATGATGTAGTTTCTGAGAAAAATGGTGTCCACAAAAGAGGACATTTGTTTTAAATGTCAGTAAAATACAATAATGTCACAAATGAATAATGATATACAAAACTACTTATTTGGTGCTTATTTAACTTTACCATTTTCCCTGAGGTCAAAAACAAAATGGTACACAATAGTTGTATCTGTTTGAGCAATATGGCCTATTCAAAGTACTGCTCGTACCTGCAGGAAGATGTACAGTATGTCCTTAAAAAGTAAAACGTTCCAAATATTTTGCATTGCTGTTGTTATGAACTGTTAATTTCAATTTCTGAACATGTCTTGAAATCTAAAACATTTCACTTACAGCCCAAATCTACTTCAAACATTATTTCTCCCTGTGGGATCATGCTTACTCCTATGTGTAAATGGTGTTGAATACAGTTGTGATCTGTCTGTAAGCAGAGAACCTAGCAAATACCAATGCACCTGAGTTTTTTCAGATGTGCTGTTGCTCTGCATTGGGTTATATTCTTTAAGTTTTTGTTGTCCTGCAGATGGGCATTAACCCTTTTACAAACTGAGAGAACGGGGCAATGGCTTCACTAGACGCCTTTTCCCTGGGACTATTCAAATTTCCATTGAAACATCAGAGTTGTAGTTGTCATTCTGAGACAAGAAAACTTTGGTCACTTTTATGCAAAATTCAAGAGACTGCATGATGTTCCTCTATGGTGTTCCACATACAGAGAGATTTTGCAGTACAGCAGCCATATCCATAAAGTGCATTATGACCTATAATGTTCTTCTTTTTGCACAGCCAATCGTGTAATAACGACTCATCAAAAAATTGATAAGATAAGTTCCATCCATCTTGGAGTTGTATATATGGACTATACTTGGTTGTGAGAAGGTCAGTTATTTCACTTTATTGATCCATCTTAGAAAAGTGTCTGGCCATCTAGCATCTACAGCAGACATCATGAAAACTGGTTTATTGCAATATAATCTCACCATGCAAATCTGTCCATCCTCTGTGTTAAGTTGTTTCAGTAATACCTTTTCCAACCATTTTCATTGTTTTGTCAGTTGGTAACTTTTGCACTTCTTAATCGATCTGACTCTTCATATTGTACCAGTAACGTACATCTGCTTTGTCATAATGCGTTGCACACTTTGGACAGATGTGAAGATCCAATGCCAGTAAACCTAGGATGCAGAGTCTGAGACAAATGACCAAGCCTCGAAAAGACAGATCCCAGATCTTCAACCATTGAGATGTCTCCTACACATAACCCCAGCAACTCCATCACTTTTGACAGAAACTAATGCTCTGGAAAAATACACAGAAAAAATCTAGTAAAACTCTTGTAGATTTATTTAGAAAATATGCTAAACCTGGACGGGCAATCTCCACATGTCTGAATGAAAAGTTAGCTGATATTTTATAGTATAAAATGTGAAAAAATAGAGGGTTTTATTACACATTCACTCTCTATCCACCATGCACATTTACACATTGAAATCTACACGAAGATTTAGAGGAGCTCCTTGTTCAGATTTTTATTTTGTAAAGCAAATTTAAATTTGAAAATAAAATAGTTTATATATTTTGAAGAAGATTTTGCAGAAGATTTGTTTACTGCCTACATAAACAATCTAGCTCTTTTTTTTCTTTCAGTATCAAACCTATAAATTCAAGAAAGAAGGAAGGGGAAACTGTTATCCATTTGTGTTCAATGACATCCTGGGTCTGGAGGACGGAGCTAGAAGAGGAGTCAGAGCAGAAGAATTATCTGCCATTATATTAGCTTTATGGTTGCGTGGTGATAATATTAGGGTAGGAATAAATTGCATCAGATAGTCAAGCTGCATCATTAAGTATAAAATCTGGCAAATCTTGTAGAATAGATTTATTGTTAGGTATATATCGTTTATTAGTACAGCTACATAATAAGAAATGTTTTGTTCGATTTGTCTGGATTCCTGCTAATGTAGGTATAGAAGGAAATGAAGAAGTAAATATATTAGCTAAACAGGCCCTGAAATCAGATATTATTAACTTAAGTATTCCATTAAGCAAAAGTGATGGTAAATCTATTATTCAAAATAAAATCCTTAAGGTTTGGCAGGAACAATGGGCTAATTATGACACTGGTAGAGATTTATATAAAATTCAAAAGACTGCGGGGGGTAATAGTTGTATGATTGGAAGGCGGAAAGAAGAGGTAGTCATATCTCGACTCAGAATTGGTCATACTGGACTTAATAGTTCTCTTTTCAGAATAGGGAAACATGAAACAGGGACTTGTAATTATTGTAAACATGGAAACAGTGGAACATGTTTTATTAAAGTGTAATAAGTATTCAGAGGAACGTCAGCACTTAAAGTCGATACTAAATAGAGAGAAAATAGGATTTTCTATGATAAATCTTTTAGGAAGTAAATCAAATTCTGTTAGAAATCAATTAATTAGATTTAAAAAAAACACTGTGCTATTTAATTGTATTTAAAGTATTTATACATATATAAATGAGTGTTGTTGGATGTGAATTTGCACATTCGTGCGTATCATTGAGGCGTGTATTATTAAATTCCCTCTGAGATCATTGATGACTACACTCCAGTCTGGTAGGTGGCGGTAAATGCACCTTAAGTTGGTTGCCATGCGCCAATAAAAAAACTAAAGAAGAAGAAGAAGAAGAAGAAGAAGAAGATGGAAAAGAAGAGGCGTTTCAGGACAAAGGTAGGAAAGACGTGTCTTCTTTATTTAAAAAATAAAATCATTTCAGAACACAAAAACACATCCTGTTCTGAATCCGTCGTTCGGACCTGATGGTGTTAATGCGGAAGCTGCTTTCACTAACCGAACCCGGACCGTCAAGTGTATTTATGACCTGTACTTTTCACACACACATCCGGAATAAATATTTTATACTTTTACTAAATTCTGGAGCTAGACTCAACCTGATAATGTCTATCCAGAATATGCTTTTGCCTCGTTGTCAAGAATATTTCTCCCAAATTCGAAAACGTCACAGAATAAGCTTCACTTTCTGTTTTAAGGTCTCCAGTTAAACCGGAACAAGAAGAAATAAGAGCTGAAATAAACGTTTTTTCATGTCAAGCTCTTATTTTTATTAAATCTTAGTTTCTTCGACTTCCTAAACTTCATGTTATAAAAATAAAAATAGTCTTGAACTGATTAAGTTATCATCTCTGGATATAAATCCAGATCTGTTGTAAAATAAAAAAGACATAATGTTGGATTAGAAGTTAAACAATGCTTTATTATTTTTCTGTCCTTCATCAGAGTAGACATCATCTTCATCATCCTATGGGAGGACGAGCTTCAATACCACGTAAGTAAATACTATCAAATCACATGCATGAGAGGTACGCGCATCGGCCACTTTATTAGGTACACTCTTGCAATTGTGTTTCCACAGAGAGCAAATCCACCAGTCAGATAGCAGGAACTCAGAATGAAAGCTGACTTCCTAAAGTTTAATATGGGCATCAAAGTGGGAAAGAGGGTGATGAAGTGAGTCTGATAGTACCATGGTTACTCCTGCTAGATATCCTGGAATTTCAGGAACTGCTGATCTTTTCACCTTTACATAAAATGGTATAAAAAGAGGAAAAAAACAATTGTTGGCAATTGTTGATTTCAAAGATTGTTAAATTATGCAAAATGACACTAAATATCCAAAATGTTGAACATATGAAGCAACAGAAGCAAAAGAAAGTAAATGTAAGGATAGGAAGAGAAATTCCTGGACAAACTTTAGGGATCTTAGTAGCTTTTAGTCTAATAAAGGACATTTGGGATGTGACAGAAGGTGAGATTTATGATGAAACCTTCAAATCTGCAGTAACTGTGATGCTCTCATGTCAATATGGACTAAAATACCTGATGAAGGTTCATGACACACAGAGAAGGAAGAAGGGAGTCCAACTCAGTACTAACAAGATGAAACCTAACAAAGTGGCAGTCAAATGTTTTCTGCTATAATGTAGCTTAGCAAACTTTACTTTAAAAAAAAAAAAAACTTTCATACTTTTGTAAAGCACGTCATATTTTTTCTGTAAGTATTAGAAATCTGTGTCAATAACTCCTGTCTTCCCAGCATGTTGGAATTGTTTAACTTCCTGACGCAAATGTATGCTTTCCCTGAAAATAAAATTGAGCATTGTGATTTACCTCTTAGACTCTTTACTCACCGTTCTTATTTTTAATCTTGTTTTTTATTTGATCAATGCACTTTTAGCAGATTGACTTTTAAGAAAATAAATTACTCTAAATCTCTCTTTTACAGTTTTTGACAATTCTTGGATGCACGTTTCCTGGGGGTGAGTGAATGTGTTTATGTGCCATTAATGGTTTTCTCGCCTTATTTTGACGTCTAGCAAACAATTATCTTCATCTGTAATTAAGTTATTTAGACTTGGGAAATGTAGAAATAATATTCTAACATAATTCACATTAAAACAGTGCATTTAATGTACTGTAAACTAATTATGTCCAGTTAAACTTCTGTCCTATTTGCCTTTTATTTCCTCACTTTAGCAGAGAACATGAGATACATCTGCATCATGTGGACAATTTTCAACCAGTGAATGGAGTCAGACACATCAGAGTTCTGCTGTATGGACCGGTCGGTGCCGGGAAGTCCAGCTTCATCACCTCTGTCAGTAATGCTTTGCGAAGGAGAGTGACCTGTGAAGCTCTGGCCAGTGCTGCTAACAGTTCCGGCCAAAGTTTTTCCAAGAAGGTGAATATTTATTTTTCTTTGTTTTAAGACACAAAATAGATACCGTCTTGTATCACTTAGATATTTGATGGTTTTAAAAGGTAAGGTGCTGTACATGTAAACATTCAACAATATGTGAATGCTGGTTGAAACACAGTTGAGTGAGAGAGAGGATGAATATGTCGATGGTCCAATAAGCTTCATCTGCGAAGTTTCACAAGTGAAAGAGACTAAAGGTCAGGCTACATTTGTCTGGATATTTTCAACAGATATTGTTTTCCAATTAAAGAAAAACACATTACGGGGCGTGCTGTGGTGGCGCAGGGGGTTAGCACGCCCCACGTTTGGAGGCCTTAGTCCTCGACGCGGACGTCGCGGGTTCGACTCCCGGTCCCGACGACCTTTGCCGCATGTCTTCCCCCTCTCCTCACCCTCCTTCCTGTCTGCCTACTGTCAAAAAAATACGTGCCACTAGCGCCGCAAAAAAAAAAAAAAAAAAAAAAAAAAGAAAAACACATTACTATGATTGACTGCCTTTATTTACATGAAGTAATGCCTATTATGGCCAGCAGGTGACATTGACAAAGACAAAATTCAGAAGGAGGAGAGAGTGTTTTCATACCTGATACTCCAGTAGTCTTGGACGAAATTGCGACATTTGTTACATTTTCAGCTGGTGCGGTTCACGTTCACACTGCTCCGTGTCAAATGATACCGACTCTTTACAAACCTCCTCGCCTGTGGGGGCGCTGCACTGAGAACCACTGAAGAAGACAGGAGCTTCCTTTTTTAAAAATGGAGTGGCATCAGATTTTAGCGGTCGAAAGATACCTTTCAGAGGGACCCAGCTGCAAAGGGAAAGAGTAATTAAAAGGATTATTTCACCAAATATTGACCTCTGACCCTTTCCCCTAAGCTAAAAGGAAAGGATTATGTCATTCAAAAATGTCATTGTTTAATTAAATAGGAAACCATCATTTGTTAATGTTCTGCTAATGTCCCAAAAACCTCAATTTCACAGTTGCAGTGTTTAGATTAAATATGAAAAACAGTTAAAATCACATGAATAAGTTTGTCCAGGGGGCAACACAGAAACGGTTTCAGACATAGTTTCAAACATTAAAACCTATAATTAAAGTAAGCACATATTTTAGAACCATCTCCAATAAGCTGGAAGCCCCTTAACTCTTCTAAAAATGTTCAGAGAAACCTGCCCTAAACTGGTCGATATAAATTTTACATTATGTCTGATAACACAAGATTTGTGATCATTTATTTGTCCCAGAAAATAATGCTTGAACTAAGGAGCTAGGGAGAAACGTCAGTAATTCATTTAGTACATTGGTGGTTTTCTTTTGCTGTTTTTTTGTCTGTTTCTTGATGGTTTTCTGACATGTTGTCTGTTAGTATTTAACTCATAGAATCCGAAAAGGAGGCAAAGGAAACTATCACTGCCTTGTGTTGAATGACACCATGGGCCTGGAGGAAGGACATGGAAGAGGAATCCACACTCACGACATCAAGCTGGCTATGATGGGGCACGTCAAGGAGGGCTACAAGGTATATTTAGCTAAAAATTCCTATTCCTTCCAACTTCTAGTAACATTGTCAGCAAAACAGTAAAAGCTTAATTTATCTGTCAAATCCTTAGATTCATAAATGACCATTATTTCACATTTTACAGTTTAATCCGCTGGCTCCACTGTCTAATTGGGATCCCGGCTACAACTCATCCCCATCTCTAAATGACAGAGTCCATGTTATGGTTTGTGTTCATAATGCGAATGCACCAGAAATTAAGTCCTCCATTTTACTGAAACTGAGGGAGATCGGAGACGCTGCCCAGAAATTGGGTAAGAAACAAACCATAACCTGGAGAAGAGTATTAATTAAAAAACAAAAACAGAAGTATGTTTATTTTTTAATAATTCAAGAAAAAAGAACTTTGCTGGAAAAGAAATGTCTAAATTGATCCATATTAAACTTAACTTGGATTATCATGGAAAGGGATTCATTTCAGTAATTCAGTGCAAAAGTGAAGCTGATACCAAACAGATTTATATAGAATAACCCACATATAGACCATTTTAGGTGTATCTGCCAGAGGTTTTTTTTTGAGGTTTATTCTGTTCGACCACATGGATTTGGTGTCTTTGGAGACCAGAAATTGTCATTTTTGAAACCAGGTCTCCAGAGTTTTAAAAGTTTCATGCCAGCCATGTCTTGTAGCTCCATCTCTCTCTGTTTGTGCCGCATTCGCCTCACTCTCACGAATATGGTGGGTTCTGCATTTTTGTGTCGTTCTGTGGCCGTGTTACAGCGCCACCGACTGGACACATTGATAGCCATATATTATGGCTATCAGTTGTTTTCATCTAAACTCCTTGTGTGATCTATAGATTGTTGCCAAGAGGAATATTAGTGACACCCATAATCAACAATGTAGATGAGTTGAAGGCATTCACTACATTTTGCTTCTTGAGCCACAGGCTGAAATAATGACATAAAAAATCTCACCCTGTCGTAACGATTCTGGATATGAGTTTGACTTGAATTACTGGCAATATTTTTTTCCTCAGCTTTAATATAAATGTCACTCTTCTCATAACAGATGCATTTCTGTATCCATAGGTGTTCCTCAACTGGCTGTTCTCACAAACATTGACGAGGCGTGTGATGATACCAAGATACATTTAAGAAATGTCTACAGGAGCAAGAATTTAAAGAAAAAAGTAAGTTTCAGTTGGACTTTTAAGAAACTCAATCACTTTTAACAACTGACTCAAAAAGAAAACAAATGTTTGATTTTTTTCTGTAGATTTCTGAGTTACATTCAAGCTTGGGGATTCCAGAAAGCCACATCCTTCCTGTGAAGAACTATAGTCACGAAATCCAAACATGTTCAGATGTTGATACTTTGATCCTGAGAGCGGTGAGACGGATGATTGATTTGGGACATGACTTCACGGACAAAGAGCTGAGATGAGTTGGAGTCTGAGGAAGTAACAAGCGTGGACAACAAAGCCGCTTATCTTCAAGTAACACAGGAAAAGACTACTGTTGTATTGAAGTTGTGCTAAGAGGAGTTGGACTGTCCATGAAGCTATTCAAGTCTGAAAGAGCATCTCAATGCTGAACATGAGCACCGACGTCCACAACACTGATATCAGCATCCATATTTCTAAAGAAGTATTTTTTTCAAATAAGTTACATGAATGATCAGTTGTTCCTGATGCACTTAAAAGATGAATGGTACTTTAGCAATAACCTAAGTAACATATTAGAACAATATATAGCATTGTTGTTGAGTCTAAATATCTATTTATTAAATAATTAATAACAGAAAGAGTTTCTGAATAGAAAATGATGCTTATCAGTATATAGTTTTTCATTAAAATGCAATTAGTTACAGACCTTATAATTATCTCTATTAAAAATTATGACAGCGTATAAAAGCCACAGTAGATGAGAAAAAAAACCCAGACATTTTGAGATTAATCTCAGAATCTTCCTGGAAAAACAAGAAAATTTCAGTTCGAAATATCCAATATTTTCCACAATGATGAAATTTTTGAAAAAAAGGAAAGAAATGTATTTAATTATTTACACCTTTATTTAACTAGGAAACGGAGTACAATTTACCTTCATTCAAAGTAGACAAAAGCTGAGAATATACTGATGTTGAAACGCCTACAGCTACATGCATCGCATCAAAACAGCAACATAGCCACCAAAGCAATAATTGAAAACCAGAAGATATTAGACTACTTATTAATACAATTCTATTATTGAACAGTCAAAGCATATATAAGTGGATGTTTGTTACATGTCTTAAAATCCGTTGCAGTTCTGTCTATTTTAACTCATTTCCATTTTTTATACACAGAACGTGTCTGAAGGCCCTTCACAAAAAAACATCAACACAATCCAACACACCCATACAGATCAGTGAGAAAAGCCTGTATAGATTAAAGACAATGGGTATTTAAATTTAACTTTGTTTGCACATTTAAACCAGAAAAATTCAGAAATGACTGAACAAATTACATGAACACAGTTTAATGGAACATTCATGATTTTTGGACTTTAGAAGAAAGTCTTGGTACCTGGAGAGAAACATGCTAACTCTAGGATTTGAACCCCAAACCTTCTTGTTCCGTACATGTTTCCATTTGTACAAACAGGAACTCAGACATTAACCCTGAACAATATTACTTTCTGATTTAATTGGTTCCGTTTGTTGATTTTCTTTCACCTTCAAAAAGTACAACAACACCGACAACAACACAAATACAAAAGTAACCTAAGCAGAGGGTTAGTTCCACTTGGTTGAAAATACGTTTGCATTTGATAGACTGCATCTGCGTTTTTAGAACAGGTTAGTAACCCTGACACACTTTCATGGAAGAGGACATGAACTTCTAAGTCGACGTTCGGATAGACTTCTGACCAGCTCCTCCCAGCGGTGGAGTAATCTGGATCTCGGGTGTGGTGCATCAGTACCAGGATGACTTTTTTATGGACTGTACAAAAGCAGAAAAAAATATGACTAGTTCAGTCTGTATCTACACACCATGATGTTTCAGTCCAAATATTTAACACTACAAATGTCTAACAGATTGCTACCACAGATACAAAAATGTAAAAATTTAACCTCAAACATCTTTTTATCAACAGAAAACATGTTGGACTTTTTCTAAACTTGTTGAACAAGTCCAACAAGTTTAAAATTGGCACACACAAGTTAGGCACATTTTAGGAATACAATTCACCTTCGTTCAATATGTGCCTAATTATGGTCTAGGCACATTTGGCCTAAACCATGTTTGGTTATATTGCAGCAGTTACTGGGAGTGGACTATTTATATTTCCCAGGATGCTTAGGGGCATCCTGTTTGTGTCCTGGGTTGCAACGTGGATGAGATGGAAGTGTAATACTTTGATTTGTCTCTTATGTTATGAAAGCAAATATTGACTTTAATGGAACTGTCATTTTGCAATGTGTGAAGATAATGTGTTTTAACGTTACTTCATCTCTTTTCAAAATAAATGTTACTCAGCAAAATTCAGCATAGTGTTTAGTAAAATCCATTATCAGATCAATTATTTTGTTCATGTAAGTTGAACCAAGAATTAAAATTCCATGAACTTAAAATGATTCAAATAATTTTAGTGAAAATAATCCAAAAATGTGTTTTTGTTCAACTAGGTGAAGGCAGTTTTCTTGCATTTATGATGTGGAATAACTGTTTTAAATTATCTATCAACTTGAACTTTAATTTCTGACTTAAATCAAAAACAGTTTTCCAGTTGAATTTATTTAAATTTTCAACGCAGCAAGTGAACTTTCATTTTCAAGTTATGCCACCTTCAAATGTTTTACAGTGATGTAAAACAACAGATTTCCTTTGACTTTCCTTTACTTAGCTGAAATGTTCACAAAACCATTTCAGCTATGTTTGCTAAATTGTGCTTTAACCATGGTAAGTATTTTATAGATACAATAAATTAGTGTCTGCTGTTGTGGTTACAGCTTCTGAAGAGGACAGTGATAATTCTGACAGTGCAAATTGTCATAGCTTTGATACCAACTGTAGGAAATTGGAGAACTGTAGTACTTCTGATTTCAGTGTCTCTTTTGAGAAAATCCGTAGAGTAACTTTCTATGGTTTGATCTGTAATCTTATAGACATTCATTGCTAATAAAAGTGATTTGATGTCACACTGGTGTCTTTATTGTAAGTATTGCTACAATTTGTTAGATTAACTTGGTGGAAAAGAAACATTTGTGATTTTTTTTCAAAATACAAAACATTTTCTACCATGAGGTTTGGATAATCACTCGGCTTAAATAAATATAAGAAATATAAGAATGTCTTATGTGAATATAAATATTTTTTTACTGAATAATCACCTAAGAAGGAAGAGAAATAGCTTCTATTAGTCAAAATTATTTATGTTTAAGTCAATATTTGACCTTAAGGTTAAGTCTCTGTCTCACCCCAACCTTAGACTCCTTTCCAGATGGAAGGATGTCAGTGATTTTGTTTCTCACCTGTTCTTCAATTTATTTAGATCGATTGATCTACTGAGATCTATTAGCTTACTTATATGCTCATGTGATTTCTTAATGCAACAGGCCAGGCGTGATGAGTAAAACTGAACTCCACTGTAAAGACATTTTGGTTAATTTGTGATTTTACATCAAAAAGGTACATACTTTTTCCTTATGGGTTCAGACTAGTTTGGCCTTTTCCCCCTTTATAAATTAAATCAGCATTTAAAATGTGCTTTTTTTGCATTGACTAAGAGTAGCTTTGTCTGATTTATAATTTAGTTTTCAGCAAACCAAAAGGAAAAATGTTACCTGATTACTTACTTGGCATGTTTTGCATGGCTGCCTCCACATCTGAACCAACACGGGAGATGATGGGGCAGAAAACAATGGTGCACTCTCCATCCTGGTTTGTGCCCTCCAGCCTAACACTTCTTCTCACTTGGTCCATCAGCTCTACATCGGCGCCATGAGTCACCCCGGTGGTGATTGTCTCGACTTTAACTGGTGCTGTTTAGCAAATTGTAAAGCAGAGAAAAACGTGAAGAGAGCAGAGAAAATCAGAGCATGTTCCTTATTTGCATGACCTGAGATGATGACTCACTTGAAAGACAGGGCAGCTTCTGGGTCCTTCAGAAACAAACATATAGAACAACATAAGATCCAGCCATTCATCAGTTGTTATTTTTAGAAATAGGTTTTTCAATAAATTAGAAAATTATCAAAAATAATACTTTACAAATTCTCTATTTTCATAGGATCCAGATCAAGTAAGTCTACTTGCCAAACTAGCAGACCTTGGTCATAAATCTATTATGCTTACTATTGGCATTGCGGACAGGTCAAAAAGTTCAGTTTTTATTTTCTTCAGATTTTCCATCCATTCAACTTTCCATCGATGTACTTGAATTAGCAAGCATATCAATGCTTCTTTCACAATGGACTATAGTGGCTTAGCCTTCATTTGGAGAGTATCTACCAATTTCTCAGTTCATGAGTTTTCCCAATTATTAGGTCATAATATTCTTTCTGCGTTTAAGAAAGAATTTTGGTATTGGTTCCATGAAATATTCTACTTGTCTGGTAGACAATTAGAATATTGTCTACAATAAACCATAATCATTATTAGAAAGACGATTATGATTTGAATAATCATCATCATCAATAATCATCAAAATGTGCAGAAATATACATTTGAAATTTATTGTGTGTGTGTGAGATATATCCATAAGTTTCAGTTTTTGAAATGATTTATTTAAGTTTTTTTCGTTTCTTTTGGCCTTTGTTTGAGAGTGGTAAGAAAGGAAAGTGGGTTGTGAGACAGAAGCAAGATATGCAGGACGGGTAATCACTCGAGCCCGTGATAGCGCCCACACCCTCTACCCCGAAATGATTTCTCGAAATAATTTAAGTTTTTTAAAGATTTTATAATTTATTGAGCTATCTCTATAGGCATAAAAATCGTTTTGTTTACTAAAAACATCTAGGTTACCGGACCTGGATTGATGAACTGTTTGTGTAGCTGCGGTGCAGAAAAGAACAGGTACATAAACATCAGAACATCCGGGGCAGTGACAGCTTTCATGCCAGAGCTGAGAAAAACAACGTCCACCTCCCGCTCCTCTCTACTCCCCATTACACACACACACACGCACACACACAGGCCCCGACAAACCCATTAACTGCGCCCTAAACACCGCGAGAGACGCTAACGCGACTCTAACGGGACTCTAGCAAAAGTGGTCACATGTTTACACTGCTGTCGTTCCTTTTCCCTTAACAATAACCGCAAAGTGCCTTGTGTCTTCTTGTTATGTATTTACACAGGAAAGGAATGTCAGAAATATCAAGACCAGAAGTCCCCTTTATTAGTTTAAGCTGTTTTCGTTACTATACATCACCTAATGTTCACTAACAACAACCAAATAGTTAAAAAGCTTGATTCTTACCTTTGCTGTGCTGCTGGTTTTGCTGTACTGCTGCTGGGAGTGACACGCAATTTGCACGAATGACTTTCACTTTCATTTCAGATAAGTATGGAAGCCCCACCGTTTTATAAAAATTGTATCTCATAGTTTTGACTTAGCTAACTCATAATTATGAGATAGTATGTGAGATTTAATAATAATATAATATAAAATTATTATTATATTATTGTTATAATTATGAGATACTATATCTTTGTATCATACTTTAAGACTGTCTCATAATAATGAGTCATTATTATGACAATGCATTTTTTTAAACAGTGCCAGAAATGGGCTTCTAGTCTCATGATTTATAAGAACCCCGATCAAAAACCTCTTAGGGTTTACTGATAAACAGACTAAACAGTAATTATGTATTATGTTGTTAATTTATTTATTCATTTTGAACATGAAAGAAGTACAAAAGCACACACATAAACAAGGAATGCAAAAGACATAGTTCCATCCATCTTCTGTTCACCCTTGTCCCTAATGGGGTCGGGAGGGTTGCCAGTGCACACACACACACTCACACCTAGGGAGAATTTAGAGAGACCAATTAACCTGACAGTCATGTTTTTGGACCGTGGGAGGAAGCCGGAGTACCCGGCACAGGGAGAACATGCAAACTCCATGCAGAAAGACCCCGGCCGGGAATCGAACCCAGGACCTTCTTGCTGCAAGGCAACAGTGCTACCAGCTGTGCAGCCCTAAGACATAGTTTTGTACTGCAATAATCTTAACATACAAAGTCTTACATGATGTGGTATTAACAACAAACATATGGATTCTGTTTTCTTAATTTGTACTTGTGATTAGTAATGCTGAGTGTTTATTGTTATTATTTTAATTGTGCTTAGTTAATGTTATTGTGTCTGATTATGTTGTAAAATTTTTCAGTTTGTAGTTGGTTTAGTGATTTGTTGACATGGTTTGAACTTCAGGGCCACCATATTATCCTATGTAGTTGCACATGTCTTTGAATCTGAGTATAAAATAATTAAGAACTGCACAGTATTCTTTTCTTATTTCGTAAATCTGACTTTATGATCACTTTATTTTTGTTTTTATACTTTTACTTTTGCGTGAACCTGTAATGTTTGACTTTTCTGTCATTTTGCTACCTTTACCTACATTTCTAAATTAAAGCATAATAAAGATTATTTTTATTCTATTCCAATTTGCCACTTAAATTTTAAGGTCAAAATTGATAGGCATTTAGAACTACTTCTGATTTTATCCACTTTGACAACAGATTTAGTTCCATCTGAAGAAAACAAACCCTAGAGATGACGCTATGACCTCCATATTTACCTGTGGATATGGTGTTATCTTGGTGATGGGCTAACTTTTCAGACTATAGCTAAAAATTCAAGTTTGGTTCCTCAACACAATTTCTCTCAAATTTTTGGGTGAATTTAATCAAGTTTTGATGTTTTCTCTTATTCACGCATCATTCCATCATTTTCATTAGGTCTCTTTGCACTGACGGAGTACTGCAGCACACAAAAGAGCTAAACATAAACCTGCATTATGTCTATGACATTATCACACCAAGGCTGATAATATTCTATTGTTCTTTAAACTTTATTGATCATTTTTCAGAGGAAACAGTTCCCAAATATCATGTTGCAATAGTTATAGGCAAAGGTCTAATTCAAGGTTACAACATGCATTAAGAAGAGTCACGAGAATTCATTCATTCAAAGGGTCTAGTTGACCTTCAGTAAAAAGCAACTAAATAGACAGTTTATTATACCAGCATCACAATCATAAACACTTTATTTTGACATAGAAGCAAGTAAGATAAGTATCTGTGACTACAAATATAGTAACTCTGGCTGAGCTGTTCTCTAGTCTCTGCCTATAACTGTGCCTGTGTTCATATAGACAATTTTGTAATGACTTTGTGTGTAAGAGACATTAATAACTTGTATTTACAAACAAGTTGTAGAGTTAATGATGGTATTAAGGAAGTCTGTCTTTAATAACTTTTGGTTTTCTTACATAGAACAGCAAAACTGAAATCAAACGAGAAAGCTGAGTACCAAACCAAATCACAAGCCTCACCCAAAGCCTGTCTAGATGCCAGAACCAGTTCCAGAGCCTCATCCAAAACCTGTCATCAGACAAGACCCAAGAAAAAACACAACACAATAGCCAATAGCCATACCCAACCAAAGCCCAATTCTGATCTGAATTCTTTTTGTGTCCTTCTAAAAAATGTCTTATTTCCAGCACTGCCTTGTGATTTTGTGCACAGCTCAGTAATCCTGGGACACTTTCATGGAAGAAAACGTGAACATCCAGGACAACGTTTTCAGTGCATTCTGACCACTTTATCCCAGCCGTTGAGTAGTCAGCATCTCGGGTGTGGTGCATCAAAACCAGGATGATTCTTCGACCATCTGTTGAAAAATAGGAGAGAAATGTGAGATGTAGGCAGAACTGGACATCCTTAAAGGAGGACAAGGCTAACCTTCTGAGCTTAGAAATGATCCCTTATTTAATATTTCTTGATTCTACTGGAAGAACAGGACAAATATATCACCATAAAGAATTTTGGATTTGGAAAGATGCGCTTGTCTGTATTTTCACAAATTGTTCAAATTTCCACACTGAAACACCACTGAATGTGAATAACTCAGGACTGTGTCACATTTAAAATAAGAAATCATTTTTTTTGTTATAATCTGAGCTAGAGAATGTAAGTGAAACAGCCAGGTAAGACTTTTAGAACAAATAATGCGCTTACTTGCAACTTTTTGAGAACTGATAAACAACGAAACCATCTCGTAATAATTTAATCCATAAAGAAACAACCAAATGTAAACATTCTGATTCCTTACATGGGACTTTTTCCAGGGCTGCCTGCACATCTGAGCCAACACGAGATGTGATTGGACAGAAAAGGATGATGTGTTGTGCATCCCGACTTGTATCCTTTTGGATGACTTGGTTCATCAGATCCACATCTGCTCCAAAGGTTTCCCCTGTAGTGATTGTCTGAACTTTAGCTGGTGGGGGAAGAAAACAAAAAGGTTATGACACTACAAATCCACACTTCATGTCGGCTGACATATTCACTCACCTACAGGATTCCTCATGTTTTGGTTACCTAACAGAAAGAAACACAAAGTAAGATACAGTCTTCCTCATGATTGTGTTGCATACTGACCCGGACTCGGAGGCCATTATGACCAACAAAATGTGTTATTAACCCCAATGTTGCAGCAACTAAGTGGTACAGAGGATCTTATTGTGACATACTCGTAGCAATGATATGATGAGACAGTCTGAGGACAGCGATTAAGTTATTAACATGTTGGTGATGGACAAAGTGAGGTTCACTCACAACAGGAAATGGAGGGATTAGCCTTTGTCCCATCGAAGTGCAGTCTAAGGCTGAACTGTAATTTACTCCCACATTTTTTTCACGACAAATGTATTTTTATTTCTACATCATTCATTTTGTAAACATGTTTGCAATGCATGATTTCTGCCCGTATTGTTTGTTTTTTAAAAACCCAACACCATATATCTAAATCTAGGAGGAGTATAAATAATTTCGGGCTTAACTGTATGTTAGTAGCCATTATATAAGGAATCTTGCACCTTATCTGTTCTTGGTCTGTTCAAAAATCATTCAGATAAGTGTGCAAAGCTAACAATTATACATTCACTTAAAAAGACAAAGCTAGATATGAAGTCAGTCTTCAATTCATCGTTTATATTCAGTGTTTTACATATGAGTATTCAAACAAAAATTAGATTCCCTTATCAGCCCTGTCATATGAAGAAGGAAAGTTTCCAGCAAAGCAAAACGTTTTTCAAATCCTACCTCTGCTGTGTTTCTGCTGCTGTGGAGTTAAACACTAACTGAGTCTGCTAAAAGAACAAACAGGTCAGAGAGGTTTTTGTACTTTCACTTTCTGTTCTGAGAAGCTCCGTGGTTTATAAGAAACCCACTAGTTGTTATTAAAAGGATGACTGGATGATAACAGAGTGATTGCAGTGCAGTTTTGTACAACTAAGAAGAGATAGGACAGTGTTTTATTGTTGCTGACAACAGTCAAAAGCCTTTATCAACACCCATATTGCAATTTTTATAACTGCTGACCTCTGTTACAGTATTGTGTACTAAATGTTTCACTGTAGTGGAGTACAAAAACATGATAGCATAGGAAAAAACACATAGGATTCACACTTTAATTTGAGAAACAAGGCTGTTTCCAACAAAAAAAATATTGATTTTGTTTACATTTTATTTTCAGAGAACAAATGGAAACGTCTTTACTGGCATTAAAATTGCAGTATGTAACTTTTACAAAAATATGTTATTGCATATTTGCTAAACCTGTTACCATGAAGTCACCATGAAGGAGTGTCTTGGCGCTGTCAATCACACTCGTGTATGCACTGCTCAATGTACTAGTGGTTGAAAAGCAACTTATCATTATAGGAAAACCGTTCATCCCCTTTATCAGCTGCCATGCTAGTTAGCCTTAACACCCCTAGCAGGCTTTATTTTTCTTCCTGCCTGATATTTATTGGATATCATCCAGACTGTATCTTACTCTGATATTATGATATCAGCTATTTTTATTAAAGCACAGAGGACCAGACTTAGATGCTCACACAAGGATTCATTTTCAGCAGGGAAAAGACAATTTCACAGTGAGAAAATACACTGCCTGGCCAAAAAAAAGTCGCCACCAAAAAATGGTCACACTCTCTAATATTTTGTTGGACCGCCTTTAGCTTTGATTACAGGCTGCATTCGCTGTGGCGTTGTTTCAATAAGCTTCTGCAGTGTCACAAGATTTATTTCCATCCAGTGTTGCATTAATCTTTCACCAAGATCTTGTATTGATGATGGGAGAGTCTGACCACTGTGCAAAGCCTTCTCCAGCACATCCCAAAGATTCTCAATGGGGTTAAGGTCTGGACTCTGTGGTGGCCAATCCATGTGTGAAAAAGATGTCTCATGCTCCCTGAACCACTCTTTCACAATGTGAGCCCGATGAATCCTGGCATTGTCATCTTGGAATATGCCCGTTCCATTTGGGAAGACAAAATTCATTGATGGAATAACCTGGTCATTCAGTATATTCAGGTAGTCAGCTGACCTCATTCTTTGGGCACACAATGTTGCTGAACCTAGACCTGACCAACTGCAGCAACCCCAGATCATAGCTCTGCCCCCACAGGCTTGTACAGTAGGCACTAGGCATGATGGGTGCATCACTTCACCTGCCTCTCTTCTTACCCTGATGCGCCCATCACTCTGGAACAGGGTAAATCTGGACTCATCAGACCACATGACCCTCTTCCATTCCTCCAGAGTCCAATCTTTATGCTCCCTAGCAAACTGAAGCCTTTTTTTCTGGTTAGGCTTACTGATTAGAGGTTTTCTTACGGCTACACAGCTGTTCAATCCCAACCCCTTGAGTTCCCTTCGCATTGTGCGTGTGGAAATGCTTTTGCGTTCACAATTAAACATACTCCTGAGTTCTGCTGTTGTTTTTCTTCGATTTGATTTGACCAAACGTTTAAGTAATCGCCGATCACGATCATTCAGGATTTTTTTCTGACCACATTTCTTCCTGGAAGACGATGGTTCCCCACCATCCTTCCAGTTTGTAATGATGCGTTGGACAGTTCTTAACCCAATTCTAGTAGTTTCTGCAATCTCCTTAGATGTTTTCTCTGCTTGATGCATGCCAATGATTTGACCCTTTAAATAGACTAACGTCTTTTCCACGACCACAGGATGTGTCTTTTGCCATGGTTGTTTAAGAAATGAGGAGTTACTCATTGCATCAGCTGGGGTTAAATAACTTGTTGCCAGCTGAAAGATAATCGCCTATGCAGTACTTATCCAATAGGAGGCTTGCACCTATTTGCTTAGTTAAATCCAGGTGGCGACTTTTTTTTGGGCCAGGCAGTGTATTTTATACAAGACAATAACTATGTTTCCATCCAACTGTTTGTGAATTTTGAGGAAGCTTTAAAGATTTTGCAAAAAAGAAATAAAGATGAAAATGTGAATTAGGCATGTTTCTATCTAATGGTATACAGAGAATCAACCATTATGCAGATTCTGACATTATGCACGGCTATAATAAATAAGAAACTGTTGGCTATGTCAGCACTTATTCAGAAAAAGTCTTTTCATCTTTTTAGCGCATTGTCTCTTTTAAAATAAATCTAAATCCACCCCAAGCTAGTGTAAAAACACTTTCGTGAAATTGAAGAAATTGTTTCGAATTTTGCCATTTCCATCCACCTTTTCTAATTTCATTCCAGAGTTCTTATGGGGACCAAAGCCAAGTCCTAATATGGTGGAACCTCTTGTTTAGGGCTAAGGGCTAGCTTTAGTTGCAAGGTTTGAAATAAGCTTTAGTTAAGGTTAGGAATAAACTAGTAATAGAGAAAATGTCTGGGTTAGGCATCAAAAAATAAACGGAAGTCAAGACAAAGTCCTTCTATGAATAGAAATACAAACCTGCGTGTGTGTGTGTGTGTGTGTTTGTATGTGACTTACTAAGGCTGGGCCGGTGTGTGCTTGTTTAAGATAAGCTGAACTCTTTCCTGCCAGAGTTTGACCTCACTAGCTATAGTCTAAAAAATGTTTAGTCAAAACTCACTTGTTATTTATTCTTGGCTGCTTAAACTTAAAGAAAGTATTCATGTGCTCTTACAAGCATCCAGATGCTCCAAGAAATAGAATTTTTTTCAACCTCATCACATTTAAATGAACTGTCACATTACTGAAACCCTGCAGCAAAAACTATGGTGGAGAAAAAAAGGGATAGTGAGCATTATCTAATGATTGACAGTTTCTTTAATTATTCACAGTTGAGAAACAACATTCATGGTTGTTTCTGCACCAGTCAACTGAACAAACAAGACTTAGGTCAACAAACCATGCAACGACTGAGTTAACGGAAATAATGCACAGCAGAGAATAAAATTTACAAATTCACATCATTTGCTTCCCATACTGTATTAATATCTTAGTAACTCTAAAATAAAGTGTTCCTTTCCCAGCCTTTTAATGTTGGTGGGTAAACTTTGTGGCCGTTCACTAAGGTTGATGTGTCTTTTGGTCAGAAAATCAGAAAAATGGAAGAAAAATTACATTTCTACATTTTTGCTGCATTTTTTAACATTCAAGTCTTATATTTATTGAAAAATTTTGAGAAAGAATTAATGAATGTCAACTGCTGTTTGTTCTGTGCCAGGGCAATTTTATTCTTTTAAAAGGAAATCTCAAGTCCTGATGTAATGAAGTCCTGCTCATTACATCTTCATTCCATATGGCATCAAAGTAGCAGGCCAAGTGCGCTAAACAGGAATTTGTGTTTGATGTGTGTGTATATATGTATGTATGTGTCTCAATATATGATCTGGAGGTAAAAGAAACCTCACAATATTTAGTTCTGAGGAGCAGCATCAGCAATTACATTTTTATTTAGATTCTTAATGTAGATTTTCATCTTTTTTTAAAGTTCAAAATCAGTTTTCAATTTGTGCCCGAACTAGAAAATAAACTAAGTGAAAAACTAAAAAGCACATACTGTATATTATTATCCATAATAACAGACTTGCTTTTTGTTATCATGCATATTCATCACTCTTCAACTCAAGTCTTTGTCTCTCTGTTTATTAGTTGCAACACAGTCGTTCTACTATGCAGTAAATTCCTTTTTCCCAATTGTTTTATTGTTAAAGTACATAATCTAATGAATTTTGAT
Source organism: Xiphophorus couchianus (assembly GCF_001444195.1). Classification (NCBI taxonomy): domain Eukaryota; kingdom Metazoa; phylum Chordata; class Actinopteri; order Cyprinodontiformes; family Poeciliidae; genus Xiphophorus; species Xiphophorus couchianus. The sequence goes on along the minus strand of NC_040234.1, from coordinate 4,840,767 downwards.
GAGTAAACATTTTATTTATTGGAGCATACAATAATCAGGACATCCTTTATTTTTAATTTGCTGATCTCCAAACTACGCCAAGAAAATGACAAGAAGTAAGATGAACAACACCACCACAACAAATGGGAGTACAATCTTCCAATAAGGGAAACAGCATTCATCGAGCTTGTTAATTAGACCTCGCTCCCTGGGTCTGATGTGCCCGATCTGTTGGTTCTGAGACCGTTGATCTAATTCATGGATCATTTGATCGACTGCCTCAGTATTTTTAGCACACAGCAGCAATCCTGGCACCGTCTCATGGAAGAGAACATGAACATCCAGGATGACGTTGCGGTATCGGTCAGACCAGCTCACTCCAGCGGTGGAGTAGCCCTCATCTCGGGTGTGGTGCATCAGAACCAGAATGACATTTTGATCTCCTTCTAAAAGAAGAAGAAAACAAGGTGAAGGGAAGGTTTTCCATTCTTAAGAGTGTTGTTACTTTATTACTTGATTAGATGAATGTCTGAACCGATGGATTATAAAACTGGTACCTGGAACCTTGGTCATGGCCGCTTCCACATCTGACCCAACGCGAGAGGTGATGGGACAGAAAACAATGATGAAGAGGCTTTCCATCCAGTGTGTGACGGTCAGCTGAACCCTCCTCTTCACTTTACTCAGCAGGTCTTTATCAGCACCAAATGTCTCCCCAGTAGTGATGGTGTGGACTTTAACTAAGGGAAATTACAAAATACAACAGATGAATTTTAAGTGATAAATAATAAGTTACTTATTACTTATTAGTAATGATTAATTACTAATAAGTAAGTAATTACTTAATAAGTAAATAATTACTTATTACTTAATACTAATAAGTAATACTAATAAGTAATAAGTGAGCATTATCTAATGATTGACAGTTTCTTATTACTTATTACTAATAAGTAATACGGTAATACTAATAATAATTTATACTAATAATACTTAATACTAATACTTATTAGTATTAAGTATTATTAGTATAAATTATTATTAGTATTACCGTATTATTAGTAGTTACTTTTTAGTAGTAATAACTACTACCACTAACATTTAATTATATTTTTGATTTTTAATTAAAAATGAATTAAAAACATTCATTTTTTATTTAAAATTAATGTTTTAAATTTTTCAATGAAATCTGGCATATTTACATAATGTTTTCATGTTGATTAATATGCATTGTCCTCTTTATGAAATAAATAAAATTCATAAAAATTCAAACCAGAACTGGAATATGACATCTATCGGTGTGGTTCCTGCAACACTGATGCTCACCTCCAGAAGTCTGGTACATGTTGACGTCTAATAAGAGAAACAAAACAGTACGATCAGTTCGGCTTTTCTGCAGAGATGAAATACAACCGTTAACTCTGTAAACTGAAAGCATTTAAATGAGTCAGAGGCATTCAAATGCTTTCACTTGAACAGGAACCTGAGAACAGATAATTTGGCAGCAGAGGAAACATAAAACTACTCTTGGAAAACTCAGAAGTCTTAAGTTCTTGGATATCTCCAACATGACGAGTTTGATTTGTTTTAAACAAAGTTACCAGAAGCGTAAACAGTGTCGATCCTAAAGTCAGAATAGATCTGCCCTTTTACACTGATAGCAGAGATAAATTAAACTTATGAGCTCTGAATCAATACAACATAATTTAATGTTCCATTTTCACTCTTACAACACAGTATTTCATTCCTTGAATAAACTGAAAGATTTACCGTATACACCGTACAATATAAATATTATCAATAATAAAATAAAAAAAAAAAAAAAGGAAACAAAATGTTGCAGTCATAAAAACCCCCAAAAGTATTTGACGTTTCCTACCTTTGCTGTAAATGTGTAGCTTTGGGAAAACAAACAAGGTACAATGGTTTCTTGGTGCAGTTTGTTCAGTGGGAGCTGCAGCATGAAGTGACTGTGTTTGTCTTGAACCAGGGGCTATAAAAGAACTGAGGCACTTTCACTTTCATTCTTAGTGAGATACTTTCTATCTCAGACACAACTTATCCTAATGTCCAAATAAATCCCAAGACTATGGGGATCTTTTAGGTCAGGAAGAAAAAACTGTAAAAACTGGTAAAAGAAAGATTAGGGAATAAGAGGTAAGGCTGTGCAACATAGGCTCCTTACTAGTGATGTTACATGATTTGCCTACGCTTCGAGGCGTGTGTCGAGTAATGGAGGGGGCGTTTCCGTAAAGCGCGTATCGAGGCTTGCTTCATTTAGGGGAGGAGCCGAAAACGATGACGTCCGAAGCCTCGCTGCCCGGCTGTACCACGTGACTGCTTCGGGAAGTGGCTCAGATGTTGGCGCGGGTTTTGACAGGTTTAGAAACCCCACAGGCTCCATTCAAAATGTGGGTTATTGTAGGCGAGTTGCGGTCAGTTGAGAGAGTGGATAGAGTTTGGATAGTTTGGATAGCAGAGTTTGGATAGTGGTTATTTAGTTTGAGACAGTTAGTTTGGTGTTTGGAGAGTTTAGGATAGATAGATAGATAGATAGATAGATAGATAGATAGATAGATAGATAGATAGATAGATAGATAGATAGATAGATAGATAGATAGATAGGAGATTTAGGAGCGCGAGGACAGGATAGGAGTAGGATGGAGCCGGCGAGAAAGAGGAGGATTTCCCCTATGTGGGAACATTTTGATTTGATAAGCCCTAACAAGGTAAGGTGAACTGAACATTTGCAGATGCATTAGGTTTGCTGTATTTTTCACTGTTTCTTATGTTCTGTAAAGGTGAGGTGTTTATTGTGCTCCAAGGAGTTGGGGTACAATAATAACACCTCATCCATGTAGTGTCAAAAAAGACAAATCGTTTGAAACCAAAAACTGTGGAGAAATTGTTGTTTCTTAATAAAAATGCATAAAATCATCCAAGTTACACAAGCATTAGCCTATTCACTACCTCCTCCCTAGTTCCACAAGCACTTTCACTGTCCTCTGCCTGATTTTTCTAGAGTCACAGAAAAACATTATTACACAACATGCCATATCACATGACACTACTATTTTGGGAATAATTACACACAGCGGATACATTCAAACAATATTTTATTATACACATATGTGTATACATAATTTATGTAGACAAATGATTTCGTCCTACACCTTTTGTGAAGTCATTCCCAAGAGCCATAATAGACAAAAATTCAATGCATCACACGTATTAAGATACAGCTGGCTGTGATTATACACCTGGCCAGTAGGTGGTTTCGTGTGCACATGAAGCTTCAAGAAATTAACCCTTTCTCGAACCAGTTGGCTCAAGTGGTTCAATGCCTCATGAGGCTTCATCTCACCATCACTACTCCTTACCTAATATACTGTATATATTCATAAAGCAGATAGATAAATGTGTATGTAGATTAGAGACGTCTTCCCCCCATTGGACCTGGACACTGGTGGTGGAGAGGATGGTGAAGATAGAATGGACATTGAAGAAACCACGAGCTGAAGGTGGAGGAATGGTGGAGGAAGGTTGAAGCCGATGAACAGCTGGACCTCATCAAGGCTTGATGATTGGAGGAGGAGACCATCAGTGATAGGTTGGAATCGAGGTGCATGATGAGATGTTTGGTTGGGCAGGTGAGATGAATAAAGTCTTCCAGTTGGAATTTACGCCTAGGCTTCATTTTTATTTACATGCTTTATCTTTGATTTACTGTGTTACATGTTGACTTTAACATTTGAGGCATCAGTATTTTGATTTTTTTCAGTTATCGACTGAATTTGCAGTCAGTAACCTGTTTGGTCTCTAAGCAACTTAAAAATTTCAGACTGGACAGGTATTGTGGTTTTTAAAATAGTTAAAAAATAAAATAAAAAAGTGAAATTGTGGCCTAATTTAGAATTGTTTTTTTTACATTAAATAAAAATATTTTTTTTTCTAAAAATCATTATAATTGTTTTTTTTTTTTTTTTTACAAATATAGAAATTTAGAAAAAATTATTTTGGAAAATTACTTTTCTAAAAATAATTTACTTTCTGTGAAGTTCACAAACGTTACAGAAGATGCATAAACTTTCTCTACATAAAGTTCACAAAGATTATTTTAAATAATCTGCATTTATCCAGGGGAATTCTGTACCTCATATGACAGATGCCAACATCTGCATGCATTTACATGCAGATGTTTTCAGAGTGCCTGGAAACATTTTGTTGAAATTATAATTCAGTTAAAACTTTCGCTGCTGAGACGAGTTCATAAAGATCAAGGTGATTCCCAAAATTATTTCATGAAGCATTTTTTGTTTGATTTTTTTATTTACCTTTCAGGCTCTTATAATAGCTGATTCTATAAACTCAACTATTTTTTCTTTACTTGTAAAGAAAAAATAAAGAATAAGGTCTACAGTACATAAATGTTTCATTTCATTTTGTACTTCACAATCATAAAAGAATAACTAAACTACAGTAAAAAAAATTTATTCAAATCGTTTAATGCACATTACTGAATAATAAGACATGTTGTTTGTTTCTCCATCTGTTTGTTGATCAAAGCTTTAGCTCAGTGAAAACCACAAAATGATCACAAACACAATTGTCACCAATAACACAACAGGCATCCAGTTATTTTCTTCAGGTGGTTCCAGATATTTTTGCATTCTGTAAACGGCCTCTGTGTTCTTAGAAGAGGTGAGCAACCCCGGGACGCTTTCATGGAAGAGAACATGAACTTCCAAGTCGATGTTGGGATATGTTTCCGACCACAAAGTCCCAGCAGTCGAGTAGTCAGGGTCTCGGGTGTGATGCATCAAAACTAAGACGATCTTTTTATTCACTGCAGAAAAGTAAAAGAACAGATTTAATCGACCAAAAATCTTTTTACTGGAAGAATCCTTGTTAGACTGTGTAAAAGTATTAGGCCAAATTTAATTGAAGATGTGCGTAATTTCTAAAAAAGTATTTCCAAACAGGGGAAGTGTTACAGCGCCATCGATTGCCCTGGCATACGTACTGCAGCGAAGACGCACATTTGTTCTTACTCGTTTATAAATGTGATATTTCTCTCCATGCAGACGAGGCTTCGGTTCTATAACTAAACTGTGATGGAGCTCAAGTTTATGAGTTACTGCCCGGACATTTTACTTGGAGATTTTCTCTCTCTAGTAAAACGTGCAGTTCTTTAGATGTTGCTCTGACTTCTACCAAGTGTCAGATTAACAAAATTGAGATTTCAGTCATTAAATAAATTCCATCATCATGTTATAGTATGTTACCTGCAGTCATTTAATAATTGTGGTTTTTTTATTTACAATGTTTTTCCTCGTGGATTCAAGTTAGTTTGACTTTTTTTCTACTTAAACAACTACATTCATCATTTGAATGTTGCATTTACTCAGATTGATACTATGTGTGATTATTTTTTTTTTCAGCACAGTTTCATAGTGAAATTACCAAGAAAATGTTGCCTGATTGCTTACATGGCATGTTTTGCATGGCGGCCTCCACATCTGAACCAACACGGGAGATGATGGGACAGAAAACGATGATGCATTTTCCATCCCGGTTGGTTCCCTCCAACTTCACCTTCCATTTCACTTGGTTCATCAGAGCTACATCGGCGCCATAGGTTATCCCCGTGGTGACCGTCTGAACTTTGACAGGTGCTGATGAACAAAATACAAAGCAGAAAAAATATGAACAGAGGATAACAAATCGGAGAAAGATCATTATTAACATGAGCTGAGATGATCACTCACTTGAAAGACAGGGCATCTTGTGGTTTCCTTCAAAAAGAGACACAAAGACCAACATGAACAGATCCATCCATCATAGATGTAAATGTAAATTTTAAATGTACCGTGCAACAATGTCCATGTCCTACTTTTAATCGAGTTTAAAAAAACAAAGGTTTTAACGCAGCCTAAAGAGTTTCATTTTATTGAGATCATTTTAGGACAATAAACAATTTTGTTTTCAATAATCTGAGTTGCAATAACTTTCTTGATGTTTTACAGATTCACTCTATGCACGAGGTCATATACAGTATTTCAAGTGAACTATTTGGATGACTATGGCTTACAGATAACCCTCTATAAGGGTTAATAGAGGAGCCATGTTGTGATGACTTCCTGTAGGCGGAGTTTCAGAAAGAGCAGGAATCTCTTAAAGTGACCAAGACCTTCAATTACAAAGTAAAAATTCTTTGAAGTCATTTTTGAAATATGTAGCATTTTTTTGAACAGTTGAAGTAAACAACTGTTCAATAGTGCTATAAAATACCACTATTTAGAAAACATGTTACAGACCCTTTAGGCAAGATGGAAGGATCCTCCCATGGCTGAAGCTGCACCTTATTTAAAAAACCTTTGTGTTTTTTAAACCTTCCACTCAAAATGTTATTAATAGACTTTACAACATTCTCTAAACTAACAGATTATTTAAGAATAACCTTTCCTGAGTGAGTCACTTTGTTCTGAACAATTCAGTAACAACAATAAAATAGTTAAAAAGCTCAATTGTTACCTTTTCTGTGTTGCAGCTGCTGCTACTGCTGTGGCTGGCTCAGTGAGAGAAGCTGCTGCATGAGCGAGTTACTTGCAGAAAACGTTTTCACTTTCACTTGTGCTTGACAATGAGCCCAGTATCTTTTATCAGGGTGTTTCCTGCACAACAGGAGAGTCTTTCAAGCAACAGACACCAGGGTTCTGCTGGGAGGAATACAGAAGGAGCTATAACAACGTAAAAGTATTTATCAAGAAAATGAATCGTTGCTATTAAATGGATTCTCTCAAAGCATTGGCCGTGCTCTTTATGGAGAAGAATCTTATCAAAATTATCCCTGACTTCAACTCCAGAGTTAGCATGACATCATGATGTTGCTTTTGGTATTTTCAATCATGTAAATACTCTGCTGCAAAATCTTAGCTTATGTCTTGAGAGATGTCAATTTTGGAGTTTTTAGCGCCCCCTGGAGAAAACTCCACCGGCCGCCATTGATTCCTAACTCAACACAGAAAACAGGGAAAATGAAATCGGTTTTAAGAATCCAGACTTATAAAACATGTGGGTTTCAAAGGTGAAAGAAAAGTGGAAAACACTGAAAAGAAAGAAATTTGATGGAGTTGATTCTGTCTGTCGTTTAGAGGTTCTGGTCAGCAGATTTTGTGACAGAAGGTTGTCACCGTTTGTGTTTGTTTCCTAACAAAAAGAAAAGAGACTTGACTGAGCTGCAGCTGTAAAGATTTGGAGTGTTATGTACAGAGGATTCTCTGGAGCTCAGCACAGGTGACCTTGCAATTTGCCTGTTGTAAAAAAAAAAGAAGAACGGCTTTGATCTTGATAAGGAAAGTAAAACTGAGATAGTCTGGAGCATCAATGAACTTTCCCCTGCTGTTTTATGACGTGTGTATGACACACACACACACACACACACACACACACACAGAGACAAACAAAGCAAAAGAAAACCTCTTTTGCTTTGAGGCTTTCTCAAAGAGAAAGAGGTGCTTTGAATTTTTTTACGTATAGTTTTTAAAATATTTTTAAAAATATATTTTTAAATACATTTAATATATATATTTAAAAATACATTAAAAATATATTTTATGTATTTAAAAATATTTAAAATTATTTGTAAATATTTAAAAATTCAGGTATAAAAAATATGTTTTTTTAAAACATATTAAAAGAGTGTTAAAAATGTTTTAAAATATTATTTTTGCTTTATGTATACTAACAATGAGCAGGCTGAGCAGGAAATGTAATCTTATTTCACAAAATGAGTGCTCTTCTTGTAAATCACGTGATTCATGAAAGTGAAAGTGAAACAGTGAAAACACCATAAAAGAGCCGCGAGTTTTTACTTTCATCTCTCTGCTGCAGCACGTCTCCTCTGAGGTAGGATTCTTTTCCTTCTGTATCAGTAACAAATCAGCTGCTGTAAACCAGTGAAAAACAAATGAACCGATTTAACGAGCTCTGACTAACGATTGTAGAGTCATTCTGTCTTCCTCTCTCTGTATTTTGCAGAGTATTTTCTGTCACTGTCATGGGAGGTAACTCTTCTGCACCATGTAAGTTACATTCTTGTTTGTTATGGTTGAGATAGATGCATTGAATATTTCACTGATTTATTTCATGCATATGTTGCATATTTTCAGTTAATTTTATTTTCCTCTTCAAATTAAATTTTATCTTGAACATGTTTTGAAAGCAGAAAGTGAAATAAAGTTACATGTTAACTATTGGAAATAAACACTAGAGCATGGTTGTTTGGGAATGTCTGCAAAGCTTAGCAATGGAAATATTGGAATTTTGACTCATAATATTTCCTGTGTTGTTATGTTTAGCTCCTCCCCCACGTAAGTACTATTTCTTCCATGTGTTTTTCATTTTAGTGTTTTCCTTCACTCACTTTAGAGTAAAAATGAATCTATTCACTGCCTCAATGTTCTACAGATTTAATACCAGTTGTGTTTATTACTTTAATATAACTATTAATTATATTTCTAGTCATGTATTGACCTCAGTAATGTGTTTCTTTGTCCGTGTTCAGCTCGACGACCTTCTCCATGTGAGTACAACTTATTATTCATGCTGACACAGCAGAAAGTGTTTTTCATTTTAGTGTTTTCCTTTACTCACTTTAGAGTAAAAATGAATCTATTCACTGCCTCAATGTTCTACAGATTTAATACCAATTGTGTTTATTACTTTAATATAGATATTAATTATATTTCTAGTCATGTATTGACCTGTCATGTGTTTCTTTGTCCGTGTTCAGCTCCACCACCTGCTCCACGTGAGTACAACTTATTATTCATGCTGACACAGCAGAAAGTGTTTTTCATTTTAGTGTTTTCCTTTACTCACTTTAGAGTAAAAATGAATCTATTCACTGCCTCAATGTTCTACAGATTTAATACCAATTGTGTTTATTACTTTAATATAAACATTAATTATATTTCTAGTCATGTATTGACCTCAGTAATATGTATCTTTGTCCGTTTTCAGCTCCACCACCTTCTCCACGTGAGTACAACTTATTATTCATGCTGACACAGCAGAAAATGTTTTTCTTGCCTCAATAAAGAATTGAATTGTTTTATCTAATAATCTCTTGACTCATGTTACTAATATATTTAACATCATTTAGAAAATCTAATTCTTCCATCTATTGTGACACTGTTCTGGTTTTAAGACTTTTCTGTAAATTCTCCTTCACAGTTTTAAGAACTGCATGGAGAGAAATAACTTGGGGGTGAGTCAATGTACCTTATTAAGATCTATATGTTGAAGGTGACTTTTTTTTTGGTTCAGCATAATCAGCCATCAAAATGGTTTCCTGGATTAATAGTGTAACTTGACCAATGGCACTTAATAATGTTATTGTTCTATTAAAGAAGCAACTCTGGAGACCCAGGCAGCTAAATGTGTTTGGTCAAATGTAGGCCATGAAACGGGTCCAGCTGTCCACTGTTCAATCAAATCAATGAATTGTGTGGCATTGCAGTGTACAATGTAATGTTGCATAATTTATATATTTCTATGACAACAAGCCCCATAACTTGAAAATTTTGTCTTAAATGTTCACTTAACATGTAATATTATAGATACAAAAAGGTCATTTGCTAAACTGGGCCGGAAATCAAGTGTAACCAATTTTACTTATTTAACTGATATTTAAATGATACAATAAAGACTTGGGATTAAAATTTGTCTCAGTGGGTAGCTAATGAAATTAAAAGAAGCCACTGCACTGAAGGCTGAAACTTATTGTAAACTAACAGAACCTATGTAATGATTTCCACAACACACTGATCACACAAAGTGAATTGAAGGTCATATTCACTGATTCTCACTGTTAGAAATTCACACATATTCTGTACATCAACCTCAGCAGCAGGAGGCTGGTGGAGTTCAGGGTCTTTCTGTTTATCAACTCATCTCTGTTTATCAAGGTAAAAACTAGTTTCTGAAATTATGATTTCAAATTTTCCATTTTAACAGAGACAATAGTGATGCTCTTCAGTACTTGAAGGAGTTTCAGCCTCAAAATGAGGAGGCAACAATCAGAGTCCTGCTGTACGGTCCAGTCGGTGTGGGGAAGTCCAGCTTCATCAACTCCGTCAACAACGTCCTGCAAGGCAGAATGACCAATGAGTCTCTGGCCAGTGCTACAACCTCCGATCAAAGTTTCACCAAGATTGTGAATATAATTGTTTAATTTTAAAGGCTTATTCACATTTTAGACTTATAAATATTCCCACCAACATGGTAGAAAATATTTCATTTTCTGACACAGTGGCTACAAACTTGTAATCACTGATTATTGTACCTTATTGTATCTTATTCATAATTTTATTTAGCAAAATTAAATTTAGGTTGAAAATTAAATTTATTAAGAGTATTTTGAGGCATGTTTGTAACTTAAAATATATTTTAGCAGCTTTATTCCTGCTGATTACATGAAACACTGTTTTTTTTCTTTCAGTACAAAACCCATAAAATCAGGAAAGAAGGCAGGGGAAACTTTTATCCCTTTGTGTTCAATGACATCATGGGTCTGGAAGACGGAGATGGAAGAGGAGTCAGAACAGAAGACATTAAACTGGCCTTGGAGGGTCATGTGAAGGATAGATATAAGGTAAACATACTTTTCTGCTTTAAAAAAATACTTCTCTTAAAGGCAATTTAATTTACTTGCTTTATGTGGAATGTTCATCATATTTTCTTCCACAGTTCAATCCTGTATCTTCCCTGTGTGATGGTGATCATGGCTACAACTCTTCCCCGTCCATCAGTGACAGAGTTCATGTTCTGGTCTGCATCTATGATGCTAATGCACCACAAATGAAAGACTCTGTTTTACAGAAAATGAGGGAAATCAGAGAAGCAGCCAGTGAGCTGGGTAAGAAACACTCAATATGCATTTAGAATATTATTCTGCAATAAAGGACTTTTTTTTATATTGTCATAAATGTTTCATCACACTCCTGTGATGTAGCTATTTAAACATATCGCTTAAATAAAACTTTCTTGAGTTTCCTGAGAAACTCCATGTTCTAGAGTCTGTATCTCTATAACCACAGGAATCCCTCAGCTGGCGATTCTCACTCACATTGATGCAGCCTGTGGGGAAACGGAGAAAAATCTGAGAAACGTCTACAGGAGCAAACATTTAAAGAAAAAGGTGAGTCAGAGAGAGATTTATTCTAAACAGGAATACCTCCTAAAAATATTGTACAAAAAATATAACAATTATTGTGTTACATGTAGATGGGAGACTTCAGCTCTAGTCTGGGGATCCCAATGAACTGCATCTTCCCAGTGAAGAATTACAGTCATGAAACTCAACTGAATTCAGACGTCGACACTCTGATCCTGAATGCTCTGAAACTGATCATTGATTTTGGAGACGACTACGCCGACAAACTGTGAAACCACAGAACACTTTGTGGGGATATGCATGAAAATCACAGCAGTAATATTGTTTATATCACTACATAACCAAGTATGAAGTTTTCTGACTTTTGACACATATGTTTCCTGCTTTTCTCTCTCAGCCCTTTTCTGATAAAATAAGCCTTTCCATGAAATAAGGAATAATTAAACGGACAATGTGCTTTTACAATTGTAACGGTAGATTTGCTAAAAAATAAACACTTCTCTGAGTTGCACTCTTCACCAATATTCCGTTTTATCCATTTGTTTACTGGTCTTGTATATTGATAGAGAGGGCAACACATTTACACTCATGTTATTCAGTTTGTTAAATGAACAAACTTTTTGTTACATTATGTTCTTTTGTATTTTCTTTTTTTTTTAAAACGTCAGTCCTTGTGGGAAAACAAGTGCCTGTAGTCACTCATAACATTTTTTTTTCTTTTAAACTATGATTGAATTGTTTGATTGATGTCAAATGCATTTCCATTCTGTGTGTCACTTTCCAGCTTGATAAAAGTCACCACCAAAGTATTCAAAGTGGTTTTAGGTCAACATTTCTATGTTTTTATTGTTGGCTCATTCGTCATAGAACATTTGGAAAGCAATCTATAAATGTGTGTGATGTTCATAAGACAATGTTACAGTTTGAATCATGTTAAATACTCATATTTTGTATTGGTCAATAAAATGTAGAGTAATAAAAACTGCATGATTCTATGGTATTTTATTTTATGTTCTTTGGTTCTAAGGACTCTTTGCAACATGTTTTATAAATCCGTCGTTTAGCTGCTTGTGTTTGATGTAAGATGATGAAATCTGTTAACTGGGAGGTTTCTGAAGTAGAGCTGCTGCTCCATCATGAAGGAGTCAGCCATGATGGAGACTTTCAGATCAGAAGGCCTCTGTATTGAAAAACATTTAAACATATAGTCGTGTTTCTACTGACCTTTTACTCTTTAGAAAATCACAGAAATCTGAAACATTTTAGATTTTGAACTCAAACATGATCTTACAGCAGTAAGTTGTGTAACTTATTTTGTGCTAACTTTGGCATATTTCCAATAGTTTAGTAAACACGTTTTATGTAAACTGTATTATATGTGCAAGAGTTTAATTATGTTTTTGCTTTGCACCAAATTCCCAATATTTTCAAACCAATTAACCAGTTTTATACTCGAGGTTTTAACTAAATAAGTAATAAAGTTTTGTCAGAATAATAGTTTAAACATTTTAATTTTATTTTGATATTCTTACATCGGCAGCAGGTACTTTCACGACATAGCGACAGAAAACAAATATTAAAAAACAAAACAAAAATAAACATACAAAAGTTACATACTGCAGCTTTAATCGAATAATTTGACATTTTGTGTCGAAAAAAATAAACACACAAGTAAATACATTTATCAGAGATCCACTAGCTCAATAAAAAGAAATTTGCTCATGTTACAGAATTTTCTGTTCATATTTTCTAATCCTTTCCGACTGAAGAAAAGTCGATTCTTCAAACCCAACCTGTTCAGCAAAAAGCCCAGACACAAGCTGTTGTTACCTTTTTATGCGGTTTGTTACATATGATGCTTTTTTCCCCCAAACAAATATGTACACATTCATCTATACTACAGCAAAAAATAATCAAGAAAATAAGAGTTAGAAACGACGAGCAGTTAAATCATAATATGCAGCAAATACTTGAATTATATTCATTTTAATAGACGGCTGCTATTGCTGCAACATTTAGCATCAAGCTTTTTATTGGAGTTTGATCATTTCACTTCTGCACCATTAGCAGTTCATTTCATACACAACTTTAGAAAACAGTGTTGCTTCCTGCTGTAGATTTGATACCGACAATCTGCTGATTCTTATCTCCCAGTAGACTTTTCAAACTAACGTTGACAATCTGCAATTTAAAGTAGTTTTCTATATAAACCCATAAATCCCTTTCAGATCATATGTTTCTTCCGCTACTGACATGTTTATTAAGACTTAAGATCAACTCAACAGTTCTGGTCCAGAATCTTGACCTACTAATATTTACACCCGATTTACAGATGTAGAGACGAACCCCTAACCACCACGAGGGAGAACGGGGTTAATATGAACTTTTGCGAAACAAGTGTGACGTCGTGAAATGACACCAGATGATCCTACACTGTCTAATTTGAGAAATATGGTCAACAGAAACTGACTTATTGAGGATGGTGCATAACAATTTTGGTTTAGAGCACTGAGTGCTGTAAGTTTCAAGTTCAAGTTCACACAGCTTGTGATCTCTGTGAATTGACTTGTCTGACTTCACGAATTACATTGACAAAGGTTTTCCGTAATGGCTAGTTTGTACTGTACATCTAGGATGTATGATCTATGATCTGCTGAAACAAAAAATGGTCAAACGACTCCAACAAATCAGATCTACCAGATGTTCACCCAGGCTTTTTCAGTGACAAGGGTTAGAGGTCAGAGTCTGCCATATTTTGTAATTAAATTTGCCCAAATGGATCTCAGAACCAAAGTGAGTCAACGTAAAGAATAATACATGATTTTCAGATAATATGCATTTGAATTAAACCAAACATGCAAGTGACTTTTATGAAAATGTACCCCATGAAAAACAGCTAACGACAACAAAAACTAAACTGATGCCCCATGTTTTAAGCATGTGGGTTGAAGTTGGTTTGCTCATGTACTTTATTCAACACTTAGGATTAAAGGAGGAAATTGCAATTGGGGTGCAAACTGGTGCAGGGATGAACTGACCTGAACCTGAGTTCATACTGGAGGTTTTTCTGTGCTTGGGGGCAAAGGAGCGCTTCTCTTATAGTAGAATAAGTATATAAGTACTACACAGGTTATTGCGACTCCCCCCCAAAACATCGGCCTTCTTATTACAGTATTACTTTTACCAATAGTAATACTGTAAGAACTCAACACTCTCAGCATCTGGTCCACCGCCATGTTGTTTTGAGAACATGTCAGTAATCCCGGCACGCTCTCATGGAAGAGAACATGAACGCTGGAGACGACGTTGGGATAGACGTCCGCCCAGTCCGTCCCGGCCGTGGAGTAGCTGGGATCTCTGGTGTGGTGCATCAGGACCAGAATCACCTTTTGATCTCCTGTGGAGAAAAAGAAAATGAACAACAGATGGATTTGAGTAACAGACCTCAATACAGCACGACTGTGACCACTCTGTGCTTAATGTACCTGAGTAAATTTGGGAACTGAAAGCTGGGCTATAAAAATGCTACAGGAGCTGTGTTTCCATTGACCTTAAAAAATTTAGCAAATTGGAATTATGGAAATTAATATGCTTAATGGCAATTTTGAAAAAACACATCTGTAAATGAAAAGTTTCTGCAGGGAGTTTTTCTTGCTGTATCGAAAGTAGGAATGCGCGATATACACGATAGAAACGATAAAGAAATTTGTACTACAGTAGAGATCTGTAGTCTACCGGCTAATAATGCTTATTGATGACATAACCGGCTGGCATCAAAACAGAGCAAGAGGGAAGCAGCATGGCTGAGAGCGCATAACCTCGTTATAAAGCCAGGTGCAAAACATAAATTATTTGGTTTCGATTCGGGTTTAACCTCCCTCGGTCTTAGCGCGATGCTCAGGAGGAGCGCAGCAGATGTCACGGCGAATGTCAACAAAAAAACACAACATGCAGGGCCGTGCACAGAGTAAACAACTCGGGGGGGTTTAAGTGACCCCCGTCTCTTAAACAGTACACAGTTAAAGCCAGGAGCAGAAAAAGTGTGTGGGAGAAAGGAAATACAAGCAATTTGTTTTATTGTCTAAAAACAAACCATGTGCTTGACTACCAGCAATGCATCCAACTACAAGTTCCAGTCACAAAACTGAAGAAAAAGCAGGATTTTACGCAAAAATCCATTACATTAAAGTTGTTGTGTTTTTATATAGAGATGTATTTTTCATTTATATATTTTGCTTTGATTTAACCAGGTAGTCACCGTTGACATTACGCTGCTGCCTTTCATTTCCAAAATTTCTTAAGGGAAACCTGGTAATGATAGGCAGTTACAAACATAACATCCACAAAAACAAGTGTTAAACAAATTAACACATACAAATATATACATCCACTCAATTAGTATGTATTTTTTCTCCTATCCATTGTAAGTTTTATACAAACTATATCATGATATATATTGTGACCGCCGCCCTTCTCAATATATATCGTGATATAACTTTTATGCCATATCACACAACCCTAATCGAAAGTAGTGCATTTCCAGGAAGTCATGCGATAAACAACCGGATGTTACTACTGGCGAACAAAACAAAGAAGACAACTAGAAGCAGTAGGGGGATGATGGCAAGGCTTGTTTTTTGATGACTTATCATGCGAATAAACATGTTCACATGATTTTAACTGTATTTCTTATCTAATGGAAACATCGCAGTTGAGAAATTGTTTTTTTTTTCAACATTTCTAAAATATTGACAAAGTTTTGGGCACATGTGCAATGGAAACGCAGCTAGCGTGACAAACTTTGCGCGTTACCTGACAGCGAGCTCATGGCTGCTTCCACATCAGACCCGACTCGAGAGGTGATTGGACAGAAGAGCATGGTGATGCTGTTTCTGTCCCGGTCCATATGAAGCAGCTTTAGCTTCCTCTCCAGCTGGTCCAGCAGCTCGTGATGAGCTCCAAAGGTTTGACCAGAAGTGACCACGCGGATCTTAACTGTGCCCATCACCAAAACATGAAAACAAGAAACATAAGCAGAGCACAAACATCACAAATACGACATAGATCTCATCACTACATGCGTTCACTCACCTTGTAAACTGGAAAACAACTTTGTTCCTAATCAAAGAAAAAAAGAGTAGGGTTATCTGTTTATGGTTTGTATAAAATTTCACTATGCATTTACATCTTTAACAGACTTGAGAGCATTTTTTTTAGTGTTGCACAAACTTCTGCTATAAAACATACAGGATAGTTGCTTTAATTTGAAGCCATTGTTCCTGTGTAACAGTGAAGAATGCTGGGGAAACTCTCATGTGACTTTATGGACCTTAACCAAGTTTATTCAATGCAGCAAAACAGGAAAAATCTGAGTGAGTGTGCTGAACAGGTGAGCAAAAATATTTTCAGTTCAAGACTTATCTGGAGTCCCTCTTAGACCTGGAAACAGGACAATAACGATAACGTTACCTATTTATCTTACTCACAGGGTGAAGCTTTTGTTATCTGACTGAACACAATAAAGAACAGAGAGAACTTTTTGTTCCACTTTTTGTTCCACTCACTTTGGTTTCTACATACTGCAGCCAAATAAAGGGCAGAATGTGCATAAATGAAGCTGTGTGATATATAAAGCAACTTTGTTACAATCACTGTTCAATTTATTAGCTGCACCTTGCAAGTACCAAGCTGGACCATAATTTTTAGGACTGTCCTAATTCTGTGTGGCACACAGAAACGTTTCTCAAAGATAATGTCTCTGATTGATAAAATCACAGTTTCTGCTGATTTATCAGCTGCATATCCATGATGCTAATTTCTTGTAGCGTCCCCAAGTTGCTCAATTGAAGTGAGATCTTTTGACAGAGGAGGCCGCTGGAGTACATAAACGCAATGAAGCCAGAACTTAAAATTTGAAACTTTTTTCAATTTATCTTTTGCCACATAGCTACACATACAATCAATTTTGATCTGCATGTTTGTATAAAGCAATATAAACTGTATGTAAAATGTTAGAACTAATTAGTCTACAGTTTAGAGAAAAAACGCAAACAAACAAGAATAAAGTTTAACATACCCATCAAACGCCTCATCAGGAAATCCAGCATGGTCACTAAATACAAAAACAAGATCAAAACTTGAATCAGTAAATCTTTGTGTGTGGTTCAGAAAATGTCAGTCGTTATTTTGCACAAAGTGTCTCTGGGGAAAAGGGACACAAATTATTCAAATAAATACACGTGCACGCGCAGACGTTCACGTACACAAAGAGACGAGCTGTTCACACGCGCTCGACAAGACACATCTACTCGCGCGCGTTCTCTCTCTCTCTCACATACACACACGCGGCCCCCTCCCTCCACACACACACATGTTTGCGTGGCTATCTTTACGCGGACTTTCCATTGACTTCCATTGATTTCTACAGCCTAAACCTTCCCTTTACCCTAACTCTATCCATTATATACCTAACCCTAACCCTAACCAAAACTCAATTCATACCTTAGTCCTAAATCTGACCCCTGACCCAAAAACAGCGTTTCCCCTTGTGGGGACCAAGCTTCGGTCCCCACAACGTAGTATGTCAGGAAAATGGCCCCCACAAGGTATTAGAAACAAACGCGCGCGCGCACACACACACACACACCCCATGTAACTCCACGAAAATATTAGAGCCCTTTGAGAAGCTGCCAGTTTAAATCCAGCTGCATTAGATGCATCGAAACGTCGGACTGCCGTTCAGTATAAAGAAAACATTTAATGGAGTCCTACCTTTGCTGCGTTGCTGCTGCTGCTGCTGCCTGAAACACGGTGATTGCTGAAAGAGAGCAAGAGAAAGAACTTTCACTTTCACTTTCACTTTTAGAAGCAGAAACACGGAGATAAACCACGTGACTTCTTTACAGTCCAGTCATCCCTCGATCTGTAGTGAAGCCTGCCCACTGGAGAGGAAGAGAGAAAAATAGATGATTACTAGACCTCAGTTCTGTTTCAACAAAGAACACAAATAATGTAAATTTTTTATAACAGTTGTAAATTGAGTTTCATCAGAGAAAGACGTCATCAGTTACAACATGAGAAAATATCTCTAATATCCTGCCAGTGGAACTGGCTTCTATATCTTTATGAAAAGTTACTTGAAAGTGAGTTTTGTCTGATTTCATGTATACCAAAAATATTTGCACTAGCCAGTAGACCAAAGGTAAGATTTTGTGTCTTTGCAATTTCACCAATTTTCACAACAATAAAATACAATTTTCACAAGACTGTATCTAATGATTAAAATATCACCTCTAGTTATACCTTAATTTGTGTAACCTTTATTGCAAAGGTACAGCTTTTTTCATATTTTAACATTTACTCTCACAAACTCAGTGAATTCCAGTATGGTGCTGTCATAGGATGACACCTTTGAAATAAGTCCAGGTTTTAATTCCCCTCATGCTACATATTTCACCATCAATTTTTGAAAATATGACAAAGTTGAAGTCATTAAGAATGTCAGCAACTCACTTGTGATCTTCAGTTCAGCTCTAGAACCGCACATAGAGCTTTATGGAACAGGTTCCCATGCAGAGCAGATCACACTGCCAACTCCAGAGTAGTTGACGAATCACACCTCTCTGTCTGACGCCGCGTCTGGGTTTGGCATTTTACCAGGACACCCCGACTTTCCTGACAGCAGTGTATTATGGGTAAAGTTCTGGGTCGTAGGAGATTATGGTGAGGGGTTGTTTCCAGAAGTTGGACTCAAACGCTTAATTATAGTGAAACAAACTTAAGGTAGCCGATCCTCCAGGTTGGAAATTCTTTTCAACGTGCCAGAATTTAACCTTTATGCAAATTCACATTACTATGCTCCTAAATTGGTCTGCTTATGTTTTTGCTTTGGTGCTTTCTCTTCTGTTGTTGTATCATATTCCTGTTTGTGGTGGGAAAATCTTTTAAATGGATGAAATGAATTAATTTAAAATGTTCAAAAATGAAAAATCTTGTCTTGGTAAGGAAAACAGCAAATAAAATTGCCTGGTCAAGGCTTTCTCATGAATGGTGGAGTTTAGGGTTTAGCAAATTCATTTTCAGATCATTTTGATCTTTGTTTCCTATGGTAAGCGATGCCACCTGCTGGCACAAAAGGATAACTGCATTTGGTCAAAATCCACAAATCTGACTCTTCCAATGAGTGTGGGTGTGTGTGTGTGTGTGTGTGTGTGTGTGTGGGTGTGTGTGTGCGTGTGTGTGTGTGTTAATCTTCCAATTGATAGGCAGACGAGAAAATTGGTGCCTTGAAAATAAGGAGCATAGGCTGCTGCAGAGTTAAATATTGAATATAATTTTTTATCATGAGAATGATAGTTACCATTGTTGGACTCAGAAATGATAATGTTTTAAAATGTGATGATAAAAAAGATCAGACCCAGAGAATGAGAGAGATCTTTGTTTTGTATTTCATTCTAAATATGAAACAGCAGACTCTCATGCAAAACTGCATGGAGCATTTTATTATTATTATTGTTATTAGAAACAAAATGACATCAATGAGATTTTTCAGGAGGAAGCAGTCTGGTTTGAGTGGAGAGCCAGTGCAGGGCAGACATTGTTTCTCCTTCCCACAGTAAACAAAGATGCACCAACCATGTCGGTCCAAATCAAACTTGTGTGTGAAAACTGTCACGGATCAAGAAGCACAAACATCAAGCTGCCAACAAAGCTTCAGGGGAGAACCAGTTCACACAGATGATGAGACAATAATAAACATTTATAGAAATGTGTAAAACACCGTTTGCTTCCTCCTCTCCGGAGAGCAACATGTTGGAGAAAAACAACTTTGATAAAGAAATACTGACATGTGTTGTTTAAATAATCCAGTAGTTGCTCTATGAGTGTCATATTGCAGTGGCTGAACCCAAATTCAGGCAGAGTGGGAGGCGGAAGGTAGTAGTTCCCCAGAACCAAACAAGGAAAAGCAGCTTTCAGCTTCTATGCACCACAAATTTGGAACAAACTTTCAGAAAACTGTAAAACAGCTGAAACACTGACTTCCTTTAAATCTCGACTAAAAACCCACCTGTTTAGTATTGTATTTGAAACGTAATCAATTACAAATTTATTGATGGAACTTGACTTAATGTCGTGTTTTGATTGTTGATTCTATGTTGCTTTGTGTTTCTGTGTTTGATATGATGTAAGGCACTTTGAAATGCCTTGCTGCTGAAATGTGCTATACAAATAAAATTTGATTGATTGATTGATAGTTAGTCAGTTTTTTAAATAAAAAAGACAATAAACTTACAAATACTCAGGGATGGCAGTAAAAGAGAGAAAGAGAGAGACAGTGGGGAAGTAACAAGAGAATCCAGAGTAGAGAGTAATCTGATTACTGACCAGAACAGTGGCTGACTGGTGCAGGTGAGAGAGAGGAGCAGGTACGCTCCTACTGGCTCCTGCTGGCTCCTACTGGCTCCTGCTGGCTCCTGCTGGCTCCTACTGGCTCCTACTGGCTCCTACTGGCTCCTGCTGGCTCCTACTGGCTCCTACTGGCTCCTACTGGCTCCTGCTGGCTCCTGCTGGCTCCTACTGGCTCCCACTGGCTCCTGCTGGCTCCTACTGGCTCCTGCTGGCTCCTGCTGGCTCCTACTGGCTCCTACTGGCTCCTACTGGCTCCTGCTGGCTCCTGCTGGCTCCTACTGGCTCCCACTGGCTCCTGCTGGCTCCTGCTGGCTCCTACTGG
Source organism: Xiphophorus couchianus (assembly GCF_001444195.1). NCBI lineage: Eukaryota > Metazoa > Chordata > Actinopteri > Cyprinodontiformes > Poeciliidae > Xiphophorus > Xiphophorus couchianus. The sequence goes on along the minus strand of NC_040234.1, from coordinate 4,819,882 downwards.
CTCCTGCTGGCTCCTGCTGGCTCCTACTGGCTCCTGCTGGCTCTTAATGGGACCTGAGTGAGAAAAATGGCTTTTATAGGTGTCAGAATTAAATGCACAGGTTTATGTGTATGCATAGCCATAAATGATACATGTTGACAGCATATCTGTATAAATATACAGAACTGGAGATGAAGAAAGGGCAAACACTTTATATCCAGTATATGTCCACAAACATTTTTTTAACAAAACGTATGACTTTTAGAAGGTAAACATATTCTTCATATACCTTGCCAATCATATTCGATTTGTACAACAGCATTTTAGAACCACTGTAGATAGAAAAATATATATTTTTAATTTCCTTAAAAGAACTCTGGGAACAGATGAGAGAAAAGAACTGGGAGAAATTTTGTGAATCTCAGAAATTAAAAAAAAAAAAAGTTTACTTTTTTTTACTTCTGAAACTCAGAAATTTTCAAACTTTTCTAGAAAAAAACAACAACCTGAAATTCATCTAAAAATTTCCGAGTTGTTCTTTTCTTTCGGCTCTAATACACAGTCATAGATTTGATATGCTTTGATCATGAGGTGAGTTTTACAATTTTCCTTTTGTCCTGCTTCAGGTACAGTGCTTAAGTCTTCTTTTGCTTTAAACTCTAAAAACTACAACTGAAAAAGCCACAGAGTAACTGCTTATGGCTGCCCAGTGTTATGAAGGGATCCTATTGGCTGCTGCTAAGAGACCTGAACAGCATCATTAGCCTCATGCCAAAGCTGCCTTATTCCAGGAAGTTCTGATCTTTTTACTGATTCAAATTGAATTAAAGTCACAGTGCTCTCTTGGCTGCACTGAGATTGCTTCTTCATGAACCCTCCAGGGTCGGAGCAGGAACATGTTTTGGATTGTTGAATCAAATCAGTTCTATTTACACAGCTCACTATCAAAAATAACTGACTGCGAGAGGAACACAGCATCAAACAGCGCCCTCTATCCTGAAATGTTGAGTTAGAAAAAAATGAACTAAAGACATTACAGGAAGAGAAAAACTCAACCAATTTTAGACTTTTGCTCCTGAGGATGTTCACAGAGAAACTGACAAAATAGTACATTTTTGGAATTAATAAGTAGATATGACAGAGACATTCAAATTTATTACCTCCATAAACAACCAATCACAGAATGCAGGTCTAATAGTAGACGTGTAGAACAACAAACATACTGAAAATATCCAGCAAGTCCCATTGGTTCAGCACATGCAAACCAGGAAATACAGCCTTTCTTTTACAGCTGAACACGTGCAGAATGTCTTATACGTGATATTGATATTATGTTGTTTCAAATGTTTCTCCTTTCTTTATTTCAGTTGCATTGTGACATTTAGTTGATCATTCATTCAACTAAATGTCACATTTATTATTTATTATATATTATTTATTGGTACCATTTCTTGCTTTTGTGTTAGGTTTGTGTAAATAATGTTTACTTCTTTTTTTAACTTTGACTATCCATTTCCTTGGTATGGATGGTGAAATTGCTCAAGGTATAAAAGCCAGCTTCTTTGGCTCTCTGTAAAATGATGTTGGTGTAAATGTGACCTGCAGTTCCTGAATAAATCCACCTCAACTGCATTTTTGTTGTCTAAACACTGAGCCTCTGCGTGACAGGCCCTTTGTCTCCTCTTCAGCTGATTTTTTAATTTTTATGTTTCTTGCTGAAGTTGACATACATTATCATGAATGATTTTAGAATTGTTGTTAGCATAGTGCAGGCATGTGGTGGGAGAAGTCAGCGGAGTATTCAGCACATATCAAAGTTCCCCACAGGGGAACAGGGGAATATCCCCATACAGCAGTTAAAAGAGCAGTACCATAAATTTTAATTCATTAAATTAATTTTTATTAAAAATAATTTTTATGTATTTTTAATAATACCTTAAAAAGAAAATTGTGAAGAAAAAAATATCTATCACTGAATATTTAAAAAAGACATTTATTTAGTATAATTTCTTTAGCCCCCGTCTAGAACCGGCCCTGGCCTGCAGGTCTGGTATATTTTTGCTTAGCATGTTTTTTCTACATTGATAGGAAGTCAGATTATCCAAACTGGTAAATCACATTAATGAAATATTAGTGAAATAATATATTAAATGACCACTGGTCAATTATTCATAAAATATATCAACATTTCTGAAAAAACACACAGAAAGTAATGTAATGTAGGAAATATTTATGTATTTACTGTTAATCTATTCGTATGATTTGTTCTTTTATGCTGCCACTTATTTTGGCTAATGCTATAATTTATTAAATATCATCCAAAGTCAACATCCTAAGCAAAGAATCAAACCACAATAGTCAGCTAAAATCACAATGAGAAACTTAATCAATCATAACTAAATGTTCTGTACCATGTCAGCCTGAGGAGATGATTGAGGATGAAGAGACACTGATTTCTGGTTCTTTAAGTTCTGATGGGTCTGCAGTTCCTCTCCTGATCCATTCAGTCTATCATACAGCAGCACACTGCGCCACCAAGGACTCTTTTTTTTTTTTTTTGTCTTTCGGTGTACGCAGTATCCATCCTCTCTGACATTGTTCACATTGTTTTCACTCACGTCTGTGTTTTTAAAAGCGTTTTTGCTCCTAAGGACATGGAATCGAGTCGGGGACGTTTTAAAAAGACTCAGGTTGATAGCAGCTCACCGCGGCTGCGTAGTGTCCGTCTCTAGGCAACGGTGACGTTCAGCGTCGGTCCGTAGCGTTCTGGGGTCCTTTAGCTCCCGCCACGCGAATTTAGCTGACCTTAATATTTATTGTGTTTTATTTTGGTCATTATTGTTAAACTTAGTGTTGATGTGTGTATGATAGGCGTTTCTATCGGACAGTTATGTATCGGTTCAATATGGAACGAACATTTAACAGCCAAATATGGGACGATTCGGTATTTTACAGGATGGGTTGCAATCTGATTCAGGGGAGCTGAGATACAGTTTTAGGTGCCATTGCCATCAGGTGCTTTAGCACTCCTCGATACGCCACTGGGTAACAGAAACACTTAATTATTAAATCACATTATTGCTTGTATTTTAATTGGTATGTTTTTCAGTTTACTGATATTTCCACAGTTGTGGTCTTGACCAGTCTTGAAATAAATTTCCGAGTTCTTAGCGCCCGAGACCGAGACAAGACCGAGACCAAATGAGGTTGAATCCGAGACCGAGACCGTCAAAAAGTGGTCTGGAGTACTACAACACTACCTGGGAGAGACGCATATCAACAGATGTCTACTTTTTAAACATGCGTGATATTTTACATTCAACTATAATATACTTGTTGTCTTAATCTATATTTATCTGAAAGCATTTTTTTGTTGATTTGATGAAAAGGACCACACTTGGTTTATATGGAATGACAGGGATCCACTGATGGCTGTTGTAAAATGACACAAGTAGCACAAAATGACTTGCAAAGTCCAAAGTTGCTGAATTAAAAAAATATCATAATACTACAATTAACCCCTTATGCTTTTGTTGTTGTTTTTAGACATTTATACAGCTTTTGAAATCAGCAAAACTCAAGAAAGAAGTGCCCAAATGCAGATGTGTTTGTATTTGAAGTCAAACTTTATTTGAAGTACTTTGAACTACATGCAATCATAAGCTGGGAGTTTCTCACATGCTTTTACTGCACAAATGGCTTTTCACATAATAAACTATCAAGACACACTGTCAAATGAAGATTCTCATAAGCTGTACAGTAGTACAGTCTTTGCACCCTCAGTGATAAAACTTTTAAACAATAATTGATAAAAAAAAACAATCATAATAATACGATTTCAAAAACAGTGGTTTTAATTTTTTGACAAGAACAAAAAAAAAAATAAGCAAAAAAATAATTAGGACCTGACAGAGAAGGAATTAGCTTAACTATCCACAACAATTGAATTCAGTTTAGCCAAATCCCAACAAATGTTCTCTCAGGGCACAGCAAGGAAAAACTCCTTTTTAACAGGAAGAAGCCTCCATCAGAACCGGGCTCACGATGATCAGCCCTCTGCCTCCACCGCTCACATTTTAAATTCAAAATGCTGATGATCCATTTACATGGACTACTGTAATGCCAGCACCCAGTGTCCAGATGGTTAACATTGATAGTCCATCATGTGAAGTACCAGGATTTGGTCCCAACCATTGCTGGCCTGACTGTTGTTAGCTCTTCTTTATAGCTCTAATTTTGTTGTGCACAAAATATTGTATTGCTTTCCAGTCTCTTCCATTATCCGTTAGGATCTGATTATTATTTAAGCATTTTTGACAGTCCAATTTCCCAGGGATCTTCAGGTTCTTCAAGAAGTCCTTGAAATGCTGGTTGATGATTTTTCTCTCGGTGTCTGACCAGGGTATTCTGGATTTCCCTGTATGTAAAAGAAGGAGGGAAATGAATAAATTGATTACTAAAAATTGCTAACACCAAATCTGATAAATAAAAGTCAATAGTTTTATATAGACACTGGAGTATCAGGGAACATTGTTTTGTTGGCTGCAAACAGGTTTTCCTGGTTTCACAACCCCCAGCCAAATGGTAATGCTGCAGATGCCCATTGTTTTCCTGTCCACAGGTGGTCAGCCCAATCTCTTCGATGTTAGAAAGTCAGCAGAATGTGACTCCCATGTGATGCTGTGGAATTTTCCGACAAAACTGTTTGAGATTTTATCAATAGGTCGGAAACCCATCCCCCATTTGGGAGAGGAACTTTGTGCCATTATGCATGCTGTAATTCCTGTAAATAAAAGAGAAGTCTTGCAGACACATTGTATGTGATTTCTCCCTCTGCAGAGATGAGCTGATTTGGGATTAGCACTCTGGTGTTAGGATCCAGAGGTAATAGGAAGGGAGGCACTCAAACTGGGGCTGGAGCAATCTGATTGAAGATCAGCTTCTTTACTATTTTTAATACTGCAAACAGTAACCCATATAGTGAATTGAATAACATACCTGTTTTGCTTGATGGCAATGGCAACTTTTGAATGCCCCCAGTTGCCTTGCGTGATGCAGGGCTTTCTTTACAGTTTACATCCTTTGAAGTTTCTGAAAAACATAGTTAGCAATTAAATGTTTACATCAGATTGAAGTGGTATGATCATTTAAAAATACTTCATTAACTAGAATGGCTGGAGTTAGTCCATTGTGACATACACCTATTCAGGATAGAGATAGTCCAACTGGCCTGAAGCCCGTTGCACTGAAGCCCTTTTGTTCAGTAAATAGGGCCATTACCTTAGAAGTACCCTGGTAATGGCCTCAACGCATCTCACAGTTGCACAATTGTTCCTTAGACTTCGACTTCGACTTAGACTGACTTTGTTGTCATTTTCAATGCACAGGGTGAATACAGAACGAAATTTCGTTGCATACGGCTCAGGACAGTGTTTTGAGCTTCCAATGTTGTGAGTAAAATAAAATACAGTATAAAATATGAATATAAATCTAAATATAAAATATAAAGTGCAGGACTGACAGTAAAATAGAAGTTATTTAGCTCTGTACATGTGCAAGGTATAAAGTGGAGACCAGTTTTTGAGTGCAGTCCAGTTAAGAGTTCAGCAGTCTGATGGCAAGTGGGAAAAAGCTGTTTCGGAACCAGGTGGACCTGCACCGGATGCTGCAGAACCTCTTTCCAGAGGGCAGCAGGGAGAACAGTCCATGGTGGGGGTGTGAGGGGTCACTGATGATGTTTCGGCCTCAGGACACGCATCCTGCATCGATGGTTGACCTGACACTTCGCCCTTTTGCCTGAGCTGGGTGTGGAAGGTTGTTGCCGAAGCAGTTTCTCCTTGTGTGCCTTCTTCTCACTCACATGAGAGTTACCCAACTCTTTTGCAAGCTCAACCAGGAAGTCCACCCGTCTCTCCTGCACCCCAATGCATGCCTGATAAAGAACATGTGCATTCAGTGCTGCCATGTCAATCATGTTTGCCAGGTTTGCTGACCAGCTGTCACATAGTGATGGAACCTTGGTCACCCCCCGCAAGATTATGACTGAAATAAATGCCATTAGTTCTTGTGAACTAAATAGGTGAAGCAGTCACCTATTTATCCTCCACAGCACAAAAGGCTGCATGCAAATTTGCATGTGCTAAGTCTCCCAGATTTCTTTTGCTTACACTTTTTGCATGATTTTTTTGAGGTGGATCAACACAATTAATTTGGTTAGTTTATTTCTAAACTGTCATTTTAAACCCACTTAGCTTTATTTAAAAGAAAAACATTACTAATTTCTTTTAGAAAAACCTTTGCATATTTCTTGAAACAGATTGTATGTTTTGCAAACTCTATGTACATTTGGCAAAATGACCTGGATAATGCAACACAACATCATGGATCAGCTGCAAAAGGTCACATCTCTCCAAAAACACTTCATGTATGCTTCAAAACTAAACTGAAGAGCATTACCTACAGGAGATCTGATCTCCTGTAGGTATCATAGATACCCACCCCCAACATGGACTATTCACATTCCTACCTTCTGGCCTGACGGTCAACGGCCACATTTACAATTGAAGAAGAATGCTAATTTGAGCCATCAGAGTCGTCAGTTTGGACTCAGGGCCTTTTGGCCCTGTTCAGCCATTCTGGGGAGAAATCGAAAACCCAGCCATTCTAGTAACCTCTCATGGCCACATTTGGCCTGTGGGCCTTCAGTTTCACACTTGTGAGGTAGATAAGGCCCCCAGTCGTTTGCTTAGTGCAGAAGTTGAGTACCACCATTTAAAAACAAATGCAACCGTTCACTCCTTTGTTCTTTTGAATGTCCTGGATTCAGAGAGGACTGCATATAATCTGGGCTCCTTGCAGAAAGAGGCATTCTTCTTTCCAGAAGGACAGAACAGATCTCACATTTTCTACTGTTTTCACTACAGATTTTTGAGGATCTGTTTTTCAGCATTGATGGCAGTAAAGCTACAGCAAGACTTGGAAGATTCATAAATGATGATCACATCAAGCCAAACAGCAAAATTAAAATTGTAAGTAACACAGTCAGACGTGTCTGTTAATTTAGCACAGCCACATTTGAGAGGACAAAACTCAAACTTAGATTTCTTTCAACAGTTTTTTGTTGTTGTTTTGTCTCGTGGAGTGTTGACCACTTTGCAACATTTTGGAGGACAAAAACCAGCTTGGAGATTTGTCTGTTCTTTGTTTTGAGCTCATAACAACAGGTAAGTTCCACACTTTACCAAATTCCTCGCTTGTGTTTAATTTAGTCTGTAAAGCAAAAATACTAACAGATTTGTATCTTTTCATTAAGTCACTCATGCTAACAAGTTTTTACTGCCTTTTGTATAAACAGTCATTTTCAATCAAGCTAAAGTTTTAAGACATGGTACCATGTCTAATATTTATTTACAATCTCACAGAAAGAATGAATCCTAAAGGAGTTTGTCCTGAAGAGGAAGCCTTGCACTTCATTGCTTCTGAGAAGGACAGAGTCATATTTCAGAAGAAATTCATCAGTGAAGACAAAGGTATGCTTTTGTTTGAGAAGATAACGTTTTCTGTTTAATACCCTGAAGCAGGTTCTACTTTTAAAGAACCTCATTTGGGTTAGTGTGGAGTATGACACTGAGCTGCATGTTGCTGCAGTCTGTGTTTATTATCTATAAAACTATTATGTGTTCTCAAGGAAGGTTCAGCCAGTTTGAACATTGTGGGACTGTAAATGCAAAGCTCAATGAAACCCTGGTCATGCTTTTCAGGTTATGGAGTTATTGCCACCAAAAACATTGAGCCAGGAGAATTCTTGCTGGAGTATGTTGGAAGACATATCTCTGGCTCTGAAGGAGAGGACCTGGTTAAAGAGTACTCAGCTGAAAATGCAGCATTTTTATATTTCTACAACTTCCAAGGACAAAACTTCTGGTGAGTACAACTGCATGAACGTCCAAACTTTGAATCTAAGCCCAGGAATAAGTATAATTAATCTCTTTTTTTCAGCATTGATGGCAGTAAAGATACAGCAAGACTTGGAAGATTCATAAATGATGATCACATCAAGCCAAACAGCAAAATTAAAATTGCAAGTAACACAGTCAAAAGTCTCTGTTAATTTAGTAACTATTTCATTTAACAAACTGAATGAAATAATTTGTGTCTGTACCTATGTGACCAACAGATATTGGATAAGCAACAAAGACCACATCTGTGTATATTTGCAATCACAGAAATTCATGCAGGAGAAGAAATCGTCTACAACTATGAAAACCCCAACTGTCAATGGCGACAGGTATGTAACTATTATTTACATATATTTATATTTTATTCAAAACATGTTTTAGCAAATGTCATGAATCTCAGATATTACTTTTTCATCTCTCATTTTTATTATATTGTTAATGAGCTTTAAGTGGCGTAAATGTTTGTAAACATGTTAAAACTCAAAATACAAAAATACAGTCAAAATTTAAATCAAACCAAATTCTGTATAATAATGTAATGCTGTAATTGTTGTTTTTTAGAAGACAACTTCATTCTCTTCTACTGAACACATGGAAAAGAAGGTAAAGATGTGTGGAAGTTTTTTCTTCATCTATATTTATTGAATAAATTCATAAAATGTTCCTATTATGTTTATGCTGTAGCAGAAACATAATAAATAAGTTGATTGGTACTCTATTGTCTCATTGTTGTTGTTTTTTTGCTTAATTTTAAAGGAATCCCGATGGAAGAGCTCACTAGAAAGTCTCAAGTCTGAGTCTGGCGTGATGGAAATTGACGGCCTTGTATTCAATCTAAACATAAAGATTGCAAATGGATGCAATGGACCAGAAGTCTTTCCAGGACTCTTCTGTAACGGCCCTGTGGCAGTCAAGCGATTTCCTAAACATATCAACAAAAGCCAATTGGAAATAGCTAAATTTCTATGTTCAGACAGATTAAAAACAAAACATCTGTTGCAGCCCCTTACTGTGATTGAAGACACTTACTTGGCCTATTTAGTCTTGCCTCTTTGTGAATATAATCTCAAAGACCTGATTGAAAATAAAGATTTTCCCGAGAGACAAAACCTGACTGAGCAGTGGAGACTGGAAATCTGTCAGGAGTTATTGCTGGGACTTCAGGAATTCCACTCACATGAAATGTTGCATGGAAATCTGAAGCCTGAAAACATCCTGTTTGGTAAAGGAAACTTAATGGGCAAACTGTACAGTCCTTTTATTCACAAATGTTGATAATCAAAATGTTAATTTTGATAAAATTATGTTTTGATATTTATATGACTAAAGATATGTTATTTGTCTACAGATATCAACAATAAAATGTGTATTGGAGACTTTGGAGCAAGCAGAAATGAGGATCATGGAGACACTGCATCATTTTCACTGCAATTAGGTGGAACTTTGTCCTGGGCCAGTTATGAAGATGTTGGAGTTAGAAAAAGCAAATACAAGAAGGAGTCAGATATCCAGGTGTGTTGAGCTTAAAATGCTCATTTAATTGTATACTACATACTAGGATTGTTTGTTGCTCTATGATTTTGTTCAATCATTAATAATAATAATAATCAGACTTATTATTATTCACTCTGCATAGTTTGACTTTGAGGACATGGTTTTAATGTAATCCGTTACATTTTAGGTAGCAGGATGCTTGATGCATTACATCCTGACAGATGGACAACATCCCTTTCAACAAACAACACCATACTTCAAGAATGCCTTTGGGATATTTGAAAATGTCAAAAATGGCAATTTCACTCTTCACTGTGAGGAAAGATGGAGCAGCCAAAGAGATATGATTTCCCGGATGCTGAGTAGATCACTCGAAGAACGTCCCACCATTGAAGAAGCTCTTCAGGCATTCATGTGTGAGTACTATTGCTTTAAATATATTATCTAATCTTATGGGCTAAAAGCACTATCTTATGTAACTCATGACAACTGATTAACTGTATTTACAGGTTTGGCACATCAACCTGATTATACTGCAACCATGAACAACAGTGGATGTGAGAATCAAAATAAAGTAAGTAATTCTTTCAAGTAGGGTAGGCTAATATAACGTTAGTTATCTGTAAGAGACTAAAGATTTTTCCACAGTAGAGATTTTGTCTTACTTTGTATTCCACTGCCTAAATATATTTATTGTCACCTGATATAGACATGTATTCACTATTTGTTGTTGTTATTATTACAGGATGGACCCCCTTCAACAAATTCCTGCCCTGAAACCTTTAATGACATGAACATTCCAGAGAGTTTGGTCACAGATCTGCCTGGCATCACTGCCAGTAACCCGCTGCCTTCATCTCTGCCGACAGAAGAGGAATTTTCTGAGTGTGAAATGGTAATAAAATGTTTAATTACTTAAGTAGTGGTAAAGATAGTTATAAATGTATAAAATAAATATGCATGTATGATATTATTATCTTGTTTGCAAAGTAATTAATAAATAAACTACATTTTCTTTCAGAATACTGAAGAACAAGTTTCCCCTGCTCTGGAAATGTCAGATCAAGAAGTGAATGATGACCCACAATCGGAGGAAGAAGAAACTACAAAAATTGAAGTAATCCACAGAAAACCATCTTCTAAAACTGAGCAGCACTCAAATGGCAGTAACTCTCAACAATGTAAGATCACAGTAAAAATGTCTTCAAACACTGCCCATCAACGTATCTATGACAAGAAGAATTATTGTCTTTTCTGTGAGAAGCCTTATGCAAAAATTACAAGACATCTGAAGCAGAAGCATTCACACCAACCTGATGTGGCCAAGGCACTCGCACACAGGAAAGGATCAAAAATGCAATCCTTGCTATTGGCCAAAGTAGCAAACATGGGAAACTATGAACACAACTGTTCTGTCCTGTCCTCTGGGGAAGGACAAATCATCCCAAAAAGGCAAGCAACCCATCAATCAGCTGGAACCAACTACCTACCTTGCAAGTTTTGTTTTGCTATGTATGTCAAGACAGATCTCTGGAGGCATTATAAGCGTTGCAAACTCCGGTCGAAAGGAGACATGGTCACAAGAAAAGTTCAGGCAAGTTCTTCCATGATGTTGCCCATGGATATTGCAATTTCCATTGGACTTCAGAGGGTTCTCCAGGACATGTCATATGACAATGTATCTCAGTTAGTAAAGGCAGACTCCCTTATTATTTCACTGGGTGAGAGAATGTACCTCAGAAACTGAGAAGTTGGACGACATCAAGCAGACATCAGAAATAAGATGAGGGAACTTGCCGGACTTGTTCTGATGGCAAGAAACATTGACAAGGATGTTGTTTTTTTGAAAGACTTGATCTGTCCAGGAAAATTCAACACAGTCCTTGAGGCTGTAAAACAGATGACTGGGTTTAATGAGTTAACCAACAGATTCAAAGCGCCTTCAACAGCACTAAAACTGCGGCATTCTCTTGTGAAAGTGTCACATATTTTGCAAGGAGAGGCACTGCGTCAACAGAATGCTGATTTAAAATCAAAAGCAGAGGAATTCACCAAGTTAATTGAACTAGAATGGACAACACATGTATCATCCAATGCCCTGAAAACGCTTTACCAGAAAAGATGGAATATCCCCCAAATACTGCCTTTGTCAGAAGACATCAAAAAGCTCCAGGACCATCTGAAAAGCCTCCAGGTGGTCTACAAAAGAAATCTCACTGATAAACCAACAGCAAAATCATGGAGCGAACTCGCTCAAGTCACTCTGACACAGCTAATACTGTTCAATCGTCGTCGTGAAGGAGAAGTTTCAAGAATGGAACTCAGCACATATTTACAAAGGAGCCAACACGACATGCATGATGAAGTTTTAGAGAGCCTTTCAAAGTTTGAAAAAAAACTTTGTGAGAATCTCACCAGAGTAGAGATACGGGGGAAAAGGGGCCGCAAAGTGCCTGTCCTGTTCCCAACAAATGTAAAAGAGTCTGTGGAACTTCTGATTAAAACTAGAGAAGAGGCTGGGATTTCCCCCACCAATCCCTACATTTTTGCTCGTCCATATTATGGATCCCAAGAGAGCTTTCGTGGATGTGACTGTTTAAGACGGTTTGCAGAAAGCTGTGGAGCTAAACTCCCACAGAATCTCACATCAACCAAACTACGGAAACATGTAGCCACAGTTTCACAACTCTTAAACCTACAAACCCACGAACTAGACCAGCTGGCAACTTTCATGGGACATGATATTGAGGTCCACAGGGAATTTTACAGACTGCCAGAGGAAACAATCCAAATGGCAAAAGTCAGTAGACTTCTTTTTGCTCTGCAAGGTGGAATGGGTAAATTCAAAGGAAAATCCCTGGAAGACATCACACCAAACATCAACTGTAAGTAAAGGATTTCAAATACGTCTATTTTGTATGAAATATGCAATTTGGACACTGTCGGCAAAAAAATAAATGTTGTGTTTAAATATTTACTGAAAACATTTTGTTGCAGCTGAGGAGGAGTCTAGTGACTCAGAAGCAGATGTCCAATCTGAGGGGACTGTTAACAGAAGTCAAAAAGGTAATTTTTTTTGCTCCTGTATAGTAATGGTAAGGAAAAAAAAAAAATCTGAACTTAATGAATAGTTTTAAAATCATATTGTTTCAATCTGATGTAAACTTCTCATTGACACATATATTTCAGAAACGTCGAAGGATAAACACTGCAAGGAGAGAACTTCATCATCCAAGGCAGCTGAGGGCAATAAAAGGTCATCATTGGCATCAAGTCAAAAGGGTATGTTTTTCAGTTATCTCTATAAAATACTGCAAATGAAAAACCTTGACTTTCATTTCCTAAATTTGGTGTTGGTGCTTTTTATTAATCAATTTATTCCTTCTCTTCCCTCATTTGCTTACAGGGAAATCCAAAAGGCCCTGGTGAGATACAGAAAGAGAAGTCATCATCCAGCATTTCAAGGACCATCTAAAGGAACTGAAGATCCCTGGAAAAGTGGACTGTGAAAGATGCCTAAAAGAGAATCCGATCCTAAGGGACAATGGGAGAGACTGGAAAGCAGTTAAATATTTTGTGCACAACAAAATTGCAGTTGTAAAGAGGAGCTTGTGCCAAGAATAACACCACAAATGCTTGGAACCAGAATCCCGAACTGCTTCATGCTTTGTAACTGTTTTTCACTTAATAAAGTTGTTCCATGTTGCTGATGGATGATGTCAGTTCCAGTCTTAACAGTTAATCATTAATTAACGGTTGACCTGTTGAAGACATTTAGGATGAAGTGAAGTGACTCAAACTGTAGCATCATTGTTCTAAGAAGATTGAAAAAACAAACACTTTTTCAACACTTATTGGCACAAGTTCACTCTCAGTACATTGGTTATTTTGGGTTAGACCTGCATACACTGTACGACTAGTATTTAGGTCAGTTTTTAGTCAACACAAGACAATCACCAGAAAAGAAAACTTTAAACACAATTCAAATCATTAACTAGAAAATTTCTGAAGAAATTTTAACGGGGCCTGCCAAAGTGTGCCTGTCGGTTGGCACACTTCGTGGGCGTTCTGATGCTACAAATTAGCATCAATGCTAAAGTAAGCTACAATGTACTCAATAGCATGTGGAGATTGACAAACATGTTGAGTAACATGGACTTATGCCATTCAGTATGTTGAAATTAGTGTACAAGTTAAAATGAGCCAAACTGCTAACATTAGCCAAAATGCTGTCAGTAGCATGTGGAGCATCACTCCATTCAGTGTACTAAGCATGGCTAATAAATAAGAAAAATAGCTAAAAGCTTCTTTTAGGGTTTAGGGTTTCTAATGCTAATGGGGGCAGTGAAATGCAAAGGTTTGTGCTAAGGTTAATTTACTGTCTTGCACAGCAGGGCAGTGCAATAACCTGAGAGAAAAAAGATAGTAAAGACTAATATTAGTTAGCACTACCCTGAGAGGAATATTTAGGCTTTTCTTTTGAAATTCTTTTACAAAACGTAATGCGGTGTCACTGTTGCTCCCCGTGATTAAGCTCATAATTACAACCCTCTGTGCTGAATAGCTCTCTGATAGCAGACGGTGTCCATAAACAAGTTTACTAAATATTGTACAATAACTGAAAACAGAGATGTAACTTCTATCATGAATATAGATTAGCCAAAAACCCTCCAAATTACAATCAAATACTTCTACTTCTGGTGGGCGACGGAAGTAAGACCCTTAATCGTTTCCCCAGGAAGCCTCCCAGGAATAAGGTTGATAGAATGTTCAGTTCCAATGGTATCAATGACATCAGCGGTTATGACTTTGTGGTATGATATTTTATCATACCACAAAGGAGTCTCTCTCTTGAATGTAGCTCGCAGACAGCGTTTTCTCAGACCTGTTCCACAGTTCTATCGTGACAGATCACTCTTCAGAGCACGTTCGAAATTAATTGAAACAAGCGGGATATCGATTCCAGATATTACACGCCTTTCAGAGAAGCAAGAATTTACCACAATATAGACATGAAGCAACAACAGATTGTTTGTGAAGATGAAGCTTTTCCAGCTGAGCTTTCATGGGTCGACATGATGGACCTCAACATCCAAGTCGACTACGACGCAGTCATTTCTTTTGAAGATGACAGCGACAGCCCCGTTAAACCGGAAGATGAATCAGCAGAGATCCAGGTGGGATCAGGTCCTTCTGACAACTTTGAGATTCCAACATCATTGGAAGTCAAGCAGGAAACAACTCCCTCTGCTGGCTTCGAGATTACCCCCACAGTGGAAGTTGTGGAAGAAACAAGCCAACACGTCATCGATCTCACAAAGCAGGTAGACGATCTTAAAAAAGAATTGCAGAATAAGATTTTTGATCTCCATGAGGAAAGAGACCGAAGGATTGCATATCAGGCTGAAGTCAAATCACAGCAGGAGGAGATTCAAAAACTGCAAAAAATGTTAGTAAAAGAACATCACCTGCGAGTCAAACGTGAACATGAAAGAAACGTGCCAGAGATTAAAGATGTGTCAAATGTTTCTTGCTCTTCCAAAGTTACAGCCGACAAGAGCATTCTTCAACAGCTGGCAGTGACGTGCGGTCAGGGGAGGCCGCACGTATTATTTTTCATGGAAAAATAATAATGATAAAATCATTTATATTGCTATTTTCACCCTGTGGTTTGTACTATACCTATTTTTCATTTAATTTAAAAAAGTTCAGATTATTTTTTCTTCAAAATCGCTGAATTTCTGCATTTTCCCATTCAAATGCTCGGAAGCGAAGCTGGTGAGGCAGCAGCGAGCTGAGCCTCACCTGGGATTGCGCAACTTCTCGCTAACTGCACTGGCTGCCATTCTGAGAGCATGTTCCTCCTGTCTGTACATCACCAATAAAATGGCTAAAAAACATTTAATGTATGAGCTGATTTTCCATAATTTAGCTTATGTATATAGTGTACAGTGTTTTGTTTTTGTCACCAATTGTGTGCGTAACGTGTTTCATGTGCTGAAGAGCGATAAGAAACGAGGTGAGGCAGGCAGTTCTCTTGCCTCATGGCAGGGGGCGCTCATGATCCCAGACATTGTGACTCCACAACTGCAGAGTAAGATACTGTAAGCGAGCTAGCCATGGAGCTAGCCATGGAGCTAGCCATGGAGCTAGCCATGGAGCTAGCCATGGAGCTAGCCATGGAGCTAGCCATGGAGCTAGCCATGGAGCTAGCCATACAACAAGGTCAAGTGCAGCGATATATTTATAGTTTTCTCCTCTTACCACAGCAATTAATTAATAGTCGCAAAATAATACTAAAACAATACTACTGCAACAGATTGAATGTTCTGCTTTTTGCGTGGGAAATATTTGAGTGTTTTTTATTGTGGCGTTGTTGTCAGTTGCTATGGCAACGAGTCTGCGCGTAGCTGCGCTGATACCAAGAGCGACAAAAGACGTGGTTTTGAGTTGTACTTTAACGGTTTTTCCCTTCGCCGTGGAGCACAGCACGAAAGGAATAATATCTACATGTCCAAGTTTGATTGAGTGAACGGAAATAGTCTTTTTGCCCTCCAGCGTTGTCCACATGCGCGAAATTTCCTTACGTAAACAATAACATGCAGGGGGTCTATATTTGTACATCTGAATATGATTAAGTCAGTGCCTCACCAGCTATGAACCTCACCGCACGTCACTGACAGCTGGAGTACTTCAAGAGGGAGGCTGAAAAATACGCCTTCCGCAACAAAGGTCTGATAGAAGTCATGGTTGAAGAATACAGAGTGAGACTTAAATATGAGGAGCAGCTCAAAAGTCACACTGAGCAAGCTTCCAAATTCAAAGCACAGGAGGAAACGATGAAATCTCTGCAGGGTCAGGTTGCAGACCTGAAGGTGAAGTTAAAACTTGCTCTGGAAAACAACCGTCCTAGAGTCTCCACCCAACCAGAGGTCCCCCTGCAAATAGAAGGCTCCCTACGACCAGAGGAGTCCAAGGAAAGACAGACCTCCAATCAATCAGGGAGGTCTAACGAAATACAGACCTCCAATCAACCAGGGGTCTCCATGCATAGCGTGGCTCGGCCTTTGCACCGACCCACACCCAGGTTGCAATCAGAGGAGTCCACGCAAAGCCAAACCCCCACACAAACATGGAGGTCCGAGGAAAGACATATGTCCATGCGACCAACCTCCACTGGTTGCATGAAGGGGCTTCATGTTGGCATTGGTGTGAAGGCCAATCTATGCCCGGCTCAGCCTTTACGCCGACCCACACCCAGGTGGCACTAACCTAGGTCACTATCCAAACCCAGGGTTTGCTAACACTCGGCATTAATTGCTTGATTAATTCAGTGGTTCTCAAACTTTTTTCAGTGATGTACCCCCTTAAAAATATATTTTTAGTCAAGTACCCCCTGACACGGGCAAAACATTTTTGGAATAAAAAAGAGGTACAGTGCTGTAAAATCACTGTCTGATTTATTAAAGCCAAACAACTTATATCAGTGAACCTGACAAATACATCCATATTGCAAACATTGCATGGTTAAACAAAAAAGAAAAACAGAAGACGGTGACCACCAGGAAGGTATAAAACCAGTCAAAACTGAAATATGCAAAACGCTGCTAATTTATATTGGTCTCTGTAATGGTACAAAATTAAATATATACATAAATAATAATTCAGTGCATGAACACACATTTATATTTTATCGAACATTTTACAAACTAATTTTTCCCAAGACTTATTATGAGGAGCCTACTGATTTTTTAAAGATATTTTGAAAAGTGTGTGTGTGTGTGTCACAAAATGCAGTGTGGAGCTCCAACCTACATTCCCCAATTCCAAAAGTTTAAATTCACTTGACTGCAGTGCAGGGATTCTGGGATATCATTGTTCCTTCTCATTGTACCATCATCCAACATGAACCTCTAGACATTGTTGTAAATGACCAAAATAAATGACAGTAACACACTTAGAGTCATTTAGAAAAGTCCAGGGCTGGTTTCTGAAGGTCGCTGGTGAAACATTTATTTATTTCTTATTACATTAATGATTGATCCACAACCGCATGCTTTGGTTATGTTATACTTCCAACAACCACTCCAATATGTTCTGTCAAGGCTTTTATCACTGCTTTGTTTAACTTAAGTGCAAGGTGTCAGAGAAAGTTTTAATCCAGGTGAAGATTTCTCAAATTTTACAAACAGTTCCTTAATGTACTTTTAGTGTCACCAAAATACACTTTAAAAAAAAGTGTCTTTTGTAACCTAAGTTATTTAGTTTTGTCTTCACAGCTGAGATATATGCACAACAATAGTGTCATAGTTTTGTTCGTACAAAGGCCACGTTTATCAGCACCACAGACCCCTAACCGTTGTTGACATTCTCTCCTAGTATTTTTTTTAATTTTTTTTTCAGTTTTAGTGTCCCTCACAGCAACTGTGTTACATGGTTTAGAAGTTAAAATTTTAAATATGTATTTGATCATATCTCTACTTTCAGCTTCCCCCCCCCGAATCTGGAATCCTTTTTGAATCATCTTATTTTCCGTCTCCAGCCCTGCAGGTTCAGTTTGCCTTGTCAGTGACTTTCTTCTATCATAGATTTTATTTGCCCACTTACAGCTGAAGACTTTATGACATTTCCTTTCAAACAGTCCTTATTTTAGTAAGGCATGTCATGAGCACAAGTCCAACTATCCAGACATAAAGGCTAATATACATTGTAAAAAACAGAGAAAGAAAAAGTAGATCTCACTTCATCTGCTTTGGAGAAATTTCCTGCTCCATTTATTTCCTTTTTGCTGTCATCTTTATGTTTTCTACACTGATTGTATTTTCTGAAATCCGATAAATTAATGGAGGTTGAAAGTCATGCAAGCTTTAAATCAGATTTTGTAACCTCCTTTTCTGGTCTATTAACTTTAGTGGGCAAGGTCGCTTTGACCTTGTTCCATTCTACTAAACTCCATTACAAAGGACGTCTTAATGTCACTTCTTTTAAACCTTTTATAAACACACATCTGAATAAGGAGCAAACACCAAACTGCAGAGGTCTTTACTTTTATGTTAAATTGAAGTGTGTTTATGGGAATTGTCATTAAATACCAACTTAAAGTGGAAGTTTGAGAAACTGTAAGATTTTACATCTCATTTTTGTTTCCTGCTCTGCCCTCTGAGGACGTTATAAAATGAACTAAAGACCGAAATACCTCGTTAAAACTTTGTCATCGTCACCTCTACAGTGATGGTTTGAATGTCTATGAAGAAGTTATTCTATAATTTAAAGTCTGTCAGCATATTCGTCAGACATCAGGTCACTTGATGTCAATTTCTGGAGAATTGAATCAGGAAAAAATGTAACCAGAAGTTAAAAAAACAAACATTTCGGTAGTTTCTTTCCAATGATATTGTTCTAGTAGTAACCAAGTCATCATTGACTTTATGAGGTCACTGCAATTGGTGATCTCATAAATAAAAATTGGTCACACAAAGAGAGCAACTAATTGTCTCAGCAGTAATTAATTTAAATGCCAATCAGCATCTTCAAGAGTCAGCACAGGTCTATACTTCCTCTTTCACTTTTTCTCTTCATCTTCAATCTGGCAAATTCCAAACGATCTCTCTTTAGTGATGATGTCACGGTTGCCATGGTTTCATCGGTAATGAGCTGAAGCAGCTGCTGTGACACCTGGCGGCTACAATGAATCCAAAATGATCGCTTTAACACACCCTAATTGTATCACTGGTGTGTTTAATTTGATAAAACATTGTGATGCACAGATTGGTCTCGTAGGGTCTGTGTAAGTGGACTAATGCAATCAATTTAGGAAACCCATGTTAACATCACGCTTTTGGTTTGCGGTAAGTAAAGGTTTAGTAGGTTGTAGGTATTGCAAAAAGGCCATCTGTTCCCTAAACCTGCTTTATTCCAGACTCCGCATACAACATGGTAAACCAGTCCAATAAAGGGACAACTTTTTTTTTTACAACTTTCTGCTCTTTAGCTGTGTTCAGGCCTGGAGTTCATTATAGTTTTCTGCATTCTCATTCCCTAAACCAAAGAGCAGGTAAAATAATATGAAGGAAAGAAAGTGAATACAAGTTAACAGAGAAAGATGTTGCAAATACCTGATGTGGTACCTAGTGATGTTTTCCTGCTGAGGAAGCAGAGAATGAGGGACTTTAGTTCAGGCTCTCCGATCTCTGGTGCTGAGGTCACTGATGCGTACAAAGATTCTCTGTGGGAAAATACCAAGTGGATGAGACTCCCCCAGAGTTTAAGACTCTGGATGTTGTGGAGTTGTATGGATGATGCAGTTCTACAATATTATATCAGGAACAGTTCCTCTGGATTGGGAGGCTGGGTGCTGATCCCGCTATTCAAAAAGGAGGACCGCAAAGTGTGTTACAACTACAGGGGGATTACACTGCTAAGCCTCCGTGGTAAGACTAGGACGTATTCAGGGGTTCTGGAGAAGAGGGTTTGTTGAGTAAGTGAAAATGTTTCCTAGATGTTTGATGCTTTTACCAATCAGAGACATGTATACAATAAAATAATTGGTCCAAGCACAAAACCCTGCGGTACTCCACAAGTAAACCTGGAGGGCAAAGAAGATATATCATTCATATGAACAAACTGGAATCCATTATCTGCGACCAAGCCAGTGCTATGCTGAGCTCTGAAACCTGACTGAAACTCTTTAAATGCTTGTACACTTAATTAGCAAGCAGATGTTCAATATGGACAGAAGACATATTTAATACTAATGTAAAACTAACCATTTTCTTACATAATAAACCTGCCTTGTTGTCTTGCAGTGTACTTCCTGTTTGAGCTATGAGACATGAAAAATTCATCATTCAATAAAATTTCCAATTCTTTAACAATCCTGGGCCTGTGAAGTTGTGTTTAATGAGACGTTGGAGCAGGAGGCTCCAGAGGTTTTATTGTTGACAGAAAATTAGGTACAGAAACTGGCATCCTGAAACCAACCTAGGAGGCAGAGGTGGCAGATTAATGCGGCTTCTTCGAAGGTGATTAGGAAGGATTTTGGCACCTCCTTACTGTTGCAGGGGGTGTAGACGGTCCAGGAGAAGGTGAGCATACCCACAGTGGCAGGAAGCAGCGAGCAACTGAACCGATGCGGGTATCTGTCGGTTTTCTAGGGTGCAGCAATGGAGTGAGAGTGTTGGGGGGGGAGGACAGGCAGGAGGATGAGTGAGAGGAAGGACTCCCACGTAGGCGATTCAGAGGAAGCAGCCGGAGGAGCCTCGTGAATGTCGACCTTTCCTCAGCATTTCAGAAGTGTGCATAAAGGCAGAAGAAGACAGAATCTAAAATAGCAACATCCAGCAGAGACCAAAAAGTCCAACAGATGAATTTGGCAGCCCCATCAACTCAGCCCATTGACCTGTTTGGCTCAGGACAAGCCGTGAAAGAGGACAGGCTTTGTCTAAAGCATCTGTGACTCATCTAATTGATACGACTGCTTAGTGGTTGACATTTTGTAAAGGCACACGCTTCACAATGGCCGACGCCGCAGGATGAGTCAGCCCAGTCGGGGGAAACACTCAGCAGCTTCACAACTCAACGTGTGAATTTTGAGGCTCCAGCAACCAGTGGATTTCTCTTCATTCAGCCTCGGCTCTGCATGACAGACTGGGAACATGTGTTCAATTAATGTAGGAGTGTGATGGACTCCTACCAAATAAATCTGTAACAATGCATCATTTCTGAAATGCATGCTCTAGATTTTACAGGCATTTACTACAGTCGTTATTGTAAAGCAATATATTTTGACTAAAGTTTGGTTCTTGTGAAGAAATTTTGTTTCTGTGTGCAAAGTAAATTAATGTAAGCATCCAAAATAAAAACTAGAATGTTTGGAAACACTGCTTTGAAAAATCATTGATCTTCACTTGAGAAATAAAAAAAATAATAATACAAATTTCATAATGGAGCCAATAATTTTTAACCTGATACAGGAAGTGACATTCACATTCACATCTCAAAATATATTGTCTGCTTTCATTCTATTTAGTGTGAAGATGAGTCAAACAGTGGCGTTGTTTTGCTGTCTGCTATGTGCTCAATACAAAAACGTAATATTCGCTGAACCCAACCACCTCAGAGTTCCCTCCTTTACCATCAGGACACAAAATTGCTTTACAAATCTGAAGACTCAACAGATCGAGGATTTATTTTTTTTACCTACTGTTGCTGTCCTTTTAGATGCCTCTTATTGGGTGTTTTGTTTTTCTATCTGTGATGTTTTTAATTAGATTTAATCAATCAGGTTTTAATTAAGTTTATTTGTATAGCACATTTCAGCAACAAGGCAAAGTGCTTTAAATCATAAAAACATAAAACCATTATAAAAACATCAGTCACCCATTATAAAACCAGGAACAAACATTACATTTTTGTCAAGTGCAGTCATCAAATTGACGGCATTTATTGTTGTTCAATACCTTTATGACTGTATACCTGTTTTTAAAGCAGTAATGATGGAAACCACCTGATTTAAAATGATTAGTTTTCATACAGAACAGAGTTTTGAAGATGGGGAGAGGAGCAGAACAGCCACCAGGGGGTGCTGCAGCACCCTCCTGACCCCTCACTGGTTCACTACTGTCTGAACTGTTTGGCTTCAGAGTCTAACAGCCAGACCTGATGTTGGAATATAGTGCGTTGTGTATGAAGCTGTCAACATAATATTTCATATTTTAATGTGTCATTAGGCATCAAAACATTTGGGGGGTTTTGTAAGCTTCTTTCTGCATTCTGTGTCTCAGTTTCCACTGCTGAGTGTGAAGCTCACTCTCCCATTTGGTAAAGGGTTTGTGATTGCACTTTGGATGCACTGCAACTTCCCGCACAGCTGAGCTTTAAAGATTAAACGGATAGCTGCGTGTAAAATGAATTTAAAATGAATTTGCGAACCATTCGGATTAGAGAAACATAAAAAAAATGTCATATCCGGTGAGAGTTGAACTCTCCAAAGGTTGCACTTTGTCACCAATTTCTAGGGGCCGTCAAGGTGTTGATGGGATCCGTTTTGGTGGCCTTAGGATCACATCTGCAAAAATCATTGCTTTTTGCAGATATGATGAGGTCCTATTGGCTTCAACTGGCTGTTTCATACTTGGCTGTTTACTGAATGTAACTGTTTAAAAGCTTATTCAAATATTTTTTAGCTAGTGTCACGGCACAGTCACATTTAGCTTATGGCAAAAATTACCAGTCACAAAAATCCCCAAGGTGTAACGGGTTCGATCGGGTTCGACCGTGCCGTGTGTCCAGCCACACACGGCAAGAGCAACACACCACACACGAACCGATTTCTCTCACCGACATTCACATTTCAGACAGAAAATCCCATAAAAGCCACCGTATCAACGTGAATTTAGATTAAACAAACATGGCTGATGACGTAGAAGCAATAGCGATAGTTTTGTGAGCTTATTTTAAGCGATAAAAGATGTAACCAAAAGAAAAGGCGTTGGATAAAAGAGTTTATTTGCTGCACTATGATGTGGAGGTGAGTTATTCTGTTTGGTTTTTTCATCTTTACCATTTGTGTCCAGTGACGGCATAGTTACTTTGGAAAAGTAACTTTAATCGTATTACTGATTACTCCTTGAAAAAGTAACTTATTTAGGTTACCGATTACTTGATTTGGAAAGTAACTAAGTTACATTAAAAGGAACTTTTTGTAGTTACTTTCAGCAGCTGCTAACAACAAAGCAAATCTGCCATTATAACTTATTTTATAACGGTAACATCAACAATGTGTCTTCACTTAGAAGGTTGAACTGAAGGGGAGATTGTTTAATGGTTACAACAGTACAACAACAAAAAAACCATTTCAGCAATTTGTGTTAATTATCTAAATTTGGTCAAAATTTAACTTAAGCAATCATGCTATGCGGTTTATGGTGCCTGATCGACATGGCAAATAACACAAATCTAGCTATTTCTTTAAAGAATAAAAATGTTTCTGTGTCCTATTTGTCTTTGCTAGTGATTTTGTTCCTTTTCTTTTTTTAAGGGGTTTAATTCATTAAAAATATTGCAAAATTCATTGCAAATATTTCCAAAGAAGCACCACAAAATCAGTGATTATGACTGCAAACGATCATAGAGACATATGATAAATGCTGGAACCTGCCAAGGAGCCAGACTCCCTCTCAGCTTGTTAGCTTGTCGTTTTGTGACGCTCTAACAAGTTATTGAGTACAAAAAAGTTGATTTTGCACAATATAGTTGCAAATTCAATTGCTGTATTACCCCACCTATGAGTCATAACGTCATACCTGATTGGTGAAACCTTTAGAAAGTTAAATGTTTGGCAACAATCTGGCAGAAAATGACTGTGTGGAAAGAATGAATTGTCTGTCTTTTCTTTTCTGCTACAGAAACGATGCCGGTCGACTGTCAAAAACCAACAATACACAATTTCCCCAGCAACTGCACGGCTTATTTGTTCTGCTTCCCAGGTGCTTTAAACAGTCTGAATTTTTCCAAACTAACACGCTGCTTTTCCTAACAGAACACGGCAGAGAGAGAGAAACGAAAAGAAAGGAAGGAAGGAAGAAAGAAACACCTTGGCTCAGGAGATATTTCTTTGGCAAGCAAGTGTGAGAAATGATGAGAAGAAAAGAACATTGATCAGAACCTCTCCACCCATTTTCTGTGGCTCGGCGGCTCCCTCCTGTTTCCCACAGGCGCTTTGTGCGGCTCGATCGTATCTGCTGTGGCATTAGGCTGAGAGGATGTTTTCATTTTTATCAGCGGAGGATGCAGGCATTTTGTGAGGTCACCGCGCTGCTGTCGACTTGGTAAACACATCCATCAGCGCAGCGGCAGACGCTGAGACGTGAACCCACAGTCTCTCTGCTGTGCCTGGCGCTCAGGAGTCACTGTTTTCACCTCGTCCTCTCAGTGTGCCTCAGTGTGACAGACGATACAGGACGTTGTCGCCCGCTGCGCCGTCATGTGTGTCGCACTTAATTTCACTTTTGCTGATGGTTAATAAAAACGTCAATTGCTTGAATTACCCTTAATTACTTGAGATGAAGGTTGTCACTAAACCAACAGTGTCCCATGTACTTGGTATTTTCTGAAACCATTATTACTCAGTTAACTCTCATGTATGGTGGCCCTGAAGTGCAAACCACGTCAACAAATCACTAGCCTGGCCACTGCCTTCCTGCACTATTCAAATCTTTCAAATCTCGCTTACAGTTCAGTCTGGGCTTTTTCCTGTTTACTAAGATTCCCTGCGGTAGAATTTTTAGCGGGCCAAACAGAAAACAGAAGGAGAATTTGTGAACGATGATGCCGATTTCCTGCCATTTTAGAATTGTAGTTGAGCTAGCTAGCTAGTTTTAGCAATGGCAGCGGAGGAAGTGAATGAAGACGTTCAGTCCGTCCAAATATTGAATTAACATCAACGTCTCGGCTCTTCTCTCTTCGCAGCGGAGGACGGTTGTCTACAGCACGGGCAATTTCTGGTAAGCTTCATAGCGTCGAAATGCCGCGTTACATGAGTCACTGGAAAACATTAGCGACTGGGTAAAATTTAAAACTTCAGCAGAGTCGTTGACTCCAGGAAGCAATCGCTTCTCAATAACCTAGAGTTCAGACTCTCTGGACGAAGTGAAGTGTAGAACACGAGGGCTGGTTTTACCAGGCTAACAAATCACTAACAACTAGAAATTACAAAACAAGATTAAAACATAGGAAGAGGATTGGTTCAGGTGGGAAACCAAAGAAATCGCTGATTGGACGACACCAGTTTTGGCTTTAGCGTGTTTGTTGAAAATATAAATGACATCAGGGATGGAAATGTAGCTACTGCTATCCAAGAATGTTTTGAGTTAGGACATAATCCGAAGCTTAGCTCAGTTCTTTTTGGCACTTTGGGCAATCCATAGGTCTGTGACTGTCTTCTTACCTGTCTAAACAAAGATGGAGCGGACGCCAGAATAATCTACGATCCTACATCAAGATGGTGTCGTCCAATCAGAGATGTCTCAGGTTTCCCACAGAGACCTACCTCTTCTGTTTTATTAATGTCATTGTGTTTTCTTAATTTGAAATTATGCTAATTTAATGTTGTATTTTGTGTTTTTCAATTTAGTTGTGTTTAATGATTTTTTGAAGTGATTTGCACAGGGTTCCTTCATTTTCCGCTCTACTTGTGTTTCTTAAAACACCAAAAAATTACCCTTTAAAGATTGCCATAGAAATATATATATATATATTTTTGCTTTATGTCATGATTGCTATTTTTAACTTTGTTAAATTTGTAACCTTTCAGCGTTAAATCAGTGGCCAATAAACTGCTTCTCCAGAAAAATAAATAAAAATCTTCAAAAGATGATTATTTTCCCATCCCAAATATGCAAATGAGTTTTCATTGTGGTGGTGTGCAGGTGGTGTCGGGTTATTGTGAATACCTGGCGTTGTTAAAGTTGACAGCCTGGTCCATTAGGAGCTTTTGTGCAAAGTTG
This sequence comes from Xiphophorus couchianus, assembly GCF_001444195.1. NCBI lineage: Eukaryota > Metazoa > Chordata > Actinopteri > Cyprinodontiformes > Poeciliidae > Xiphophorus > Xiphophorus couchianus. Next base: position 4,793,946 of record NC_040234.1, on the reverse strand, counting down.
TTTGTAACTAAATTGCTCCATTTGTGTCCTTTGGATGCAAAAAATGCTTTTTAATAGATTGGCAGGGTGTTTTTTTTTTTTTTTTTTTATGAATGCAACTGTCCTCACCAGAGATGGCAAATATATACTGTATGTTTTATGACTTTTTAACCCCTAAAATGCCAGATTAGTGATTGGAATATCAAATTAAAACAAGTAAACCACCCACCACCATATATAAATATCTGATTTTTATTATTATTTTTCTCTTTGGAGAGAAGCTGGGTGAATATGGAGGACCGAAACTGACAAAATTAAAAATAAGTCATTTAAAGTATTTTAGTGTTTCTAATCTAGAGCGGATCAAATATGCATCTGACAAGCAGAAGTAAATAGAACCTTATATCTATCAGCACTTGTTTATGACGCTAAGTCATTTTTAACATTAAGACTGATAACCACTGTGATTTTATGAGAAAGCAAAGCAGCAAAACAAAATCAGTAAAGCAGCCAAAGAAAATGGAGCACGCTGACTGTAGTACAATAAAATAAAAATACAGATTTCAAAAGTAGAAGGTTGATTATCACAACAAACATGGTGGCATTTCTCTGTCCACATCAGTCTTATGTAGTCAATAATCTACAAATACATTGTTAAAAAAAACACACTTACTCATCAAATTGATGATTTAGAAACATTCCAACAGGAAATGCTTCATATCCAGAGTAAGTGAAAAATGCTTTGTAAAGAAGAAGCTGCCCTGGTTGATGGTGATTGTTCTGTACAGAGAGAAATAAAAGCCATCACTACCTGTGATTTCCATAACAAAATGTTCTCAATATTCACAACTGTGGAGTTTCCATTAATTAAGAAAGGTGATTAAAGTCACACGTGAATAAGCTTGTTCAACAAAAACGCGCCGCGTCTTCCTCCTCCTACCACTTCCTGTCGTCTTCCTCAACATCCCGTTGTTGATCATGTGACTCGTTTGATGCAAATAAAGTGTCTCCTTTGCAATTTGGCAAAAATAAACCAAACCTTTGATTTGGCTAAAAAAAAAAAAAGAAAGAAAAAAAAAAGAAATACCTAGTGCCAAAAACATTTGATCAAAAAACCAGAGCTTTTTTGAGATTCCTATGTTTCCGTTAAGCAAATTTATTTTCAAAATGTCAAATTGTGCAGTTATATGGTCAATAGAAACGCAGCTTGTGCTGGAAAGAATGTAAAGGAGTTTATATTTTGAAGCCTAAACAAAAATAACCTTGAGAATGTGGCAACAAAACATATTTATTAATATTGGAATACACAATTTATAGGTTATTAATGATGAAACCATATGAACCTGTAGATGAATCTGCAAATCCGTGTGAGCGTCTTCTGAGCTTCAATTGAAACATTTTATGCTTAAATCAGGACAGCAGCTCTTGTTTGTACTAAGATGAATAAAACAGGGTTAAGATGTCTGCTTTGCCTCTGGGATACAATCTACAATATTAACGTTGAACCTCTGATCACTCTTAAGTTTCTCCTATTTGCATTAAGATCAAAGCAGCGTTTAAAAAAATGGCTTAAACTCATGAATGTATTCTCTTCAGATCTGCTCTGATCTTCCTCTTTTTTTTTTTTTTTTTCTTTTATCTATATTAAGTCATCATTTTTACATGGCCAAGCACATAAATCTGAGTTCGTGTGCTTTTCTGTCAACCAGCCTTACACATGTGTTCAGAATTAACATTTCAAAATCTGGATATTTTGGAGAAATGGACCAGCCATATTTAAAGGAGAAGAGGCCTGAAGGAAGCCAAGCAGGGACACCAGTGCTTAAAATTTGTGTCTGCGCTACTTTCCATTAAATATTTAAAAATTCAAAGAAGGCAAGATGACTCTACAAAGTTACTAATCCACCCTTATTGAGTCCAAGTCAAGTCTCAAGGTCATGACTCTTAAGTCGAATCCAAAGTATTATTTTTAAGTGTTAATGTTAATGTCACAGATTATGCGATATGGTATGAAAATGTTAACTTTATGTTTCTTGACTGTTTTTGTAATTCATGCTGCACAGACTCTGTTATCTTCCGTTATCTTTCTCTCCAGGCAGCAGCAGAGTTTATTACCTGTTATTGACTTTCAAATCATCAGGATGAGGTTGATCTCCGTCTGAAAGTGAAACTGAAAGTAGCTAAGTTCTCCTTCTCTCATTCGTGTTTCAGGCAGCAGCAGCTACAGCAAAGGTAAGCACTCCACACTGTTCAGAGCAGTTACTAAGTCCTGCTCACATTAACTTGTTGGGCTGTTTATTCTGCACCTGCTGCAGCATCTTGTCTTAAACGAAGCCGAGCAGGAAGCAGATATGAACCCAAACAGCTCTAGTATTACTAGTGTGCTTACGTTTGCTGACATGACGACCTTGTTTCACATGAGTAAGGTCAGCTATATCTAACTGCTTAATGACAAACTTGGGTTTTAGCCATTTACCTGGAAGGAAACAAATTCCAAGAATATAGAAGATAAAAGCAATAAAAGTATTGGATAACTGAATATTAATCTCTGTCTGAAGACTCAATTTACCCCGAATTACAACAAGAGATCGCGTTAAGCTTGTTGCAATAAGCAATTCATCTGTTAGCATAATCAATTAATATTAGCTCAATAATTTCCATTTTGATGATTAATCATTTTTGAAGGGTAATTTTATTTAGAGAGACATCATAATCCATTTTTATTTATGGTTTCAGTTGTTTGTGTTTATTATTATCATTATTATTATCATTATCATTATTATTATTATTATTATTGTGTCTATATATTGTTTTTGGTTGTTGTGTTATAGTTTGGATATTTAAAATGTCTTCCAGTTCCAGTATGGACTGTTCTGCACATTAATTCAAGTTTATTACTCTTTGAAAGGTCATAATCATTATATTTGTTGAAAATTGTGTCAAAACAGCAATACTACCGTTTATCGCAATAATTTTTGGGACAATTTATCGTTTAGCCAAACGTCTTATCATGACAGTTGTATCACACACAACAAAAAAGTTGCTAATTTTAATTTTTGTTTTTCAATTTCAGTGATCATGTGTGACGTTGTGGACAGATTGTGGAGAGGTCTGTATTTATCCGCTTCGGTTTTTCATTGTGTTCACAGGTTTTTCTTTTTGTTAATAGTATTTTAGAAAAGTTTATTGGCTCTGATAAGTTGGTCCAATGCTGTAGCAACAAGATTACAAAGAGCAGGTGATATTTACAGCGAGCTTCCCAATGTTTACTAGTAACAAGAACAGTTGAAATTGCCGTATTTCAAAGTCAACTTCACTAAATGCACGATTCTGATCTGAATTCCAAGCCTGAGGGGAAAATATTGTATGAAAGTGTTTGTGCTTCTCACTTCTAGATTGTAATCTATTTGCAAATATTAAACAATATTTAAAATTTAAACTCAAGAACTGTTCACCAGCTGATCCAAATTTTGAGCTCAAAAATACCCAAAACTGAAATAAAGGTGTCAAAATAGTCAAATTAGCTCCACTGCTCTTCATGATTTACAATCAGAAGAACATCTAAGATGTTATTCTCCTACAGTCCTTGGTGTTATTGTCAGATGAGTATTTCAATCTGCCAGTATTTGTTTTTGTCAATATTAACAAATTATTTACTCAAAACAAGCTCTTATATCTTGCTAATAAAATGATCTGTACGTTAGTTCTGACTTATTTTAACTACACAAAGATATTTACAGTAGAAACTGGAGCAAAAAATACTTGGTAAGAATTTGTGTTTTTGCAGTGAAACCCAATAAAATGTTAGATTTTCTTTCTGAAAGCTCTGGAAATGTTTCCAAATTTATGATTCATTTTTAAAAAAAAAACTGCTCATCTGCATTATTTTATTGGCTTCTGTTTTTTTTTTTCCTGATTTTTATCAAGTAGACACAGTTAAGATCCGCGTGGTCACTTCTGGTCAAACCTTTGGAGCTCATGACGAGCTGCTGAACCAGCTGGAGAGGAAGCTAAAGCTGCTTCAGACGGACCGGGACAGAAGCAGCATCACCATGCTCTTCTGTCCAATCACCTGTCGAGTCGGGTCTGACGTGGAAGCAGCCATGAGCTCGCTGTCAGGTAAAGATTTTCACATGTACTACGAACTTACTGCGTAGCTTTTTTCTCTTTTTGGAGTAACGGAGTTTTCTGCTACTTTTAACCACAGAAAGACTTAGACTTTGTTTACTGTCAGCACACAAAGACACAACAGTGAATTTGGTGTCGTAGCTTGCTTACCACAGTCAGGCTTTCCGCAAGTGTATTATAAGCCTGGCGGGTCACCAGGCTTTACTTGTGCCCCCACCAGGCTAATCATTGCTTATTTATTTAAATTTTTCTTTTAAATGTATGCATTTTTTAACACTTTATAGTTGCTGAGATATTAATCTTCCAATCTTTTTATAACACATTGTTATCAAGTGATATTTTTAAATTTCTTGTCAACTTTAAACATTTTTTAACTCATAAACATGACGGGCCGTCGCATGGATGACGCCCCAACCACCGGACTTAGCAGGTTTTCTGGTGGAAACTTTGGGAGAACACAGAAAAAAAAATTCCAAAAATATATGTTTGACTGTAAATACATTTATATGTATACAAGAGTGACAGGTGCAGGTAAAAAAAAAAAAAAAAAACATTAAAAAAAAATTTATTAAATCTAGAAAAAATATACAAATAATAATATATCACTAAATGTATATCAGAGGCACCAATTACAACATTGAACTGTTACGACAGTCAGCAAAAATATTGAACTTTCAGAAAATTTCTGACTGGTTCGGCTACTTTTATTCACCACATGTTCTGTTTCTGTTTCTTCTTCTATGAACAGGAGATCAACCCGTGATTCTGGTCCTGATGCACCACACCAGAGATCCCAGCTACTCCACGGCCGGGACGGACTGGGCGGACGTCTATCCCAACGTCGTCTCCAGCGTTCATGTTCTCTTCCATGAGAGCGTGCCGGGATTACTGACATGTTCCCAAAACAACATGGCGGCGGACCAGATGCTGAGAGTGTTGAGTTCTTACAGCAGTAGTTGCTGGAGAGAAAGTTCTTCATGGGATGTGAGGAGGGTTGTATTAATCTCCTTAGGAAACTTGATCAGGTATCATGAGATTTTTATGAGCGTTGGTTGTCTTTTCCTTCAGATCAGTTTGCGCAGACACACATCACGTTTTTATCTATGTGCTGTACCAGTGCTACGTTTCATTTACCATGGAAGCTGTAAATGACATCACACTTGAGTTAACGTGGTTGGAGAAGTCGAGATTGCAACATGGCAACGCCCAAGTTTTACAGCCAAGTAAGGTTAGGTAATAGACTTAAACAGAAAACATTAAACATTAGACTATGACACCCTTAATATAAATTAGCATAAAATCTACCTGGTAACATTTGCAGGTGTCTGACTGATTTCTGTACATTGTCTTTATAATGACCTGGAGGAATGAAAGTACACAAAAATGTTACTTTTATTTGCATTTGCACCTGAGATTGATCGCATTACTGCGGAAAAGGGGCACGCTAAAGGCAGCTTCGTAAACTGCTGCACAGCTCACTTTGATAGGAGCTTAGAAAAGTATCAGTAAAACGGTAAATACCTTCACCAGCTGTGAATGGTTTCAAAAGCAGGAAGTGGTAGAAGGCCGTGACTCCTAGGATTATTTGAGGTCCACCTATAAAGTTTAAACCATTTGAACTGTTGTAATTAAGTAATTTTCCAGGCTTGACATTTGCTTTTTAAAATGGTCTCTTATGTTTTTCGGCATGTGAAATTTTTTTAGTTAGTATTTGTTTTGAGACTGTTTGTCAAACAGATGAACTTGGCATCACCTGTGAGACCAAATACATAATTACAATATTACATCTCTATGAATAATCTTTGGATTTGTGGGAGGCTAAACTAATGAAAGAACAGATTGTCACATATTTTGTTGTTAGTCAGTTCTTTTTTTCTGTTCATATTCTTGAAAGACTGAATAAAGATTTATTCAAGTGAAAATCACCAATCTATGTTTGGTAACTAAGAGTGACAGTTATTTAGGAGACGATACCTTTATTCCTTTTTATTGAATTTTCTTCATTTTTGACGGGTTTGATCTGCGACTGGATGGATCAATAACAGACCCTGCTGCGCTAAACTGCTTCTGCGTTACAGTCTTTTGAAACTTCAGCCCCAGCTCAGCCAATTAAAGGACCCCCCTGTGGTGCTGAGTCCTTAATTATTAAATGTCTGTCTTCAAACAATCACCTGCTCAATTTTAAATGTTAATGTTAAAATCAAATATATGTTGAGAGAAAGCTGGAACTGAACTACAACGCATTTTATTGGAATGATTTGCAAAGTGGAAGGAAATGATGACCGCTTTTTAAAAAATTTTTATTACAAGTGTTTTGTGAGTTTGTAATCAGCCCCTTTTACACTGAGAAACCTAAATAAAATTAACTGCAACCAGAAGCTTATAATTTATAGGAATGCACCGATTCACTGTTTTCACTCCAGATAAGGATATCTCTGGTTTCATATCGACCGATACTGAGCCAAAACAGAAAAGCAGCAATTAATCGACTTCAAAAGTTTATTTTTTATAAACACAAATCTAAATGTACTGAACTACAAATGTATTCATAACTCTGTACCAGTGCTAACATAAATAGTTTCACAAGCCTGGTCAAACATGGAAACACACCTTTCATTGGTTCTGGCCTTATGAATGGGGACGTTTCCACCGATACCCATGTTATTTTAAATATCAGGACCCATAGAAATATTAATATCGGATAAGCATCTTTTCATTATTGAATAAATGCAGCTGTTTTGAGAACATTAGTAAAATTTTTTAAAAAGCAGCTACACTGAGGAGAAACAAAAGAATAAAAAATAGTATTTTTTCCCCTTTCATTTAACAATTGTTGATAGATCAATAATGTTTTTGTTGCTCTATCACAAAATAATCTAAATAAAATCCATTGATGTTTGTCGTTTTAATGTGACAAAGTTCCAGGTTAACATAAAAGCTGCTGTCAAACCAAACCACAACCCAGGATATCTTTGTTTATAATCATTTTAATTAGCAGTCAAATATTATAGTTTGTATTTTAGAACAACTTTTCAGGAAGATAAATCAGCCTCTCTTGACGACTTAGCTCAACTAACTTCAACTAGTTCTCTTTCACAAGTTGGACTAGGAGAACTTTAAACTTGCCTTTGATCCCAGACATTTCCACAATTTAGATTTAGATATATGAATAATAAAAAAATCCATATAGTTTAGCAGCATTAATCTGACTCCCAAGCATCTCTCAGGTGTGTTAACCTTCCTCCGTTGGCGCTCGCGATCATTAGGGTTACCGGGTTTTTGATGACGTGTCTCCGGTTTATTTTTAGCCCGTCTCCCTGACGCGTTCTTTGCCAGGCACTTCTTCACGGCTGGCTAATTGACAGGAAAGTTGCTCTCCCGCTCACATTTCTCTCATCCCACTTTGTCGCAAACAAGGTGGAAATGTCACCCCGCCAAAAACCCATTATCGTCCACCGTTCATCGTTCTCGCCGCTCGGTGGGAGGCGTTATCGTCGCCGTGCGGCGGTACGGGTCGTTAAGCTCGGCGGTGCGTCGCCGCGTCTCTCCGTCTCTCGGCTCAGACGGAACGGCTTCCTTCATGTTCACTTCGAGGTGAAAACAGAGGACCGGGTGGCGGCGGGTCTGACATTTATGGCACGAAGAGGAGAGGCGGAGCGGAGGGATAAAACACACTGCGGGGAAATGAACTGCGGCAGTGATGTGGTTTGAAGTGATTCATAGAGTGAAGGAATGAGAAGAGCTGGAAAAGACAGACCTTGTCACTCCGCTGATGTTTTCACACCGCTTGAACCTTTTCACATTTTGTCACATAAGCAAAATCTAGTCGCGAGTGATATGCCAAGAAGAATATACTGCTGTCGAGGCATTTATCAACAGAAAACTCAAAAGTGTGGTAGGGATATACAGTCCTTTTCAATCTTCATGATACCCCACGAAGATTCACTGATTGACTTCTGAAGCCATACTAAAAAAAAAAACCAGCAATACACACTTCTTCTCAAGAAGGAAGTGAAATACTAAAATGAAAGCGTTCAACTTAGGGAACGCAAAGCTAGGGCGCATTCACACCAGCCTTATTTGGTCCGCTTTAATGGAAGTCTGGTCCGTTCGCCTAGAAAGTTCAGTTCGTTTGTGGAGGTGTGAATGCGTAATCAAATTGATGCGGATCAAGAAAGCGAATTCTGGCCCACCTAAAAGCCTAGGTCTTGGTTTGGGTAACGTGAACTTTGATGTGACACGAATGTATATGTGAATGCTAAAAGGACCGGAGACCGCTCCAAAAGCAGGAAGTAGACTATATCACAGTTCATTCTGAGTAAATACAACCAAAACAAACGCAGTAGAGGGAGAAATGGCTGCGTTAAAACCGCTAAAGTGTGACACTTCTCCACATTTGCTTACATTTCACGAAGAAGGAAGATACGATGTCTTCTTCTGAGGATTTCGTGTCACTTCCTTCAGTGGTTCTTGATGCAGCGCCACCACAGGTGACGGAGTGAACAGGCTTTTCAAAGGCTTTGGATTGTTTGATGCAGAGCAGTGTGAAAGAGAACCACGGCAGCTGAAAATGGAACAAATTTTGCATTTTTGGTCCCCGATCGAACCAAGTCCATCGGACTATCAGGTGTGAAAACACCCTTAATAGAACCAAAAGAAATTACAATACACAATCCAAAATTGACAAACCAATACTAGTGGCTCAAAACATGAAAACCTCCATCAAACTTCAGCTAAATTCGGCACTTTAGATACACAAACAAGCAGCTCAGCACAACAATGGCTGACCCTTCGCTATCCGTCTGGCCTCCTCATTGGCTGCTGCTGTGTGGTGCTGTTCATATGTCCATATGTCACCTCTGGACAGGTAAACATCAAATGTCCTTATTAGGAGTGCACCAGTAGAAAGTGGCAGCCAATCGGCAACAAGATCTGCATTGACAGGAGCCATCTTCAAGTACAGACACAAAAGTAAAACCACAAGGGAATGTCGTCACATTATTAACGAGTAGAAGTCCTGCTTGTCACAAGGCATATATTTTTTTAAATCGTTTAGTAATTTGTAATTGTAAACAAGACAACAATAGTAAGAAATGATTTACATAAGATCTCAAATCTTGCTGAAAACTTACTTGAAAGTTAGTGTCTTATTGCAAGTGGACTAAAATATTTGTACTAGAAACTCGACCAAAATGAATTTTGGTCTGAATTTTAGCTTCTTGCAGCGTGTCTCTTGTCTCGTCTCCTTCTTGCATTAGTATTTTCTGCCCTCTCTTTCTTCACAGCCGTTTCCGCTCATTATCACTCAGCACTTCCATCTCTCTGATTTTATTAGAAGTGTTGCCGTAGGTTTATTAGCCGGCGTGTGGCCGGGCCGGATTACGCAGGCCTTATTCATCCGGACATCAGTCGGGCGACACGGAGACGAAGCTCTGGATGAAAAGGGGGAGAAGGATGTTGGATTCATATAATCTGGTGGTGAAACTGCAGCCTGAGCTCAGCGGGGGGGCAGAGGGGCGGAGGAAATGCTCAGTTTTTCCATCTGAACGGGACAAAAGCCCAGCAGGACTCTGACGCGATAAGTAACCACTTCAATCGGAGTTTTTATTACACAGCGAATGATTCGCCCTGGTTTTCCCCGTCCAACTGCAGATGAATCACTAAAAAGGATGGGAGGAAAACAGAGAGAGGATTGCTTTAAAATCAGCAGCTTATCAGATTCTTTGATGTTTTATTGAGCTTAATGCATAAGGAGATATTTTTGGGGGGCAAAAATACTTTTCCAGCTTTTTTTTTTTTGGTCTTGATCTTTGATTTGTGGGATTCTGTATTTTGGCATGTAGAGCTTCAGATCCGTCCTCTCACACGTTTAATTACTTGCACCAAATCTTTTAAAAATGACTTTTAACTCTTGCCAAAGCTAAATCTTATTTTACGTAGGAAGTCCAAACATCTTCAAAACATTATTATTATTATTATTATTATTATTATTATTTATTAAAGCTGTTATTAATAGAATATGCTCAGTTTGATCTCTGTCTTTGTTGATCATCTTTCCAGTGAATACTTTTATTTTTTTATGCTTTGGAAATGATTTGATTTCAACTTATTTATTTGATTTTTATAATGTATATATTTTTATTTAGGTTTTTTTTTACTTTTAAATTCACAAAGTAAAAAATGCATGATTAGTTTATAGTAAATATTCACATGTTAATTATATAACTAAGTATTGTAGCATATAGTTCCATTCATTATCTCTCTGCCTGACAAAATAAACATCTTTAGTGCTTATTGGCTGCCTAATGTGACATTGTTTGTGTCCCAGATTCCATCTCTGATTGGTTCTTAAAATAAAAAAAAGGTATTAATCTGACTAGTAATGGGAATAAATACTCAGACTAAAAAATCGACATCATTAGTAAGAGTTAATTTAAATAAAAAAATCTAAAACAGGAGTGCAGAGAAGCTGTGAGTGAGGACGGGCATCCTGAATGAAAACAGGACGCTTCCTTTCCAGTGAACAGAGAAGCTGCTCTCAGTGATTAAAAGTAATGACTCACTAGAATCATCTTCAGTTTGAGTTTCAATGGCAAATATTTAACCCAATTAAAGTTAGGTTTTATAACGAGGAGCGAACAAATGCTTAAGTCGCAGCAGAGCTGCATTAAAACGCTTAAAATCTGACCTTCACATGAAACTACATAATACAGTGTAAATTCTGGTACCTTTGATTTTTTTACATCTCAAAGCTCAAAATGCTCGAGAATCTAAAAGGTTCACCTAGCCATGTTTGGTGGATGTAACACGGAACTGTACTTTGGCTAGGCCGTTCCCAGACGGCCCAACAGAGTTGTTACAATGCTCTTAGAGCCACATGGAAACATTTGTACCTGGTTTTCTTTTATGTCTCTTACTCACAAATATTGAGTTTTCAGGTTTACAGTGTTCTGTACTCACATGTGTGTTTATGGGAGATTAGGAGTAGTGAATAGTTTTTATTCTGTTTATTATTTTTGACTTGTTTTGTGAAAACACACGAGTCTTTCCTCCTCCTCCTCCTCTTCCTCCTCCTCCTCCTCCTCTGCCTCCCTCTCATTATTCTTTATTCTTTGTCCAAGCATGATAAAACTTCAGCTTTGTGAAGAGGACGTTTGCTCTGGGGAAGGATGTTGTGACAAAGAAAAGTCCTGATATGTGATACCTAACAATCTCAAAGAAAACGGCTTTCAGACTTAAAAGTCGTTCGTCTGTGTTCTTCTGCATCTCGTTGCATAATATAGAAATTCAAACACTCACTTGATCAATGAGGCAGATCAAAAGCACAACAGACGGTTTGGTATTGATTGGTTGAAAAAAAAGAGAAGGATTTGAAGTGGCCTAGTTAAAATCCAGATTTAAATTTGATTGGTTTGGCATTTCCTTAAGCAGGCTGTTCAAGGTGAAAAATGCTGCAGGGGGAGAGAATTAAAAATAAATCTGTAAAGAAGAAAAATACCGAGCAAAACATATTCCATAAGCCAGGTACTTCTGGTTACGTTTTCTTATTAATAATTCTTTTTTTAATTACATTTTTTTCAAACACCGCATTTCGTTTTTTACCCGTATCATCTTTAACTGAATTTAAAATTTGCTCGTTAATCTGAAACATTTAAATGTAACAAGAACAAAACAAAAAAAAATTCTTTGTAATTTTTACCGGGTTTATTTGCTGCAGTTCAGCACATTATCCCCAAAAACACTTTTCACTCCTCTGTGATCTCTGCACACCAATATATGTTTTGTAAAAACATTTTGACCAATGTTGACATACTGCATATCAGTGACGTTGCTCTGTGAGTTTAAAGGAAAAATGAAACAAGCTGCATGATGATGATCGATAAACCCACAGGGAGAGGCGGAGATTAAACCCAATCCATCTTAGATCTCCGGGGGGGAGGGGGGAAGGCAACAGGCGAAGGATCAGGAGCCGGTAAACGAGTCAAACTCTTCGGATCCGTTTTGTGATTTCATCTCCTGCCAGCACAGCCTCTGGCTCATTCTGATATCTGCTTGTCCCGTTATGTCGCACTCTCAAAATGGCTGCCTGGGGAAACTTGCTGGCCGAGTTCCTCGATGTCAATGACCTAAAGGAGATTCTGATAAACATGGAGTACAATATGAGTTGCCGTGGGAACGGAAACAAAAGCTTCTTAAACGTCTGAGCCATTATTTGCTTCATAAACACACACACACACACACACACACACACAAAAACGTTTGAGGAAAAAGTTGAACAAAAACTGAATGAAAAGGCTAGAAGGTCACGGCTTAAAAACGTGGAAGGAACTAAAGATCTGCGAATCATATTTTAATCCAGATTATTATACACAGTGTTTTGCAAAGGTATTCCTATTGAAGTTTTTCACTTTTTGTCACATTATAGCCAATAAACTTTAAGGCATTTATTGGGATTTTATGTGGCAGATGAACACACAGTTGTGCATAATAATGAAAAGGAATTAAAAGGATATAAAGTTTAAAAAATGGAAATTTGTATCTTGAAAACACTTAATTCTTTTGGCCCATAAGTTATTTTAAAGTAACTATGTCAGTCCGAATGGATGGAGAGTATTTGTGAACTTTTAGCTGCCTGATTATTTGGCCCATGTTTCTTTACATGATGGGCTGGGATTATTTCATATTTAGTCGTGAGATTGGGAAAAACTTTGGGATTTAAACCTGATAACTCAGTTTTGATATAGGTTGTGTCATTGTAAATATTTTCCACAATTCTAAATGACTTTAGAGGAGAGCAAACGTCTAGCATTAGCATTCTCTAATTAAATTGAATCCAAAGGAGGGATGCTAATTTGTGAACAGAAGTGAATTAAAGTGTTTTAGGATTATGTTTGAGATCTAAAGGCACAAAATGATCCCACAAACTTTCCGCAGCTTTGCGTCAACATACTCGTCATACTGATAACTTATAAGAATGTGATAAAAAAAAAAAGAAGAAGCTAAAAACCATAAAATAAATCCAAACAAAATAACAATAAACAACCTTTCTGATGTTTGTCTGTAGGAGTTAACAGATCCTCTAATAATAATTCTGCTTTTCCTATTAGGTTGCTAGAATTAAAAAGTTATATTTTTATTAGTGAAATGAAAATGCAAAGAAAGTTGTTTTTCATAGCCGTGTTCCCGGTGTGGGCATTAAAGGCTTGATAAATCCCGCCTGGGTGGGTTCAGAAATATATTTAGCCTACTTAGACTAAAAAGCGGCCGAGACCAGCAAAATTAAATCAAAACCCGGCAACAACATTTATTTTTATGCATCTGTGGATGGATTTACATCGCTGTAAATGTTACTTTCTTTTTCATGTGTGAGACTTGAGGGAACACCGTGCTTGTTTTTCTCTCTGATGTTTATTCACTTTACTCTGAGAGAGAGAGAGAAAGAGAGAGAGAGAGAGAGAGAGGGAACCGTGGGACTACAAACCCTGTCCAAGGTGGGAAGAAGATAATTATGGCAAGTACAGCAAATAAAGCCTCCCAATCATTGTCCAATACAATCATTGTTATATTTCTAATTTCAAATGTACTTTTATTGTGATTATTTTTTTTACTCGTTTCCCTTGTTTCTTTGCTGCTGTTGTTTTGTACACTAAAAAAATACGAAATCTTAAGATTTCTTTGGCCTAGTTTATAGTGCAAATATCTTAGCACTATTGAAATAAGACAAAACTAATTTACAAGTAACTTTTCAGCAAGATACAGGAGCTTGGTTTAAGTAAAGAATTCCTTAATATTGGTGAAAATGTTTTAGTTCCACTGGCAGATTAATTCACTCATCACAATATATTTTTTCCATGTTACCAGTGAAATAATCTGCCAGTGGAACTGGAACTTTTTCATCAATATTAAGGGATTATTTACTTAAAACAAGCTCCTACTGTACATCATGCTGGAAAGTTACTTTTTCTTATTTCAAGATATTTGCACTACAAAATAAATCAAAAATACTTTGTAAGATTTTGTGTTTTTGCAGAGAACATATTCTTCTACATCCTTCTTTTGCTACTTTTGATTTATAATCTTGACAGTAGTTTTCATGACATCTCCTACAATTTCCTTACTCTGATTTAATCCACCTTAAATCTCTCCTCATCTGCCCATTTCTTATTTTTCCAACTTTTCTGCATTTCATACTTGATCCACTTTTAGATTTTCTTTCCCATTTCTGCCTCTTTCTGTATTCTTCTAGGTGTCTGGTTTACAATTAATCTGCCCTCTCATATCTATGAAGTATATTTGTGAACAATTTTTAATTAATCCATGGCTACTAAAGCTATTTTAAATCGTACTCATCATTTTACAGTCGTAGTTCACAAAAACTGGTTTCTGCTCCTCAGTGAAACTGTGTGTTTTTCCGTGAATGAATCTGATTCTCTCATATATATTCGCCTGTTGGAAAGGAGAATATTCAAGTGATTGCCTGTTTGAATAATTTATGGCTCAAACAGGAACAAGCCCTAAAAAAAGAAAGCGGAAGTGTGTGTTCAAAGGGTAACGGCGGGATGATATGGCTGTGTGTGCATGCAGTAACAGGTACACCAATCAGAGCAGCCATGCTGACTGACATTTCCACCACCGTAATTTGCCCCCCCCCCCCCCACACACACACACGCAGGCAGATAAATTATAATCTGCCTGCGCCTTACTCCTAAGTTTGAAGATGACAAACACACGCGCACGCACACACAGAATTCTATATTCACAAGGACTTGCCATTGACTTTGATTAATTTCTAAAGCCTAATCCTGACCCTAACGCTAAACTTAACTATTGCCAGAAAATACCAAACCTTAAGCCTAACTAAACTCAATTCACGCCTTACCCCTAAACCGAACCTGAAACCCAGCCAAGTGGACCAGAGCACGCCCCAAAAGCGAACTATAACGCAGGGCATTCTGGGTAAATACAACCAAAACAAACATGCGAGTCTAACATTAGCGAGAGAAATGGTTTGTGGTCTTTTACCAAAGACAAAAGGGAAATCCCATAACCACTAAATTCTGACGCTACTCCATTTTTCTTTACATTTTGTGAAGAAGGAAGTTGCGCTCTTGTCTTCTTTAGAAGTTTATGTGTTGCCTACAATGCAGCGCCACCACAGGCGAGGAGGGGAACAGGTTTTCAACTTGTTTGGATAGTTAGACACGGTACAGTGTGAATGTGAACTACACCAGCTAAAAGTGTAGTAAATCTACAGGACTATCTAAAACACACACACACACACACACACACACACACACACACACACACACACCGAAAATGCAATGATTTGCCCAGGTAGTTATGAACATAAATGCTTGATGTTGCACAGGAAATATTTTGAATCTTAATTAATATCTGAGTGTTTATTAGAATCCAATGATCGTTTACGTGTTCCAGTGTGGCAGTAAAATACAAATGCTGAAAACAGAGCCCTGTGTTACCCCTAGAAACACACTAGAAGAATCTGACATGTTATATGTTTTTATGGACACTGAAGCATCTATTTGAAACCATTTTAATTAAAATGGTTTGATTGCCTGCAGAGAGATTCAACTGAATCAAAACAGAAGACTCCTCTGTTTTTGGCTACGAGATGAATGAAAACCAGTTAGCCTGTACATAAGTATTAACATGCTAATACATCTTCAGTAAAATAAATAACATTACGAACAGTAGGAATTCAAAACATCTTTTTGTGGTGTTTTGTCTACCAAAAAATTTGGTATCAGGATGAAGTTTTCCAGTCGACATAGAATATGAAACGTTCTACTAGCAATACAATAAACACAGAAAGTACAGGTAGAGTTAAAATATAACCATTAAGCTTTAAATCAGTCATATCAGAACATTTTAAAGGACGCCTCAAACCCAGGAAAGATGATTTGGAAGAACCTCTGAAAGATCAAACCTGCAACAAAACAACGGCAAGATCAATGAGCTAAGTCAAGAAAATCTAACTAAAAGCTGGAATGTGATTAATATTTAACATCTCTGTCCATTTCCTTTATTACTAACAGGTTTTCGAATATTTTCTTTCTGACATTCCAGTACTGACCTTTAACGTGAGACTTTAAAGGCGTAGGACTTTCTTCTTTTTTTTTTTCTCTGCAGGTTCAAAGCACTTCCCATCTCCTCCAAGTGTGGCTCTGAAGAATGCGTTCTTCAGCAGGCTTTGTGAAGCCAGAGAGACACTAAGAAGTAAAAGGTTAGCACAGGCGGAAGAGCCCAGCGTCCCAGAGGTGGAACCGATGCGTAGACAAAAAACAACAACAAAAGAGCAGCTGATCAAACTGTCACCTTTAAAGAGTTGTCTGAGGTCTAAACTGAAACAAAAACCAACTATGGAGACTAAGTGGATAAAACTTTGCAACTAATCTTAAGTTTAAATTCAAGTGACGTCTCTGGGGTATTTCTTTTTTTTAGCAAATTATTCTACACTTTCCATATTTCACCAATGTATATTTGCAAAGCCGATGTTCTCATCTTTTAGGTGTAAACCTTTGAGAATCCTTGTTTCCCACACGCCCCCTGCTGCTTCCAAGTCCCCCAGTTTCAACGAGCTGCTAAATAAAGATCCAGCAGAAGTTGTCATGACTGACATATTCTGGCACTGAGATGCAAAGCTGTCAAACCCAACATATGAAAGCCTGCAATGCTGCCATCCAGGTGGTACGATTCAAAATAAACACGTGTGGGCGTACCGTTTCCCTACACACCGACAGCCGTACAACTGCGACTCCCAGACAGAAAATAAACACAAAGACCTTAGTTCTTATCTTTCAATAATAAGCTTATTTACTTATTTTTTGACAACTTTTGGCTCAGATACTTTTATTCTCATAAATCGTGGTTTTAAAGCAGAGAAACAACTCACCATTCCAGGAAAACTGTTTTGCACTAAATAGTGTTAGCATTCATGGCAGGCTTTAACAAATATGTACAAAACTTTAAAAATGAATTAATAAGCAAAAGTTACACGCTGTAGCTGTAACACCAAAGTAACTTCCAAAATTCCTAGACAGGCAAGGAGATATTGCTGCAGCTCATTGGAAGAGATCTTGATTTGCAAACCTTTCACTTTGATGGATCAATGAACTTTCACGTTGTGGAGCAACGTCAAACCACTGGGGGCAGTGTGGAGACGTCCTCCTGGAAAGTAACATTATTCCTTTGGAGCTTCCTGCTTGTTCCCCTAATCTGCTACCTAATTGAAACGCTTGAGGAGGATGAATCCAATACTGGATGTCAGTCCCAGGATGTAAATGTCCTTCATGAATCCATCTACACCACATGAAGCCAATCTGATTTTTTTTCATACAGTAATGATTTTTTTTCTTTTAACTCTCATTTCCCCTCTCGTTTCTCTTTATTGCAAAACGAAGCTTAAGCTCTTTTATTTAGTTTGCAAAGACTCCGTTCAGACCCGCAGAGGAAATATAGCTGTGAAAGTTTCTGTTTCTGCCTTAGCAGTCTGAGCCGGAGGGTCCAATCTGACCTCATAGCCTTCATTCAGCACTGCTGTGACGGCTAAATGTTGCTTCTCATTAGTGTTTCTTCGGTCAACATGTTTGCGTAAGTATTTGAGATCTTTCTCTAGTAAATTGGTAGCCACTTCAAAGAGACGCTGGCTTTCAGAAGAAAGCTGCTGGGTCCCGTTTGATGAGCTGGAGAAGAGAACTGGTCAGCAGCGGCGCAGTCACCTGGTCATCAAAATTTTCATTCGGCCCTCTGAAAAGGGGACCTCCCCACAGGACAGTTATGTAATGTGCCATCTGTGAGGAGATCGGAGGACAAAACCCATGCAGGTTCTATTGGGAATGTCCACATGTTCAGTTTTTCAGCAGCTTTGTTCCCAAAGGCAAAACTAAACTCTCCTGTTACACATAGTTAACAAATAAGCAACATTTACAATGTATTTCAGACAGTTTCTTTCACTTTTTAGGAAACACCACAAACTTATTTCTTCTTGTCAAAGATGTTTAACAAACAAATGTTTCTGGTGAGTTACATTATTGTACGAGGCTAAATGTGGCTAATTTCCCCCTAATGGATCCACATGTTAACACATCTAATGGATGTCACTTACAGGTGTTGTATGCTAGCCATTTCTTAATTAAGCTTTCTTTAAAGAAGAAAGTACAAGTTGTGGGTGACCAGCCCAGGCATGCAGGTTCACAGCCTCTCTGACGCGAACCTATCTATGCTAGTAGCCAGCAGAGGAAAACACCAAATCAGTGGGTGACCAGCTTAGGCTAGTGGTTAGCATGCCAAAGCTAACGGAAGCGAATAGGCTTCTGCTCAGTTACTGGTCCCAGTTTGTCATTAATCAGATCGGTAGCTGGCGTGAGTGGATATAGTCGCAATAAGGAAGTAGACATTGCTGGGTCCACAACAGTCTTAATTCTGGCGCTGAAACGGCTCCATAAACATCACCTGAAAACACTCACCTTCCAGCTAACCTGTCTGACTTCTCTTCTCTTCCTTTCCCAAATGCGTTCTGCGTCCAAGGTTTGCAGAAAGTAATCTTTGAATTACTGCCTCTAAAACCTGTGTGAATAAATCACTGAGAGCTGTTTATGCATCTGGACAGGAAAATCCCTTGTTAGCATGTGTGTGTGTAAGAATATTACACAGCCAGATAACAAAGGCTACGCACAGAGTGAATGGCACAAACACAAATAGATGTCTCTGTAAAAACAAACTTTAATGTGTTTTTTTTTTCCTATTGTTGTGGTTTTGTAAACGAAAAGTATTAAAGAGGCCTTGTAATTAATTATGTTAAATTCAAGGTGGTCTTGTTTTTAATTCCCATCGGTCATTTAAAACCTGTGCTTTGTAATTCTCTTTGAAATGACACTCTCTGTGTGCGCGTTTGAGCGGACAAACGCTCTCGGCTAGTGCTATTTTAAACAGAAGACAGATGGAGTGGGCTGCCCACGACTGTTTTATGAAGATAAATTGGACGGTTGGACAGCTCTTGCTCGGGGCGAAACAGATTAGTTCAATATGACAACCTCCCTTTCCTCTTAAATCACTGGCTCCAGCATAATACGTGCAATGTTCCAAATTTGGTTCTGTCTGAAAGGAAATCATTGCTAATGAATCAAAGAGTAAAAGGATTACGCTGCTGGAAAACTCCTCAGCGGGGACAGTCCTGTTCCTCTAATAGTCTTGAAGAAGATCAACGTCTTAACATCTGTTACTTCTACCTGTGTCTGCATAGCAGAACATGATTATAGAGGTTTATGTCTGAGTCATCAGGCGCAACTCTCAGTATGGCCGACATGACAACTTGAATGTTTCCATTCACGCTTGTTGCCGTCATGCCAATATTGAATGCGTCTTAAGGAAAGATTAAAGACGTTTTAAGGTGCGAAGAACTATTAAATGTGTAGAAAATGTAGACTTTCAACCATTAAGTCTCAGAAGGAAACGTCTGCATGAATTTTGATGCTATTTGTGAACCTATTGCTGCCCTCGTATGTTCTTGTTATATAAGAAATGCATTGATTTTGCTGTCAAATTAAACAGTAAATGTTCAAGGTAGGAATACGTTTTTGAAGCTGCTCCATAAGTTTCTGAACTGTTTATTCGATTTTGTAAAACAACTACCAAGTAGTAGATAAAGTGTCTCAAAGGTATGTTAAATATGCATCAATAGGAATCTGAGCTGCATTAAAGCCTGGATCATACCCATTATTTTACTCATATTAGTCTGTTTAAAGCAAGTCAAATTCGGATGCTGATGAATATTGAAGAAAAGTGGATTACTTTTTGAAATATATTGTGATCGATCATTAATAAGACGAGGAACTTACAGAAAAACAAAATAATTGACGAAGCTACAGCAGGTTTATCTGGTCTTTGCCTATTGGGTTAAGAAAACACACGAAGAATATCTTCTAATCTCATATATTTCTCTGTTTTTTGCACAAAAAAAATCTGCCTCCATACAATCTCTGGGAGAACAATAAAATGTTATATTTCTTCTTTTCACACCAAGAACTTTGACATAATGCATTTGAAAATTTTAATTCTGACTCTGATATTCCAAGCTAAAATCCCTAAACTGCTCTTGATATTTTACAAGATTGTGATCACTTTTTGTAATAGCTAACGGGTTACCGGTCACATAAAGACATTATGATCTGACCTGGTATTTTACACTGCAGAAATCAAACTCGTTAAACAGCTTCGGCGTTATGCTAATAGTTCAGTCCAAGTTCTGAAAAGGTTAAAGGATGAAAGGAAAACAAGCATAATACATTTATTGGGCAAATGTATTATGCATTATTAAGGCTCTAGACATGGTAGTTTTGCTAAAAAATATACATATATATAAAAAAATACAGTTCAGGGATTGGAGAGAAATCGCTAGTAGATGAATGTAAAGATTGGTATTCGTTCCACAGCGATCTCTGATTCCTTCTCCCTGCTGGTTTCTTTCAGTGACCCAGTTTTTTTTTTCTTTTTTTTTTGTGAATTTTTAAGTAGTGAGCGTTTGAGGATAGTGTGTACAGGAAAGTTTTACATGAAAACAGACTTGGAAAATTTTAAGGAGACTGACAAAAACCTTCAGCAAACAGCCCAAAGGATTTAGATTGTTTGGGCTCTTGGTGTTCAAGATCTTGATTTCTCTTAAGTAACGTGAACGGTTTTAGTTTTGAGGGCTGTTTTTTTTTACTTTTTTCCCCCCTGAAACTTTTTAATCGTTAACTCTCATGAAATCCGTTTAAGGAAGAAGGCTCTTACACATTTCTCCCACTTTTTCCTCTTTACTTTGACTTTAAAACAAAAAAAAAAGCAAAAATAAATGTCACCATTAAACATCAATATCCAACATACAAAAGAAATGTGACAGCCACCGTCAAACATCAAGTCCCAAAATAGACACTAGTGAAAAATAAATAAAAGAAAATACATCTCCTCCAAGCCAGAGTCACATTGTAGATGCAGAGTTACGTCAGTAGAGAGTTTTTATGATCTTCACATAAACGCAACGGCAACACAAAGAGGCTGGTCACGTCATCACACTGGGTCCAGCTTTATTTGAACCAAAACTTGTTTTGTTTGCCACCAGTGGGAGCGGTGGGGAAATGGCCGTCTTCTCTCTGCTACAATGTAGCTTTTTTTCCTGTAGTGAATGCTAAAGCTAGTTAGCATTGGGTGAAGCGCACCGATGAAGAATATGTTCTGATCTCATGTAAGATAAACGGTTTCCCTGTAACTATAAACTTTTTTCTGTGCCATTAGCACATTTATCAGCGAGTACACGGGGTTGATTGGCAGCACTAAGCCCCTCCTCCTGGCTCTGATTGGTTGTTTTTGCTGCATTTTCCTCAGACGGCAATAGCAGCTCAGGGAGGAGGTGGAGGAGATTGATCATTTTACAGATGATCTGTCTCATATTAAACTTTCACAACACAGTGGCACAACTTTAACAAATATGTAAAAAAAAACAAAAAAAGTTACATACTGGAGCTTTAAAAACAGAACTTTTCTTTTTTCAGAAGAAAGGAAATGGCCATTCTGACTGATTACGACGGTACTTTAAATACACCACCACAGCATGGGCCCGACCCAACAGGAACTAGAATCACGGCAATTACTTTGTGACACTTTGTCGCTTAGTAATTTATAACCCTCGCTTCTTTTTAGGGGGAAGCTCTCCAGGTCTCAGTGGGGAACATTGCACTTGAAAATGAATCTGAATAAAATACCCGAATAATGAATAAGTTCTGTATTGCAACAGAACACATTTTTCCTCAGAAGTACACACGAGTCTAGCATTTCTGTTTGTGATCGCAGTAATTAAAACCTCATAGCTTGGGCTTACTCACACGGAAACCTGTACTTTTTGGCAAAATAATGAAATGTTTGTGTCTGTTCTCGATGGAGCAAAAAGCAAACACCCGCTGAGCTTTATTGTTGTTATTTAAGACAGATTTTGGCAATTTTTAAAACCCAAATCCTTTGCTGACGTGAAAAAATCTCCCAGCCTGCTGTGGTAATAACACCTGTGCTGACAATAAATAATTTGTATACATCATGATTTTGGCAGTTTTCAAATAACAGTTTGACTGTGACAGCACGAAATTAAGTGTAACAAGAGTTTCTTTTTTTTGGTTATTGAGATTTGCTGAGCTACCTTTATGTGTCATCAGTTATCTGTTACAGAATTTAAGCCCATCTGCCTTTAAAATAGACAAATTTCTTTCATTTAACGAGACATAAATGCTTGTTGATTTCTATTGTCATGGCAAAACGTTTTGACACTAACATATCAATATGCAGAAAGTTAAGGTTGTTATGAAGAGTCATAAGATCAAATGCCAGAAAGGAAATTGTGATACATGGCTGTGGGTAGAACATGCCCAAACTCTTGATTCCATAAAAAAAAGAATATTTTAACAACCTGTAATTAGTGTTTAGACGAGAATGCATCACAATTTAGGATATGGCTCAGATTCTGATAGTCTACCAAACATTTTAGGGGAAAAAAATGTGATCTTGCTCACATTCTGTGTAATTTTATTGTATTGAAACTTCTGCAATTATTATTAGTTAATTTCAGTATACCATCATAAACATATTTTTTTGTTTGATAATTTTTTAAAAGAAAAATATACCAAAAAAGTAAAGTATATATATATATATATAAAACTTCCATAAACTTTCAGTCATGAATTAAAAGGTGTTCATTTGGAGAAAATATTTTCTAACTATTTAGATGATAATAAGAACTAATTTTATTGATGCAGTTCACTGTAACATATTACTTTTCATAGCCTTCCTTCTTCCAAATGTTAACCATTCGACACAGCCTGCTAATTTGGTCATTTCTGAACAAAATTTAAAGTTATATGGTTTTCACATTCTTTAAGACATGCTTTAATATATCTAAAGATTGTCTTTTCTGCTTTTATTTTCCAGTCTATAAGGTTATAGCGGCCCTTCTTCAAGTCCCGGTTGATTTTAGAGCTGGACACAGAGTGAAGTGATCAGTTGACAGTAAATGATTTTTAACAAACTCAATCCCTGAAGTGGAGAAAGGTCTTTCAGTTATCTACGACAAAACGACTTCAGGCCCATTCATGTCCCTGTAACTTGCGAAGAAGCAAACAAAAGAAAATGTGACACATTTTTGTTGAGGCAAAGTGAATAAAAGAGATCAGACATGTCGCCTTCAACTGATGTGAATTTGACATGTGAACAGTCAAAGAGGTCAGATGGTGCAAATGCTGGTAGCTAGCTAGCCTCTGTGAGGTGAGCAAGTTGTTTGCTCATCTCACATTAAATATCTGGCTAGATATGTAACGCTAAATATCTAGCATTAAACTTTGGTCACGTCTTATCGGAATAGAGAATTTCTGAAATGGGATTTCTTGTGTTTATTTCAGAAATAGTCAGTGGAAAATTAAAGAAATCATTGAGTGGTGGAAGCCTAACAGCTACTTTCACTTTCATGCTAGCAAACTGATGCAACTCAAACTGAAAATGTCCGATCCCACTTAATTGGACTTTACATTACAGTTAATAACCATTTCATAGGAGCCTTTTGTAAAAAAAAAAAAGAAGTTTCTGTTTCCTCTGCCAAACAACATCCCTGTTACTACGCTAACAATCTGTGGCTTGTTCCTCCGGCAGACCTAATGATTGACATATTTTGAAGCTGCTATAGCCGTAACTTTAAATAATAACATGGAAGTTGTTAAGATGAGAAAACAGCCACAATCCTGACATTATTGTCTTAATAAAGTATAGGCAGTAAATATCTGGCAGTATTTTATCTCAGAGCTAGGAACAGTTTCAGTTGTTTTAAATTGTTAAAATCAGCTATGAGAGTCTGACTAGCCGTCAGCCTTTTACATCTCTTAGGATTTATTCACTTTTCCACAAACTCACTGTGATATGACATCCATCTGCTAAGTGGAAAAAAAACAGCAGAGCATGAAATCTTAAAAATGTTTTACAAAAATGATAGCTTTTATCTCCCTGAGCCCCCTCCTCTCATCTGTACCAATTAAGACCCTCTCTGTAGAGAAGGCTGTCATTCACAAGTGGGCAAGTAACCATAGCAATTGTACAAATGGCAGTGGTCGCTACTGGTTACACAGAGGTTCTTCCTGCCACTGGTTGGTCTCACATTGTGGACTCCTGCTCTTTATTTCACAAGCAGAAGAATAAACTAAAGGACTTGATTTCACTTTCCCATATAATACTAAATCTTTAGTGCTTCCACCACATTCTGACAATTTTAATAATATAAAAATTACATATCTCAATTAAAATAACCCAGTTCTGCCTTATTCAATGGCATGGTAGGGCCACTGTTGATAAAAAAGACAAAGGAGTAAATTTCTGCCAAGTAGCTCAAGATGTTTAGAATCAATTTCATAAATTTTCAAGGAAAACCTTGGAAATTTCAAACTTTGAAAAGTTTCACATTTTCGACTTTTGATACTGAAAAAATTCCATCTTTGTTTTCCTAATTTTGGGGAAAAACTGACTTAATTCATTTGAAAATTTTAGCTTTTTCCAGCAAATTTTCAAGCATAGACATTTTCTTGGTTTTTCTAAAAAACAAATCTGAGATGAATGTCAACATTTCTGAGATTTATTTTCACAGTCAATTTTCAGTTTTTTTAACTTAAATTTGAAAGCTTTTTGTAGATTTCTGAGATCAATCTCAAAATGTCTCCATTTATTTTGGGTGGAAATTTACTCCCTTTTTCCCCTTTGTACAACGGCCCTGCTACGCTGTCGTAGCTTCAAGTCCCAGAAGATGATGTACAATGTCCAACTCTGGCCTGGACACCACATCCTGCGTCAATGAGTCATTTAATTCAGTCTTTCACAGCAGTTCCACATTCACAGATTTTCATACAAAGGTTTGAACATGTGGTAGCCACCTATCAGAGCACTGAACACAATGTGTTATGACTGAAACGACTGGAAATGTGCACCCATAGTTTGGTAAGAGCACAATATGAGCTGGGACTTTTACAAGGGGATACATCAACATTTAAACCCTCTTCATTTCCTGCTATTATATAATCTCATTTTGCAGTCTTCATATCAGCAATGCAATGCAACAATCATCTTCACACTTGAAAATATAAACCTTTAAAAGTTACTCATACAGAGTTTCAACAAAACAGAGGCAGAAAGTTTTTTTTCTTCTTCTTTTTTGGCAGCCTAAGCTGACCTTTGTGAGTGTTTTGAGTCAAGGTGTGCCAGGTTTTCCCTCTCTGACACCTTCGTTCCACCAAGTGGGAGCAAATCCAATATAATCCCCTCTGATCCACCCAGAGGTACAGTTTGATGGAAGGTGGGATGCCAGGCAGCTGGCAGAGTGAACGAGCTGCTCTGGTTTACTGCAGGTGAGTGCCCAAGGGTAGAGAAATTATACAAAAATACAATTATTTCTTTTTAGTAAAAGTGACATCTTTTGTTGTGGCCGGGTGCCTAAGAGTAAATTTCTCCCTTTAAGTGGAAGTTTGTGATTAGAAACCAGCTAGATTTAAAATTTAAATTTTAAATCTGCAATTGTCACTTTTACTTCAGTTGCTTCAGGTCTTGTCAATTGTTCAAATGCTGGATTAATCTGAACTGTGCACTTACAACTGAAACTGTTCAGAATGCTTTTATAATGCACTAAGTGCCTTGTGCCTTTTTGATTGGTACGACAACAAGATTTAAACTCTCTACACTGTAAATTGGTAGGGACAGTCTCTGTACCTTCAGCAAACAGATGAAGTGTAGGCCTTTATCTGATGTGTGGTCAGCTACCTTTAACAAAGGGTTTTCTTTGATATTCCTTACACACTGCTCTCATCTTTGTCTCTTTGGCTTTTGCCCTGTTTGCACTTCTCCGTTTCCTTCCCCGGCAGGGAGAATTCCCTTCCTTCCGTCTCACCGTGCGTCGCTCCGTTGCGTAACCTCCCCATGTCGCCCAGGGGCAGATGGGTGGAGTTGAAGGCCAGAGGGGGGATGGTGTTCACCAGTATGAGCTGGAGAGGCTTCTTCTCTGGCTGATACTGGCAGCGGATGTACCGCATGAAAGCTGTGCGGTACGTCTTGTTGAAAAGTGTGTAGACCAACGGGTTGACGGCCGAAGACAAGTACCCGACCCAGACGAAGATGTTCAACAGGCCCTCCATGACCTCCGGGTGGCAAATGTTGTGGTGGCACACGACCATCAGCACGTTGGTGATGAAGAATGGGCACCACATGACCACGAAGAGGAAAAACACGACTCCCAGCACCTTGGACGCCTTCTGCTCGTTGCTGATGGACTGCATGGTGCGTCGTCCGAACATCGACCCGGAGATGCTCTCCCGGGCGCCGAGACCGCCGCCGCTTCCTCTCCCACCGGCCTCTCGGCTAATGGAGCGCCTGAAGAGTTTCTCGGAGGACAGGGAGCTCTGAGGGAAGAAGCTCAGCGTGAACGTGGTGCTCCATTTGGGCCGCGGGACGAGCTGGTCCAAGCAGAGCGTGGCTTCGTTCTGCAGGGCATGGATGGTCAGGAAGTAGGTGACGATCATGATGGTTAGTGGAACGAAGAAGGCGATGAAGGAACCCACCAGAACAAAATTGTCGTCTGTCAGCAGGCAGTTTCCGTTTTTAAAGACTTTGGAGTGGTCTCTGAGTCCCAGCACGGGAATCGGCATTGAGATGCCTGCAGAGAGGGAAGGAAGCAGAAGAAAATGTCAGAAAACTTCAATTCAAGCTTCAATACTCAGGTGGGAAAAGCAATGATTTTTGAAAGAAAGTCTCACGGAGTCGAGGCAGTTTTGCACATGTCAAGTTGGGGTGAAAGCAAATGTGGAAGAAAGTTGCTCTAGTCAGATGAGACCTAAATAGAAGTAGTTGACCTAGTTTTCACAAAGTTACGTTTGGCAGAAAACTAATTCCGTGCATCAGGAAGGATGGGAAAATAGTGAGCGTTAACGGGAAGATGAATGGAGTTAAATGCATTTGGAAGGGTATAGATCGAAACATATTGATGGGTTCAAGAGATCCATTCAAAGCCCAGACCTAAATCTAACTGATATGTAGCAAGACGTGAAAACAGATGTTCACTCTATCCAACCTGATTGAAATTGAGCTATTTCACAAAGATAACATCCTGAATGTGTAAGGACAGCTGCAAGTACCCAAAAATACTTGCAGCTGTAAATGTGATCCTTTGCAGCCCTGCTACGAAATATTGACAATTTTGCGGTAATAATCTTTTTACTCACACAGCAAAGAAAATCTACCTATGGGAGAGTAGCCATTGAGTCATCATCACTTAAAATCTCCTGACAAGGACAGCAATTTGTATCAAATTTCCCTTTCAAGATTTGTTTGTTTTTCATTGACCTTTCCTTTGAGGCAGGGGTGTCCAAAGTCAGTCCTCGAGGGCCGGCATCCTGCATATTTTAGTTCTCTCCCTGGTGGTACCAGCAACCTTTTCAGCATATCAATGTTCTTCTTAGGCCTTCTAACGAACCATCATTTGATCCAGACGCGTTAAACCAGGGAGAGAACTAAAACATGTAGGATGCAGGCCCTCCAAGACCGACTTTTGATACCCCTGCTTTGAGGGGTCAGGTGACCACTGCAGTTCCCTTTTAATTTTTGTCCACTGCCTACCATTTTTTTACCTTCCATTTTCTTTTCCTAAAGTAAAACTAGATCTAAGGGATACCTCCAGTCGTTTGTTACGACTGGAGGTATTATAAATAAATACAAATACTGCATTATTTCCTAAACCAAAACTCCCACATCAAGCAGATCAGTTTGGGTAAACCTAATCAAATATTGTATTGCCAAGAGGTTTCGTATGATGGTGAGGAATTTGTACATGACATCAACAGGATTAGGACTGAAGAAGATAAACTGAGCAATTGCCCCCCTGGTGTGTTCTCATTACCAGCTCCATAACAAAGAAAACGCCCGAGTGGAGAATAAAGGGAATGGAAGCACTTCGGGGTGGAGGCTGGAAATCATCAGTTCTGGCAGACTAAAAGTGTGACTCACTACTGGGAACAAGACGGTCAACGGCAGCTCACTTTCAGCATGTTTGGATGTCTAACAGGACACTGAATACTGTGGAGCTTTGTCATCTGTATGAGCCCAGGAATCAAAGTCTACAGGAAGCAATAACTGACAGTGAAATAATGCAGCATTTTTATGTGTAATTTAGAATCATAAAGCAGAATGTCTGTCGGGGGAAATGGCTCAGAGTAAGTGGGAGGACAGCTTGTCATTTTTTCCACTTAAACGGATCAACCTTCGAGCAATTATTGTATGAAAAGGTGCAGTAATTTGTTTGGGTTTTGTAAGCCCTGCGGCCTTTTATCAGATTCCTTTCATGTGCCTCTCTCCATATGCGCATTTGCTGCCATTTTAGCCCTCATTCTGCTGCTTTATTAAGTTATTTGCCATCTATGTTTTTTCACTGGACCTCTTATTGCCTTTTTTCATCTTTCTGAAATCACATTCAGCTGTTTTGTTCCTACTGACTCCATTGTTTGTTGCTTTGTCAGTGTCTGGTTCACTGTTTTGTCCCAACAGGAATGTAGATCCTCCCAACACGTTATTGCATATATTGTATTTCTACAGCAAACATAGTTAATCTGGACACAATATAGATTTGTATATAGCTCTGCCTTAGAGGAGGAAGCTCCTCCTCAAAGCTGCAGTTTCCAAGCTTCTGCCTCACAGAGCAGCCCTGTGGCGCGACTCCCCCACTCAGCTCCTTCAGACTAGCCAGCAGCAATTAGCAAACACCTGGTGGACCTGTTCATCTGCTGAGCTCATCATAGGAGCCACTTCTAAAAAAGGGTTAATAGAGGAGCCATGTTGTGACGACTTCCTGAAGGTGGAGTTTCAGAAAGAGCAGGAGCTTCTTATAGAGACAGAAGTCATTTTTAAAAACTCATATTTGCTGGACTATATCCTTTTGTTTACAGCTGAAGTTAACATAGTTACTCGATTGTGGTATAAAATGGTGCTAGGTGCGTGTAAAATACATAATACTGTCTCTTTAAGAAACGTTTCTATGTAAGGAAATCCAACAGATTGCATCGAGTTGTTGACTCAGTGCAGCAACCTATCATACACCTATCACTTTCACATGCTGATGGTTATATGAAGCTGACATTACAATAGAATCATTATTTTCTGACTAATTTAGTAAACAATTATTTCACAACTTTGGGGCATTCAGACTGTAGAAACCATTAAACCTTCATCTCCAGATAACTAAAAGTGATCTACAGCACGATGTCAGTCCCAAAACACACTCATTCTATGACAGTCACACACATCATATATACTGAAGATCTTCAGGTTGCACAAAAAAGATTTGTATTGTCCCGCCAAATGTGGTGTGATACGAAAGTGTTCAGCAGCAACTTTGACAGTAAACTTAGCAAAGATTTCACCTGAACATGGTGCAAATGTTCAAAACATTAACTTTTTGAATTCAAGAGCAGTATTTCTGATTTTTAGTTGCAAATGTTCTACTGCTCACCATCAACACTCTGGTGCACCAGCATGTGTGTGTGTGTGTGTGTGCGTGTGTGTGTGTGTGTGTGTGTGTGTGTGTTACCACTGACATTTTGAGCTGTAATTATTTAGCAACAGAGTCCATCCAAGATAAAGGTAAGCATCCCCGATTTAGCATTGCTTTGTATTGTGGAGAGGCAACATTTGTAGATGTTTTCGATTAACTTATTTGTCTCAAACATGCATATACAGACAGCTTTAGGGAAATAATTATTCTGTTTGTTCCGTTTTTCTTCTTATTCTAATCTTAGTGTTTTACACTCGCCTGTAGACGGGACACCAGGCTGTCTCTAGTTCATGTCAGAGATGGTTTAAGAAGAGCCAGGAAATGGTTTTAATGAGGAAAGAAATCCTCAGGAGTCTGGAGGGAGAGCAAAACCTGCATGTCGACCAACAATAATTGATGTCATTGGTAACAGTGACATTATTTATATACACGTTTTTTGATTCGTCAAAAACCCTTTCGGCGTATCTCACTGGAATCATAAAAAAACAACAACAAAAAAACCTAAAGCTACTTCCTGTGTTTTCTGTCTTCCCCAAAGTCCCCTGGATGGCAAATCCTCCACTTAATATTCTCTGAACACGGCACACAAGACGGCAGAAACCTGACAGAAGTGAAGGAGAAGATAAAAAGAGATCAAGTGGCAGGAGGAAGAGGAGGGAGAGTCACGAAGAAGACGAAGGGGAAGAGGATTTAGCAGCCTGAAAACTGATCAGGCTCTGTAGGCTAACATAACGCTCAGTAACAGGGAAACGTCATTTTAAAAGTGGACAATTTGCAATGTCCTTTAAAAAATGTATCTAATATTTTAGAAAAGCAGCAATCTGCTTCAGCTATCTGAGATGAAGAGCTAAAATATAATCTCAATTGAAACAGCAGTAAAAAATATGCTTATTTTATTTTAAATACCACAATTAGTTAATAAGCTCACCACAGAGCAAAAACAACAAAAAAAACTTCCAATTAATATAAAATGTTTTTTCTATACAGAAAATGGTTTTTGGGGCATTTGGTAAAAGGTTGACCAAACCAAGCAACAAAAAAAATAGATTCAGATTCCTTAATAATACATGTTCAACTGGTGAGTCACAAAATGGCAGCATTTGTTTGACTAGTAATTTCATCTGGATTGACGGGGCAAAGAAGTGAATAACAAGTGAAAACCTGAAGCCGTTCATGTTTTCCCCACTTTTCCTTGAACGTATATTTTCTTTTGTAGGAAACCTGTAACTTGAAGAGCCATTTAACACTGGAAGTGCTGGAGTTAGTCCATTTTGACATTTACCTATGCAGTCTAGAGATAGGCCAAATGACCTGAAGGATTGCTTTTGCTCTGTAAATAAGGCCATTACACAGGTACAATTGTGCAGGGTACTTATAAGGTACAACTGCACAATTGTTCCTTAGACTTAGACTTCGACTTAGACTGACTTTGTTGTCATTTTGCATGCACAGGGTGTATACAGAACGAAATTTCGTTGAATACGGTCACATCTCTCCAAAAGCACTTCATGTATGCTTCAAAACTAAACTGACTAGTTGTAGGTATCATAGATACCCACCCTCAACATGGACTATTCACACTCCTACCTTCTGGCCTGACGGTCAACGGCCACATTTACAATTGAAGAAGAATGCTAATTTGAGCCATCAGAGTCGTCAGTTTGGACTCAGGGCCTTTTGGATCTGTTTCAGTAAATCTGGGGAGAAGTCGAAAACCTAGTACTCCTAGGGGTATTATCATAACAGAAATCTATGAAATAAAAAATAATAAAGTAGTTTGAGCACATATTTAGTCATAAACCAAATGAATTGTTCTAACTAAATACTAAATCAAATGAATGCTTGCCCAATAAGATAATTATACCTATTAATTTAACATCACGTTCTTAACATATTTCCTAGCGGTCTATCAATAGGTGAGCTAAGATTCTTGTTTAGTGGATTAGTGAACGTAAGTTTTTGGTTTGCTGTGGCCACCACTGGCATGAACAACTGCCTAATAATGTGCACACAATTACAACCATGGCAGCCATTTTGAAAAATGTCCACCACAAAGAGGAAACACAAGTTCAAGAAAATATGTTTTCTACAGTTCAACATAAGTAAGCTATGATTTGACACCACAGGACATGCAAGAACCTAATTTTCCACGACAACCATGATGATTGTCTGGGAAAATCAAAACATTATCAGTAAATATAATTCTATTGGTCCAATCATGTATGAGTTGACACCAAAAATATTATCTGTGACAGAAATTGGCACATTTAGTATAAAAATAAATCTTCCTTCATGACCACTTTGATTTTTTTCAGTGGCTAAAATGTTTTTTTTAAATATCCAATGATCTACTGCAGCATGTAGAACGTTTACAGAGTCTCTCTGGTCCACAGTAACAAGGACGGCATTTTTGATTTCACCTTCTGTAGGATATCATGAGTAAATCATCTTTTTGTTCTTTTCTCCAGTGTTTTTTCAGGGTGACTACAGACACTCCAGGCATGAGATGATTCAAACAGAGGAAATCCAGCGTTCAGCTCTGCCAGCCGCTGACGAAGCGACGAGCGGAGAGGCGATGACTCCTCTGAAGACTGAGAGCCTGAGGCGACATTCAGTTTAGCCAAAGGGTACGGTTCCCCTGTGACAGCTTGTACCTGCCGTCATACGCTTGCTGTTGCTATGACAGCAGGTACATTTTCTGGTCTATGTTGGTTTCTTTTCAACATGTAGTATTCTTTCTATTCTGTATTCTGTTTTATAGAACTATACGACTGAGTGAAGATTTATATGGATATTTTTGCACTTAAAGGGACGGTGTTATGTAGTTTCCAGCTACATAATTGAGCCATTTTATGGCACAATCAAGTAACAATTTCACCTTGTTATTAAAATGTTGTACAAATCAAACTTTGTAATTTGACGCCTTGAAATTGGACCTCTGTCTCTTTAAGAAGCTCCTGTTCTTTCTGACATTCTGCCTTCAGGAAGTCATCACAACAACTTTCCTCTACCAAACGTTCAGCAACGTCTTGATGAACTCAGCACCACTCGTTTTCTGCCCCCTGAGTGGTTGCCATGGGAGAAAAAAGGATTTCTCAAACATGCAGGAAATATTTCAAGCGCTTCAGGTATGTTTTTGGCAAGATAGTACCATTACAGTATGATGTAAAGCTCAGAAACGTTGATTTTACACGATACTGCCCCTATAAGAAGAAACACCATCAATCCACAGGTTGGGAGGATTGATCGTTTCTCGGCGTTGCTAGGGAAAATCAATCTAACCTAACTTTAAAAAAAAAAAATTGGCTAACAGTTAATTAATGATTTAACAAGGGCATTACTTTTCCATGTAAGGCCAGATTGTTTCCAGCGGCTTTTTTCCCCTTAATAAATTAAATCAACATATAAAAACACACCTTGTAATTTAGTCAAGTTATTCCTGTTTGATTATATAATCAAATGATCTGAAACATTTAATTGTGACATTTAGAAATAAATGTTTTCGTTTTAACATTGTCGTATGAGCGCTAACACGTTGCGGCGGCCCATATTTAAGCTCTGGTAATCACTGGAGACTTGCAATCAGAACCAAAAGGTACCAAACTCATCCCACAGAGTTTGTGTTAAACAATAATGATATCTTTCAAAATGTATAAAACTCTTACATTTTTATCTGGTAATCTCTGATGAACGGGTCAAACGGTGCCTGAAAAGTGAATTCAAACAAACAAGGGAATAAAAACCAAATCCATTTTGATCCTATAGCAGAATGTATAATAGATACAGTGAACCGTAATGTACTGCTTTGTAAAAGCAGTGTCTATTTTCTCATGTTTTTCTGTGAAAACAGCTTACATCTCACCAAGTCATGAAGAATCATTAAATGTGAATTTACAAAAGAAACCAAGCGATAATTACAGGGATGAATCACCCGGTTCAAGCCTCATCTCAGTGTTATGACAAGAATATTTTAAGTAAACAATAAAAAGAGATTTTGTTTTTTTTACCCACACATAGCCATTATTTGTTATCGACACACACACACGCACACACACACACCGCCCTTTGTTGTCCCCCTCTCTTTATTAATGCCAACCTTCCTCTCTGTAACGTGTCTGTCCAGACGTGTGCGTAACATCGCGGTCTGTTCACATCACAACCAGCAGCTGCGGTCGGATTACAGCGTCAGAATCCTGCTGCATTGTCCTGATTCCCAGCACAAGGAGACATTTGGATCACAAGTGGCTGCAAAATTGACAAATGCTCTTCTAATGACAAAGAGACTGTGTTTGTTTTTCTTGATTCTTTTCATTTTTGCCAGATGTCATTCCTACAGGAGCAAAGAGCTGGCAGCTTCTGACTCACTTTTCCAAGAAAAGCTGCTTTAAAGGAAACCGGCAGCAGTGTTGGTTCACTATGCAGAGGAAATGTGAATTAACTGACTGTGTTATCGTGCCAGTTACAGAAAAAAAAGAGAAAATTATGCAAAATGAATCATAGCATATTGGTTTATGATCACAGATAAACTGTTCCTTATTATTTTTGCTAAAAAAAACAACAATGTGAAGAAAAATAAATATACACACCAAGATTTTGCTTCGGTAAATAATTTTTTTTTACCTCAAGTTAAATCCTATTTAATATCTGTTACTTCTTATTTGTTGCTCCATCGTTAACTGTTATATATTGTTACATATAACATTCATGTCAGTGTCTTTTGCTCTGAAAAAAAGTTGTCTCTTTTAAACTTAAGTCCTCCTCTTATTTGTTTCTGACAGTGAAAGTTAAAGGACATTAAATCTGCAATTTGTAACTTTTGCAAAAGTTTGTTTTCTACGTATTTGTTGAAACTGTCACCATGTCGTGACGGTGCGGTATGATCTGTGAAGAGATCGATCTCCTCCCTGAGCTGCTGTTGGCGTCTGAAGACGTGCACCAAAAACAACCAATCGGAGCCAGGAGGAGGGGCTTAGCGCTGTCAATCATCCTGCTGCTAAAGGCGGAGAAACTACTTACTGTTATAGGAAAACTGATTATCCGGCGTCATCGGTGGCTATGCTAACTAGCCTTAGCATTCATAACAGGCCGATGGGGAGGAAATGTCTTGTAGCAGAGAGCAAGAGAGGGGGAGGGGAACTGGTGAGCAATGCGCACACGAGCATGGTTGACATCGCTAAGACCCGCCTCCTGGTTCTGATTGGTTGTTTCTAGTAAGCACTGGGAGAAGGCAGAGATGGATTTTTTTCTGTCTCATGCTGTCACCACATAGAGACAGTTTGAACAAATATGCAAAAAAAAAAAGATTTTTTTTTTTTTTTAAAGTTACGTGCTGCAGCTTTAAGGTAAAGACAAAGTAAAGGGTGGAACCAACTAATAAAGAAGCTAAAAACCTCAACTTTTTAAAAACATATTTCCACAATATTCCACAATACCTCTTCCTTTCTTTCTCTTAACAATTCCTAACTTAAGTAAAATCAGCCGGCTTCAATCGTTTATTTCAAAATGTCCAGTTAGGTATTTGTTTTACTGATAGCACTTGTGTTTTAATCGCATGACGATATTGTGTCACAAGAAGGAGATTTTTTTAAAACTAATATCACCTTTTTTGATTTTACAGAGTAAAATTCAGAACTCACAATCCATCCATCCATCCATCCATCCATCCATCCATCCATCCATCCATCCATCCATCCATCTATTGTTCTTTTTAATTGTCAAGTTTGCTCAAAAGGTTAAGATCCAAACAATCTCTACACTTTGTTGTCATTTCCAACTATATTAGCAAGTTAACACATCAGAACAATAGAAACAAATCATTTCTCTATGATCTACAAAGTGTGTGAAACTTTGAGTTTATGTCCTCTTATCCTTATATTTTGTATCATTGTGAGTCTAACACGTAATTATCAAAAGTTTTTCTTTCCTTTAGAAGAGGTTCAAAGTACTGCTGTTCTTATTCAAGGTCCAGGATTGTTAAAATCTTACACTAACAATGACAGATCAATGTCTAATAATCAGCGATTCCAGCCTGTCCTTTTGTTATAACTCATTATGCAGCTGAGACCTCAGACTAAAGTGTCAGAGGGATTTGAATTAAAACCTTAATTAAATAAAGATGGTATCAGACTGAGGTTGCATTACATTATCGCTATCATTCTCACCTGTCAGTCTTCATTAAATAGTTTTCATATGTGGAAAGGGGGAAAAACGGTGTAAAATGTAAAACAGATGAAGTTATTTGACTCATTCAGATCCGATATTTGATCTAATTCTGCCACCACCGCCGGAGCGAGGACGGGGGTATGTGAGCGTGTTCAAGCCAGACACAAACAGCAACATTTTCACATCGTTATAGAAAATAATAACCATCTGTGTGTGAGTTGCAGCAGAAGGCGTGAGCTGGGCATGACCACACGCACACACAAGGATGTAAAGTGTGTTTCCGCTGGAAGGCAGACGGCTCGGTGTTGGGCCTGGTGGGACTGCTACGGTGGGCCGACCAGCAACTGGAAGCAGATCAGCTGATGAACCAGTCTGTTTGGCCTTCTGCAGCCTAATCCCCTCTATACAGTAACACACACGCTGCGCTGCGCTGTGTGTGTGTGCATGTTGACCGCAGAGATCCCTGAGCTGGAGCAATATTTATTCATCAGACGACATACAAAACATTCTCATGAAACGAGGAGCTATTTAGAAGTTTAAAGGGGCAGTACTGTCTATTTCCCAGGCACATTTAGTTTATGGTTTCATTTCAACATCCTGTAGTATCCCTTCTACATCAAGTTTGAAAGAACTTTGCTACAGTGGGAACTTTTATGTGGATATTCTTGCACCTAAAGGGGCAGGGTTGTGTATTTTCCAATCTTTTTTTTTTTTTTTTTTTTAGCAAAATCAAGTAACTATGTTAACTTGTTTTATAAAAATCTGATATATTTATATATCATTTGTCAAACATGAAATAAATTTGACTTTATAATTTAACATCTTAAAATTGGGCCTCTGTCTCTTTAAGAAGCTCCTGCGATTTCTGAAACTCCGGCTTTAGAAAGTCATCGCAACTTCGCTCCTCTGTGAACCCTTTAGCAACGTTTTTACCAGCGTTGCTCTGAGAAGTAGCTCCCAGTCGATGCTCAGTACCACCAGGCTAATAGCTGATGGCTAGTCTGAAGGAGCAGAGTGGGGGAGTCCACGGGTGGGCTGCTCTCAGAGGTGGGAGCTCGGAAGCTGGGAAACTGCAGCCAAGAGAAGGAGATTCATCCTGGAAGGCGGAGCTATGTCCACCCAGGTATTTTGCACAGCTAAGTGGTTGCCGTGGAGATTGAAAGATTTCTCAGACAAACATGAAAGAATCAAGGCGACACTCCAGATGTGTTTTCGATGAGTGGACATCATCATCATCATGACTTTAAGCTCAAAAATGTTGATTTCACATAATACTGCCCCTTCAGAAATAAATTTAAATATTAGGTTTTTTTCTAAATTGCAAAGAGAAAATATTTTTTCAAAAAGTGACTTTTATTTCAACCGTCCCTTCTCTGAGTTGCACAACGAAGTATCAGGGCCAGGCTAAGGGAATATCTGTGTAATTGTAAAAAATAAAGTCATAGTATTAGCAGAATAAATATACAACTTTACCAAAAAATTACGATGAAACAATCGTTTGAATAAAAGAGTTTCTCCAGTGATGAAGATCTGATGTGACTTGGCTCGTGTGGTTTTCTTTGAAACCAACACATTTGTTACTCAAGAATTTCTAAGTCTCGCTGCTGGTAGTTAACAATGTCACAACAAAAACACTAAACCGACACATTTTCAGCATTTTCCATCGTTTCCAAAACAAGCAAAATTGTGACCGATTTCAAAATGACTTTTCTCTTGTACATCAAGCAAGAAGCCAGAGGCTGTGTGGGACTTTTTGGTGAAGATTAACATTTCTAATTCATGTAATTTATGCATTTTTAAAGATGTTCTCACAAACACACACACACACACACACACACACACACCCACACACACACACACACACACACACACACACACACACACACACACACACACACACACACAGATGCACACACGTGCATCTGTGTGTGTGTATGCTCGTTTTCATGCGAGCATATGTGATCGCATGGTCACGATGTGTCCCATTGACGGTAGAGGCGTGCGTAAGTGCCCATGTTTGGGCCAAGCGGGTTAGAGCGAGACTCCGCTCCCCCGGGGAGACATTAGCCAGGCACGGTTTGACATCCACAAACACTCCCACGGACGCGCTCTCCGTTCGGCCTCCTCCTGTCCTGATGAACCCAAAGAGACAACGTAAGAGCGAGTCTGAACTCAGAGCTCGGCTCAGTAAGGACCGTGACATAATCCCGCCTGGGCGGCACTCAGGCGTGTTCAGGCTGGTTCAGACCTGCAGGGCGGGACCTGGAGCCTGGCGTCGTGACATTACATTATTCAGCAAGGCCTCCTTGTCGACTCCGCGCAACTTCACCGCCGTTGCGTCACAGAGCAGCCTCACTTCTGCGCCCCGATTCTAACGCCCAACGTGTCTGCAAGAGACTTTTTAAACCTCAGACCTCATTTTAACAACCACATAAAGGATATTATACAAACTAAAGCAATGAATTGGCTCACTAAAACCTGAAAAGCACCTCTATTGAGGGTGTCACATCACCACCTTCATAAAAATAAAAATAAAAATAAAGTCATGTTTTGCCAAAAGTTCTTTTGGATGATATAGAAAACGGAAAAATAGATACACTATTTTATAAGTTCCCATATTACTTTTCCACTCTCTGTGGACAAAAAAAGGCTATGATGATGCTGCGAGATCAACAACAATAGAATGTCATATTTTTTAACAATATGTCATTGGTCTACAAGGTGCTGAGTTTAATCTTTAGAGTTTTTGTTGGTATGAAGCTATGAAGACGAATATATCAACGTATTCAGTGTCTTTGCTTTGGCAGCGACGTGGTATTAATGTTCTATATTGGACAGGACACTTTCTTTTTTTTTTAGGAATCCGCAGAAATAATCACCTACAACAGGAAGTTAATGGACTTGTTTTCGCACCATGACGTGAAAACAGTATTTTTGTCTTATTAAAGACAAAATAAAACACAACGCAAAAGAAGAAAATCAGCTAAAACAAAAACTACAGTATAAAGACAAGAGAATAAAAGGAAGATAAATGAATGAGCATGTCAACGCAACTTGACTTATTCTGCTAAATAAAGCCGGGAATATCAAAGCTCAGCAAATTAAAGAAGGCGTTGGACTGAGAGCTATTTAAGGAACAGAGTTGATGTTTTCATCCGTTATGTAGAGCAGAGCAAGCCGCAGCTGATCAGCGGGTAAATTAGAAAGCTTTCAGACTACCGTTCTAATTTTTGAGTTAGAAATATTAATTTCAACCCGAATAACCTGAGCAGTAAATGACAGGACACGTCTATTTATACAGTTCTTGATCTTGGGAAAGATTTTCCTTTAAAAGCTAAAATAACAGACATGATTTGAGATCATTTAAGATGTCCTAGTAACAACAGAAGTCAGACGGGTAATTAAACCCGTTAGGATTTCCTGTGTTTTATCTATTTCATTTTGAATTATTTGACTTTGTTCACTTCAGTCAGATTGACTCCTAATCGCGCCACACCTCCTCTTATCTCCCAGAATTCATGCTGTATGTTGAGCCTCTTTTCCTTTGCTCTCTTCTGGATCGCTTCCACTTCCTGGATCATCTTTAGTCTCTGTGGATCGTTGCCACAGAGACTAAACACCTTTAGTCTCCGTTTCTGTTGTCTTATGTATTTGTTGACTCTACGTCTCCAGCAGTGCTTGTGTTTTCTCTTCCTCCAGGATGTTATTAAAGTCTGTATTTACTCTGCACCTGCTACAGCTTGCTGATTGGGTCCCCCGTCTGGGTCCCTTTTTTTCTCCCCCAAACTGCCCCATAAGACATGCTGCGTCTGTTTCATTGGTATTCTGGAGGAGACGGTTGTACATATCCTCACTATTGTGTTATATTCATGCACTGAGTTTTATCAGATGGCCTTACAGGACAGAAAAACACTACATAGATATACTTACAGCGCCGGAGAAAAAGAAGAGACCCCTGCACTGAACCTCCTGGCTCCTCCACCAAATATTGATTACTGAACTCTTCCTGAGTTAAAACATTAACATTATTGTTTATAAAGGAATATTAACTTTTCTTTGCATTATTTGAGGTCTGAAAGCACTGCGTCTTTTTTGATTTTTTGACCATTTCTCATTTTCTGAAAATAAGTGCTACATTTTATTTTCTTGGAATTTTATAGACATGTTGTCAATAGAACAAAATAACAATTTTCATTTTACTCAAACATTTACCTATAAAGAGTAAAATCAGAGAAACTGGTCATTTTTGCAGTGGCCCCTTATTTTTTCCAGAGCTGTCTATGTAGGTTTTGTGTGGTTGAAGTGAGTATATCTGAAAAATAAAGTGAGTGTGGAATCCACTACTGTCCAGGTGTTTGTTGAAACAGAGTACAAATTAAGCTAAAGAAGCTAGCCACCTGTTGCTAGCTCTCAATCCAAAGAGGTCCAAATCCAAAGGTCTGCACATCAGATCATCACGGTGACTTTCCCTCCATCCAGGACTTGTGCTCATAGCTCTGCAGACCCCACACATCCTGGACACAAACTATTCAGACGTTTAGCCTCAGGTTAGCGCATCAGAGGGCTGTTTAAGAAAAGAATAAAAAAAACAGCCAAAGAGATAGTTTCTTTCCTCTCACTTAACAGAGTGTCCATTTGAATGGATGAAACATTTTCTTCCTCTATAGGAAAAACGCTGTTTAAACACACCTTAGCAACAGAGACATTTGTTTATTTTGGGTCTTTCTTTATATATTTGTATTCTAAATAATTGAAAGCAAAGTGGAATCAAAGTCTTTAAAAATTGGATTGAAATGGTCGAATGCCATTCAGGTTCTATAAACACACTGAGAAGTCAGCACTTTTAATGCCAATGTTCGCAGATTTACATGTTTTTCTACAGAACTGAATTAAAATTCACCACAGATTTAAGTCCGCCAATTCATAGATTCTGTTTTTAAAACATTTCTGAAACATGGTGCAGATTGGGAAGCAGAAATAGGAAGTGCTGAATATTTTTATAGCGGGTCTCACATAAACCATCCGCTGTTCATCCTTTCTAACTTCAGATTTAAAAATATTCACCTTGACTTCTGGATCTCATGATAATAGGATAAAACTTCTTTAGTAGGAGAGGTGAATTCCTGACAATAGGTGGACAGCTTTTCACTAAACCAGCTTCATTTTCATCAGAAATACCCCAGTGTGTTGCTTGGTCTCCTGAAAGGAGCGAACTGGAATCTGAATTTAACCGTTGCTATTAAATTATTGAAAATTTAGCATTTTCTTGAGCCGTTAATCGGCTAGGGTTAGACAAAGTAACCACTCCGGTGTGCAGATTTTCGGTGGAAATGTTCCAACAAGACGTGGTAGTAAATATTCGCCGCGTTAACATGCAGACGGTGCTCCAACTAAAACACACGGCTCCCTCTGGAGTCTCTTTAGATTCTGTTAGCGAGTCACTAAGGCATGAAGCCAAGGCACACATAAAATATTTGTGTGCGAGGCAGGAGGAGTAAAGTTCTTACAGTCTGTTGTTGCATCATCTACACCGCGTTGCATCTGAGTCACTTTGTCAGGGCTGGAGAGCGCAAAGTAGAGGAGATGAGAACTTTTTCTCTTTTTTTTTTTAAATATATGTGGTAGATCTGAGCTGCTTCCTCATTAAAACCAGTCCATGTCTCACCAGCTGAAGTGAAGTTAGATAAATTAGGCTCCTAGCACCAATTTATTATTCAAAAATAAATACCTTCTCTTAATCGCAATGTGTTTTGACATCTAAAAGAAGGATTCATTTATTTTAATTACTTATACATTTTATAATAACTTTGTTCCAGCTTCCTTGTTTTTTATTTACTGTTTGTGTTATTTTTCTGTATTTATTGTCAAAATCTGTGTGGTTAAGTCATTTTAGCCTCGTTTCTATAGACATGTTGCAACATGACGTCACGAGCCGCCGATGACCGCCATCGGTCAGCTGTTACGTTGTCAACATAACGAGGTAAATCTTAAATGCATGTGCGGTACATGTAAAACAGGATGTAGTGCTTTCATCACTATGACAACTAGAGAACAAGATCTAAAAGTTATCACGTTTCACAAGCAAATAAGGTTTAATTTTCAAAAAATGGCGATGGACAGGGCAGTAGGTGAGTTAGGCTTTGACTTTGACAACTTTAACATGCAGAAATGCTGTGGAATTTATTGTGTTTCAGTTCAGTACAAGAATAAAAAGGTGACCGACACACCAACGCTGACAGGTCATCAGTAGAGCAGGTGTTTAAATCAGCTGATGAACCACCGCTGCGCTCAGACGATCACTTATTAGCAATCACAAGATCAGCATCAACATAAAACTGCAACAGACTGAATGTTCTGTTCTTTGTTTGGGAAATTCCTGTGTGTTGTTTGATGTTCGATCCCCGAAATCTTAGCGGAGCTGTTGTCAGTCAGTCGCTATGGCAACGCCTCTGAGTGTAGCGTAGCCGATACAGAGAGCGAGAAAAGAGAAGAGCGCTAGTAGCTTTGAGTTGTTCTTCAATGGTTTTTCTGCATTATTTTCCCTTCTTCTGTGGCGCACTCTGCTAAACTAAGAATACCTCCAGGTTTCATTCAGTTGATGAGATTGTTCTTCCACTTGAATAAGGACAGCAAGTATAAGATTAGTCTTTTACCCCCCAGGCTTTGTGCAAATGTGCAAAATTTCTGGGTGTGAACAATAACATGCAGAGTGTCTAGAAGAACCTTTGTTCACTTTTAGGATGAATTAAATTTTAAGATGAATTAAATTAAATGCTGGTCGACAAGAGTCAAAAATGATCCCCAAAGTGAACAAAAGGTTTGAAATTGTTTCGTAAGAAGTGTAGATAATGAACAGGTCCCAGCTGTCACTTTCTTATCTGGATCAGAACCAAGAAGGAAGGCCTAATTCAAACCCGTTTGGCTCGGCCAGGAGTCGGTCATTAGCAGACCCAGCAGCTCCGAGTGACGGGGGTAATGAAGCGAAGGCGACGCAAAGCAGACCCCAGAGCCTAGGGGAGAGCGCAGGAATTAAACTGAGGCTGACAACCGACTCCGAGGAATTAGTACCTGTGCATCTGGTCGATAAAGTTTAGAGAAAACACGACGACTGAAATGGGGATCGTCAGGTCTAATGAGGGAAGCCGTCTCTGGCTGCAGTTTTGCTCAAAGGTCGCTGGCCGTTTTTCTATCTTTGGCTTTGGACCCGTCTTCCTTCCCACCTGGACCCCTTAGTGGTGATCAGTGTGACGAGCCGCTGTTTAACTTATTCATGCACAATTATTTCTTTGAACTTATTTAATTGGACTTATAATAGAGCTGCCAAATTGACATACTTAGGAGAATTAATTTCTCCCCCACCGCTGCTGGACTTTGTATCAGAATTACCTGTTGAAATATTCATCTGATGAAGTCCTCCTTCCTCTGCAAGAGACATTTTCGGCATTGCAGAAAAACAAAATCTTATCAAGCATTTTTGGTCAAGTTTCTAGAGCAAAGGTCTCGGTACACTTGACATGAGCCAAGATAACTTAGGATATAGGAGCT
Organism: Xiphophorus couchianus; assembly: GCF_001444195.1. Taxonomy (NCBI): domain Eukaryota; kingdom Metazoa; phylum Chordata; class Actinopteri; order Cyprinodontiformes; family Poeciliidae; genus Xiphophorus; species Xiphophorus couchianus. The sequence continues at coordinate 4,750,526 of NC_040234.1, read as the reverse complement.
TGTTTTAAGTCAACAATTCATTAATATTGGTGAAAAGGTTCTGGTTCCACTGGCAGATTATTTCACAAGACATTTTTCATGTTTTTAGTGAAATAATCTGCCAATGGAATCAGTACTTTATCAGTATTAAAGAATTGCTGACTTAAAACAAGTTCCTATATCTTGCTGAAAAGTTACTTGTAAGTTAGTTTTGTCTCATTTCCAGTGGACTAAGATATTTCCACTAGAAACTAGACCATAAATACTTCATAAGATTTTGCGTTGTTAAATTAATGAGACTGAGTAGATTTGGGGTGGCACAAGCCTACTTTAAGTTTCTAATAATGAAGTTAGTTTAAAATAAATAACCAAATAAAGAACAGTCAATGAAATTTTTAGTAATTAGAACTTAGATGCCAATGTGATGCATTGTTCTTGTACAAGAAAACTCAAAACTTCACAAGTTTTCTGGGTTGGACATGAATTGTCCAGGTCATGATGTCTTCAAACTTCAATGAAAAGCTGAAATCAATCAATCAATCAATCAATCAATCAATCAATCAATCAATCAATCAATCAATCAATCAATCAATCAGTCGTTGATTGTCCATGCCGGGCTGTAGGTCCTCTATCTTGTTTGGGGAAAGTTGAGTGACAGTCTGCCAGTCCATCACAGTGCAACAGTAAAACAATCAGTCACACACCCCCACACACCCCTCAACACGCGCCCATTCACACTTTTAAGGTCAATTTAGAGAGAACAATTAAGCTAACAGTTCTGTTTCTGGGCTGTGGGAAGAAGTCGGTGTATCTGGTGAGAACTCACCCAGAACAAGCAAACTTCGTACAGGCAGAGCCCAGACTGGGATTTGAACCCAGGACCTTGTTCAACCAAATTCTTCATTATTTAGCCAAATGTTGTCAATTAAACACGAGTTTTTGCTGTATGTCTTAGAAGAGTTTCTAACTAGAGGTGAAAAGTCGACTCCCGCTTAGTCGACTTTTCCTGTAAAGTGCAACTCCACATTATTGGTGGAAAGTCCACCTATTTGATGAGTTGTATTTTTTTCATAGAAAAGCTGAAATCAATCAGCTCAAATTTAAACTAATTGAAGGAAATGCAGCTGGGGAAGCCGAGCTACTTTACTACAATACTATTTGACATGCTATTGGCTGGCGTTTGCAAAGCAGCCAATCCAGGAGCATCATTCATTTTCATGTTATCTCATGACAATGTCACGATCTACAAAGCCAGGAGGAAGAGTGGCGGCTTGAAAGTTGCTCTGCAGACAGTCTCCTCCATGAGGCCACCGGAGCCACAAAAGGTCACTGCTGAAAAAGAGCCGGCTGCTCATGGTGCTGGTTCCAATTACATTAATAAAAAGGTGAGTGGGAGTAAAGTGTGTTTGAAAAAGGTGCGCAAGCAACAATGATGACTCCGACCTTTAAAGGACTGTGAGGAAAAGCTGATTCAAGAACGTGGAGGAGATTGACGGGGCTCGTTTGGAGAAGCATCCTGCCTCCAGAACCAGCAGGCGTTTCCAGGAACCGAGTCACAGTTGTCTCCTTCGGCCCGTTAGGCTGCTAGGGCCGAGTCGATATAGTCGATATAGTATCAGTCGATATAAATCAGGTTTTTTTTTTCAAATATCCAAATTACCGCCAAACTAGTGACGTGACCTTTCGTCGTTTATGCACAAATTCTTCCTGAATTGCTGCGCTCCTTTTCGCCTTCCACTCTAACCGCGTTATTTTAAAAAAAATTATTTTTAAGCAGTTCTGAAGCACTGCGGCTTTATTATGTGGGAATAAAGCCCACCGGGTGTAACACGTGAACCTCATCTGTCTGTGGACAGTCGAGGTTTTATAGTCAGATTTTCCACATTTCTTGGGACAAATTCCTTCATCTCCACAAGCCGAATGGATGACAGCAAATCTGATGAGCTGGTTGGGCATCTAGTCCAGTTTCTTCTCCACCACAGCAGCCGCCACACACCTGAAGCAACACGAAACTGCTGCTGTGCGCGTTACACAACAGGTTGTTGCTAGGTAACCAAACAGTAAGTGAGTTAGTTGATGCCACCAGTTTTTCTCTGCTAGCTGCGAGGAATTTGAGCGGCTAAAGCCTTTCCCTCTTCTTGTATCCCCCAGAATGCCGTCGGAGTTCAGTGAGGTTATGAAAATCCTATCAGACATATTAACTATTGATGTTAATCACGTCGCGATAGACAACGTCAGAAACATCTTACTTGGGTGGAGAGAAAAAAGAGACAGACTGTTGCTCAGACGTCCAAAATCTTCTTTTCAGATGAAAGTTTTTTTTTGAGAGAGTAGAGCGGCACAGAATCCAGGATACTTGGATTCTGTGTTTTTGTGAAGTTCCCACAGTCACTGATGAAGCCGAGTCATCAGCTAGCAACAGCTAGCAACAGCTAGCAACCAGTTGCAGAGCAGTTCATCATGCTTCGTGTAAAGTTTATGTAGATGCTGGTTTTATTTTCCAGCAGGACTTTCCCTCAATGTACTGACGTCTACAGTATGACTAGAACTGATTGGTTGGAAACTGAACTCATTGCACAAGGAGCCCAAAGCAAGTATTCAGCAAATATATAATATACTTTTAACTTTTAATTAACAACAACAAACTTGAAATATATCACTTTCGTTATTGGACGTTAATTGCCTAAATAAATTCACTTTTCAATACAAATCTATTGAGATTTAGTGTAACATGTTTCACAAAACGGCAATAAAACAAACTACAGCCTTCTGAGGCCACTTTTGTATTTCATGGACAGTACTGTTAGACTTTTTGCCACTGTTAGGTCAAAGTAACCTATTTAAAAAGCCATTTTTGTGGAGGGTTAGGTGGACAAGAAATGCCATCCATCTTCATCATTCAGTCTATTGTAGGAAGCTGCAACAGGAATAGAGGCATTGAATCAAATTACCTTTTTGTCCTTCAAAAGAAGGACAAAACGTGACAAGCATTCGTAAAGCAGTGGTTTCTTTATTGGACAGTGTTAGAGGAGGGCAGCAATTAAATTCATTAATTTATTGTCAGTGCAGGAAGTTCCTCTCATCATCACTCTTCTGTTTTAAAAAGGCTCCATCAATATAAATGACTTTTTTTTTTACCCACTAACATTTTCTAACTTCTTCTATTTCCTAATAAAGAGTCTTTTAATTAAATCTCTAGATCAGCGGTAGCTACAGTTTTGGTCTTGTGGGACAATTTTGACAAAGTACTTCTGGGCAACAATTAAAGAAAATAAAAATACCAAAATATATTTTTTTCTTTTTTCATTTACCTGTTCAGCAGTTTATGAAACCTGCAGTACTTTGATGGAGATACATTTTGTAGGAAAAGGGATCAGCACATCCCTTTAGAAAAAGGACGCCACAGGTCTGCTTTGTGTCTTAATGTTTGAATTTTTATTTTGTCTGCTCTGGGACTTCAAATGTTAGAAGTGTGTCTTCTAATTGATGGGACATAGAAAGTTTAAATGGGGGGAAAAAAAGATGAATTTCCACACTTTTCCATTATTCTTTTTCTTCTATTTTCTTCAACTCAGGTGTGTTTGGCGCCACCCTTCATACAGGAGGTTTACAGCTGCAGTGCGCTCATAAAAATTTGACTGCAAATGGCCAAATTTACTAATCTGAGACTCAGTAGTCAATAAAAGAAGAGCAGCAGAGAAAACGTTGTAATGCTGTAAACACAGGCAAAACCTAATTATCAGGACCTGATTGTCCTCTGTAAATAAATTCAGAGAGTAATAAAAGTCTTGGGGAAATTTTTATTAATTCTTCCTGCATCATCACTGTGTGTCTCAGTTTCTCCCTTTGGGAAATGGAAAGGAAGTTTGTGTGATGCTAACTGAGTCTGTAACATGATATAAGTAACATGAAATATATTTCAAAGTGGAATCTGAGCAAACCGGCAGAGTGTCTGCACGATACTGTCAAATAATTTTTGATTAAAGCGTGCTTTCTGTTTGCCGTTTTTATGAAAACATCACTGCTTCTTCAGGTTGCACTAAAGACTTTTTATTTCGCATCATGTGCTTCACATGGAGCGATTTTAATAATGAACCAGGAAGCAACATCATCTTTGTGGTAAAACAAAAAACAAATGGAAAAAACTCTAAACTGCTGTGTACATTTACATAATTTACATCCATTTCATTTTTTAATGTTATAATTTTAAAAATGCTATTCATGTTAGCTACTTGTACACTTTCTGCTGGGTAAAGACGATTAATGTTGGCAGAAAGGCAGTAAGGGGTTAATCTGTCAATCTTTTCAGTTTCCTTTACTATAAGTTTTGAATAGTAATGAATTAAATAATATTATGTTTTTGGAATATTTATTTTAAATTAAAACTGTTATTTTTTTCCATAGAAAATATCCAAATAGTTTATATTCCTCTATATTTACCTAATTAGATACATCTATATACATCTAATAGTGATGTCTGAACCTTTTGGCTTGGGGGCCCAAAGATGTCAAGCTGAAAGTGCTCTAGGGCCACAAAATGTTTAGTATCTTTTTTTTGAGCTATAATTTCAAAATTCTACTTTTTTTTTTTTTTTACATGTACCTTCCAAATAAACAACAAACTAAACACACAGTATTTTAAAGAAATACACAAAGCAGTCTAGTGGTGCGTAAAAAAGGTTCTGGCAGGTTTGCCAAATAAGAAAACAAAAACCACAACTAAATATATTCCAAGATTTTCAAGTTTTTATAGATTTTCTTCTAAGTACACGAGGTTGATTGACAGCACTAAGCCCCTCCTCCTGGCTCTGATTGGTTGTTTTTGGTCGTGAGCGGTGCATTTCTTCAGACGGCTCATAGAGGACGTGGAGGAGGTCGATTTTATCCACAGATTTTCTGCCTCGTAACAGACCGTCACAACATGGTGGCAGTTTTAATGTGTAAAAAAACGTATTCTTTCTAAAAGTGAATAATAGCTGCAATTAAAATGTTGCAATTATTCCTCAAACAGCCATGTCACAGAGATTTCTGATGCCTTAATATCTCTCCTGCTCTCTCTGCCTCACCTCGCCTCCTCCCTGCTCACTGTCCCTCTCTTTCTGCCTGAACTTTATCTGCCGTCCACAGTGCTTTGCTCGTTGCTCCGTGTCCTGACCGTTGCCGACTCTGCTGCCGGCGTTGACACTTTCTCTTTCTCTCCTTCTCTATCTCTTGCTTGAGGCCGTCCGTCAGCAGCGACGGTCAGGTTGAATTTTCTTTTTTAGCCTGTTTGGCTGCAGAGTGTTTGAAGCAAGTTTGTTCAGGAAGGTTTTCTGCAAGTCTAGCCCAGATTATGTCCGCAGCTTTGGGACGACTTTGAGTAATTCACTGCATCCAAATGAGGCAGTGATGGTGGACTCCATGGAACCCAACCTGCTTGGATTTTTTATTCATACACTAGGACAAAAAATGGTGCTGTAGTTTTGATTCTGGACAAACTAAAGACTTCTGATTCACTCACACCAGCCCTGGTTGGACTGCTTTAATTGAACTCAGATTCATTTGTCTAGAAAGTCCGGTCCATTTGGGAGGTGTGAACTACAATGTGGACCAAAAGAACGAACTCTGGTCCGTCTAAAAACCCAGGTCTCAGGTCGGTTCATGGGAACTCCGGCTTGGTTGGAATGCACATGGAACGCCAAGCAGACCGAAGACCCCTACAAAAGCATGAAATGGACAACGGCGCAAGGCATTCTGGGTAAATACAACCAAAACAAACGTGAGAGTCTATTGCTAGCGGAAGAAATTGTTCGCAGTTTTTTTTCTTTTTTACCAAAGACAAAAGAGAAATCATACAACCGCTAAAATGTGACGTTGCTCCATTTCTGTTTACAATTTGTGAAGAAGGAAGTTGCGCTCAGTGTCTTCCTCAGAGGTTTTTGTCATTTCTTCCTTCAGTAGTTCTTGGTGCAGCGCCACCACAGGCGAGGAGGTTAACAGGCTTTTCAAAGGGTTTGTTTCGTTTGACACAGAGTATGAAAGAGAATCGCAGCAGCTGAAAATCTAACAAATTTTGCTATTTTGGTTCTCAGTTAGATTTAACTGAATTAAATCTACCGGACTATCAGGTGTGAAAACAATTTATCCATTCCTCAGCATGTCTCTTCTTGAGAAGGTTTTTTTTTTCTCCCCAACAAAAAAAATTTGCTCCAACTACACCAAATCAGCTAAGGCTAGACCGTAGAAACTCCCTCCCCATCACGTTTATTTTCTGATATAGGAAGTTCTCAGGAAAAGTGGGAGATCTGACCTTTTCGTAAGTCTGATTAGGTTTGATCTGATTCGATTTTTTCCCCCCCGGTGCGCTCACCCACTGAAATGGTCCAGACTGCCATGATCTTGATGCAAGCCTTGGTGTGGGAGTTGAAGCGGCTGTGGTGGATGGGGTTCCTTATGGCGATGTAGCGGTCCAGTGAAATGGCGCAGAGATGCATGATGGACGCCGTGGAGAACAGGACGTCCAGGTAGATCCAGATCGGACAGAGGTCGGAGGGAAGAGGCCACTTGTAATCTGCAGAGGAGGGACAGGAAAAAGAAAAACAAAAGCTGCTGAACATCTGTGGTACGCTACAGGAAAATCTTGAAGAAAATCATGCCTGAATAAGTGCTTTGGTAATGAGTCAATCAAAATGAAATGTAACAAAGTTCTTCCAAATCTTTGACAAACTGTGAACACTGCAGGTGAGGCCTGGCCTACACTTCTGCTCCTAAACACACACACTCACACACACTCATGGCTGCCTCTATAGCAGCTGTCACTATAGATGTTGTTGGAACCACTCAGTAGCTGATACGATACAATACTGAATACTGAATGTGACACGTTTTCAAAGCAAATACATCATGGCGAGTCTATTTTTAGGGACCAGTTCTATAACAGTCATTCAAGCTGCGCAGAACAGGGACTGAATATGGAACGGCGTAATAAAGAGAAGACAATAGAAGAAGAAAAAAGACAACACTTTACTATTTAAAGTTTCGATCAAATTATTTGTCGTTTTTCCACATCGATATCCAAGTTTAAAAGCTGTCTGATAAGCTGACCTGCTTTGTTTCCAAGACTGATGTGTTTCAACAGCAAATTTAAGCTCCAGCTGCAGTTCTGTTAACTAGGGCTGAACAATAAATCAATAACAATATCTATCGCCATAGATAATAACACTAAATATTACATCTGATGTAGTGTTCAATAATTTCCCTGAACTTTGATCCAAAACTGCTCGGCATTCTGGGGGATGTAGGCAGAGGAAAGGCTTTAGCTGCTCAACCTCTGACAACTAAACAAGGCCGGTAGCATCAACCAACTCACTCATTCTGGTAACCTAGCAACAACCTGTTGAGTAACTTGCACAGCAACAGTTTCATGTTTCACCACTGTGCCTTGTAAAGGCCTAAAGATAAAAAGCAGCAGCATGGAGTGAAAACTTTCTTACACAGAATATCAAACAGGAGGCCTATGTTGCGTTTCATAATTTTTTTTCTTTCAAATTTCTGACAAGTATTTTTCAGGACACTAATTATTGTATCACCTGACATTATATTAAAAATGATTCTCTCTTTTTTTTCATTCCAACAAAAATAGAACCTTAAAACCATCAATGTTGTATCAATTATATAATAGCACAATTTCCCATCTTCACACGTTACGATTATAGAAATAAAAACAATTCAATCACATTTTGAACTGATTGCATTGTTAACAATGCAAGTCCTTGCATTGTTAATGCAACAACTTCAATGCACATTTTCTAATTGACATGTTAACATTGTTTTAAGAAATTAGGCCACGTTAGCCAACTGAAGGCGATTTTTAGTATCAAAATTTAAAATAAAATCTTTGTTTTTGTTGGAGGTGTTTCCTGTGTGTGTGTGCGGGTGTGTGCGTGTGTGGGTGTGTGTGTGCGTGGATTAGGTGGTGTGTGTTCTGACAGAAGTCGATGTAATTTAGGGGCTCAGACCCAGATCATCATGAACGTCTCTGCTTTCCAGGTCATGGAGGAGTGTTTGCGTTCCCCCAAACCGACAGGTGAGAGACGACCCGACGCTGGCCCTCATTATTGGGGAGGAGATGACTCATCCACGCAGCTCGACGTCGCCATGGTCACCGCCAGTCTCTCTGCAATCACCTCCTCATCATCGTCTTTGTTGCTGTTCTCCTCTATCTCATTTTTTTCCCCCTCACCGTTTCTCTAAGCCGTTTTTGTAAGATGATTGTTTTTTATTATTATTATTTTCTCTACTTGTCATTATTCTCAAACAAGTCCATTACACTGTTATTCTTCCTCTCCATTGTTCTTCTTTCCTGTCTCAGATTCCGTTTGCATGTCATTGTGAAACCAGACTACTTCCCCCTAATTTCACTCGTTTTGTTTTTGCTCTGCTTTGCAGGCGGCCATATTTTGGTCATTTCCATAACAAATGAAAAAAACAATAACATTATCAAACCCCTTCTTAACAAACAGTACCAAGTCAGTGATATATTCCTTGTACTGAGATGAAACTTTAATTACTGAATCTTAATAGTACAATAGTCCTTGAATTCCCATTGTATTATTATTTATGATGTGGCATAATAGAGTCTTATGTTATATTATATTTAATGACTCAGCAGAGAGTGTCATTTTGTTATAAGTCATGGTGTCGTGGGTCCAAAAACCCAGACACTACAATGCTCACGACATCAAAAATGTTCCACTTTTGGAAATATTCTGAGTCAGAGTCAAATTTTTTTCACTTTTGACAACTTCCAATTTTTTTTTGTAAAAAACTTCTGTGGTTAATCTAAAAACTTCTGTGTCTCGAGCTGATTGATGTTATTGATCAACTGATTATTACTTGACAAGGGGCAATTTTCTTAAAAACCCGAGTTCCCTTTTACATCAACAAGCTTGAGCGCTTTTCTATGAAAAAAAGGGTAAAAAATTTTTTATACTGAACAAAAAATTGTTCAGTTTTAATAATATTTTCTGAATATCCTGAATAAACAGAAAAATTATGAGGTTTTTTTTTCTTCACATTTTTTAAAACAAATTAGTCAAGTATTCATTTTCTAAAACCGAACTGCAAAAACTGCTATTTGTGTTTCCCCATCTGGTATGGCTCCCCCATCTTTGTTTCTGTATCAACTTAATCTGCTTAAAGATGACCAGCAGTGCCCTCTTCTGGGTGGAGGCCAAAGTACAACACTGAAAGAAGGCCTAAAACGATGTTATTAGTTAATTGATTGGAACTAAGTTTAATCTAATAAACCATTAATCGACAATTGATTATAAACTAAATGGTCTTAGTTTATAAGACCATTAATAAACTAATGGTCGATCATTATTAATCGACCATTAATAATAAATTGTTGCAAGCAATTTATTGCTTGCAACAATTTATTGAATTTGAAGAAAAATTAATGCAGAGGAGGAGTCCAAAACATTATAAGGTGGATAACTGACAAATTTAAACGCGAACTTGCAAGATTTGATCAAATTAAAAGGAAACAAACTGTATCTATTTGGAAACATCCATTTGTGGTGGAAGCTACATGACTATAAAAATCTGAACAAAATCTGCAGATTTATTTTGATTATTTGCTCCTTTTTCCATTTCCATTTGAATAAGAGGAGAGACACTCCTCTGTGGCCGACCTGCCATTCTCACTTCCCAACAAAGACTCGGGAGAAAACACAATTCCTCCCTCAGGGACTGATAGTATCACATTATTACAGGCTCCACAGTCTCTGACGGCCATGACCCAGATCTATAGTGATTTATCCCCCACGAGGAGATTTCCTTCACTTTCAATCCAGAACGTCCCGGTAAAGTCCCTGCAGACCTGCCGGGACGTGACCCTTCGCTCGCGATGGCCGTCAGCCGTCCTCGAGATTCTGCGGCTCCAGCTCTGCGTGTCCCGGCGTCGTCACCTCTGCCTCGCTCGTCTGCAGAGAGCCACCGGGTCTCCTCGGTGTGCGGCGCTGCGGCCGCCTCAGAAGGGTGAGAGCGCGGGGAGGGAGGCCACGGCAGCCGTGGCGTCATTACTGCCAGCCTCATACATTATACACACAGTGAGAGGTCCGTGAGAGGCAAAGTGGGATTTTCTCTGCTGTAGGTGACACAGCTCTGCTTTTGACAGGGTGTGCGTGTGTGTGTCACAGGTAGTAAAATTTAACAAGATGCTTTGCTGTAATCAGGACACTGAAATGGTGACTGTAGGTGGTGCAGTTACATCATTTTGATCTTATTTTATTCCAAAGAACAAGAGTGGATCTAAGTGCACTGGTTGCCACATCATCATAGGCTGCTTTTTTTTTTTTCATCAACTTGGCAACTTTAGCCACTCTTTCCTATTGTGAGACACTAGTTGTGTTTCCATTGTCCAAATAATTGCGCAGATTGGAATTATGAAAATAACTTTCCTTAATAGGAACACCCCGATTTCGGTAAAAACAAAACATGTTTTTCGTTGAAATGTTTATGCACTAGATGGAAAGGGTTTCTCCGATATCTTAGGATTAGTGTTTTTTGCAAAACTGCAAGGGAAGAACTTTTTTTGTATCACACCAGTCATGTGATCAACAGCCAGATGTTACTACTGGCAGAAACGACGAAGAAGACGACAGGAAGTGGTAGGAGGATGATGGCGCGGTTCACTTCAAACAGTGAACAAATAATTGTGTTTTTTGACTTTAGCAGAATATTAACAAAGTTTTGGGACATTTGTAATGGAAACTCAGCCAGAGTTGGCAGAACATAACCTACAATCAGGACACTGAGATGGTGACTTTAGGGGAAGGAGTTACATCATTTTGATCCTATTTTATTCCAGTGAACAAGAGTTGATTTAACTTCACTTGTTGCCAGGAGATCATAAGCTGTTTTTTCCAACTTAGCAACTTTCTTGCTAAGCCCCTCCTCCTGGCACTGATTGGTTGTCTTTGGTGCATTTCTTCAGACGGCAATTAAGAGGTGGAGGAGATTCGTCTTTTCACAGATTATCTGTCTCATAACAAACTGACATGAGTTTTAACAAATATGTAAAAAAAAAAATCTATTTTTTTATAACAGTTACACAGTGCACCTTTAAAGCCAATATAATGGCTGAATGATAAATGCTGCAAAGAACAGACACATGTAAAAGATTATAGAGGTCACTGCAAATGTTTAATGGCAGTTGTAGCCATAAGTGACCTAGTCTGTTAGTTTTAGCAGACCCTGGTGTTTTATACGTTTGGTTTTAAATTAAAAGTCCTTTGATGATCTTAAACATTTACGTGTGATAAAAAAAAAGAAAAACCTGTCCACCTATCAACTGTCTCTCAGTTGCAGATGCAGCCAGTGTGATAAATGCTTGTTGACTGACACTTTGTTTTTATTTTTCTTCTTATTTTACCTTTTATTGGGTGAAGCAGACCAGTCAGACGTCCACAGTGGAAGTGCAGGATGATTGTGTTTTCATTGTGTAACCCTCAGGGCGAACAGTGAATCAGACATCTTGAGGATTTGATGCGGCTGGAGAAAGGAACGGCAGCCAGCAGAGCGCAGGGCATCGATTTGCAAATGGACAGAGGCATAAAGAGATTCGATCACTTGAAAAGTCTCTCAGGGAGGTTAAATCTGGGTGGCTGCACCATCTGAACGCTGCAGGCTGTTAATCAAAAGCGTTTATGTGGCATAACAGCTGTCATGTTAGGAGCTTGAAGACGGTTCGACAGAGAAAAGCAGCACTACAGATTCAGTTTTTCCGCACACTCGGCTCTGTATTCAACAGATAGCTCATTATTACACCCGAATGTATTTATTTTGAATGAGCTGTTTCATTTTCCATAAATCTCACCCTGTGCATGAGCCAAGTAAAACCTGATTAGGATCTTCACACACGGATAAACTAAACTCGTAAAAAAAAATTTAAGGTTCTGGAAACAAGACAAAGATGATGACGGAGTCTGACTGCAGACGCAACAGGGTCCGTTTTTTTGTGGTGGTGTAATCGAAGCATTAAAGTTCAAAATTAAAATGGGGAGTGTGAAGCATAAATGTTTCAACATTGTTCTTTTACTGTTCTAAATGGAACAACCAGGACATTATTCAAAAACAAATGCACCACACGTCCTCCTCTAAAAGTACTGCTGGTGTGATGTGGTTACCTAACTTTAAAAGGAAATTTGCCCTCCAACTCACACCGGTTTACTGATTTAGCGGAAATTACATTGTGTTTTGTATTTCATATATGTGAAAAGAATTACTTTAAAGTTATAAAATAAAAAATGAAAAGCGTTTTATTATTATTATTATTATTATTGTTGTTGTGTTTTGTCTTTAAATGGCCAATTTTGCATCTCAGGCTTCTTAAAGGGGCAGTATTATGTAAAGTTGACTCTTTTTTTTAGCTTTTTTTTCTTCGTCAATAACACACCTGGACAGTTGCTTTGGTTCTTTTATGCATGTTTGAGAAATCCTTTAATCTCCATGGCAACCATTCATCTGTACGAAACGCCTGGATGAACCTAGCCCCGCCTTCAGAGACAAAGCTCCTCCCCTGAGCTGCAGTTCCACCTCACCCCCACTCAGTTTCTTCAGACTAGCCAGCAGCTATTAGCAAACACATGTTGGAGCTCATTATAGGAGCTACTTGTCAATGCAACGCTGGTAAAAACGTTGGAATATTTTTGTGATGACTTCCTGAAGGTGGAGTTTCAGAAAGAGCAGGAGCTTCTTAAAGACACAGAGGTTCAATTTCAAGGAATTAAGTAAAGAAATTTGACTTTACAAAGTCAAATGACATATGCACCATTTTTATAGCAACTGAAGTTGACATTGCTTCTTGATTGTGCTACAACACGGCACTGTGTGGCTGGAAAAAACATCGTACTGCCCCTTTAAGAACTTACATTACCATATATAGGCTGATTCAAATACAAGTTGACTTCTTAGTGCATGATTGTTTAAAATCTCACCCAAATGATCATATTGTTACTGTATAAACTGCTTGCTTACAGCTGGTTTATGTAAAATAATCCATAAAGTCACAAAATTCAACAATGCAGATTCAGTTTAGAGCGAGCTAATATGTTTTTCTTTCATATTAAACTCTTGATAAGGCTCTTGGTAGCCTAATAGAAGCACTATGAAGTTTAATAAGAGCAAAGGAGAATCTTTAGGGCTGAATTGTTTGGGACCGCTTTTCAGTGCAGGTTGGAAATACACAAACAAAAGCAAGTTCCAGTTTAATAACTCAAACTGCAGGCTTTCTGTTCGATTTCACTTTTTGAAGCCAAACTAAAATGTCAAACTAGAATGTTGGTTAAAAGTCTCGTGTATAAGACATCATTTCTTAAGCTGTTGTGTTTCAGCAGCAAAACATACTGATAATATTAACCTAAACATGCATTAACTATACTCTTGTTGGACATTCTGTAAAGAAAAAGTCATATTTTAAGTTGCACAATATGCATACAAGCCTATGGGCAGCAGTCTGTTGTGGTGCCTTGATCCAGAATCCAATTGTTGCAGCATAATGTACTGAATCTCCTGTCATAAATGTTTAAGTGTGCGTATAAGGAGGAAAGTGTTTCATAAACAGAACAAGAACTGCAGCATAAATTTAGATGTGTAGAAATAAACGTTACATGTAGGGGGGAAAAGCCTTTGAGGGACAATAGGAGCACAAGAGTGCTATACAGGCTGCATGTTATATTAATATTTACATGGACATAAATACGAAGGTAAGTGCATGGAACTTGTCAAAGCAGAGACGAGGACATTAAAAGTACAAATGAGAAAAAACTTGTCTACCTTTTTCAAGGTAGAAAAGTATTTCAGAAACACACTTTTCTAAAACTCTTTTAGGCCAAAACAAGAACCTTTAGGGCAAAACCCCTTTTCAACAGAACCGCCATTACAGTATGAATATATGGATGGTGACATTATGTAGATAACAGGTCATGAAGGAGACTGTGGGTGTTATTTGTGAGCCTAAAGTTTCCACAGATTTCGCAAATGAATTAAATTAATTACTGCTCTTTGCAAACTGGATTAGCCTCCACAGGGATTCACGTCTTCCTCAGTGCGTGAGCTACATGGGTAATAGCATATTGGTATTCTAACGTCTCTGTCAGTTGTGTCATGTAGCAGCAGCTTTGAGTGACTTTAGGGTTCAAACATGTGGAAACTCTAATTGTGGAAAAAAGTCGCAGAGTTTAAGTAGCAAGAGAGACAAATGATTATGTGTAGAAAATAAAGACTTTCTGCTGCCTCCATTCACTGTTAAACAGTCATTTTATGACTTGCTAATAAGCGTTTTGGTAACACATTTGACTGTGTTGTTGTACTTTTTTCACCTTTCCATGGTTTAGCTACCGAATGGACAACAATGAACAGGTTCAGTTAGTGTGTATTTATCTTTGAAAATCGTTCACATTGTGCCACAGTTTTCCCATAACGGAAACCATTCTGCAGCTGGTTGCTGTGTGTGGGTGTGTGTGTGATGTCTCGGTTTCAGCTCCGTTCTGTAATTTTCTCATTTTAGATCAGGTCCAATATTTCTCATATCTGTCCATATTGGCTCCTGCTGCCCTCCGGGCTTTCGCGTTTTAACATTTATGAATGCTCTCTGGGCTTGAGGCGGCATGACGTCTTATATGAAAGTCACCGGCCCGACTGACACACATATCCGGGACTGCCTCCAGGCGACCAAAGGCCACACCACGTGCTCGCAGATCTCCTCCATGAAGAGAAAAAGGAATGTGAGCCAAACCTGGAAGATCCTCCTTTTTCCCTTGAGGTGAGTCTGAAGGAACTGGAACACAATAAACTCTGACAATGGAGCCTGGAGATTTAAGCTACAACTGTGAAATCTGTCAAGGCACGAAAATGGACAACAAAACCTAAAAGTCTTTGAAGTATAATGGGTTTTCCAGCCACACAGTGCCATATTATAGCACAACAAACAAGCTGTCAATTTCAGTTGTTATAAAAATGCTGTATATATCAAATGTGACTTAAAAGACATTTTACTTTGTAATTTAACGCCTATAAACTGAACCTCTGTCTCTTTAAGAAGCTCCTGCTCTTTCGGACACTCCGCCCTCATGAAGTCATCCCAACATGGCTCCTCTGTTAACCTTTTAACAACGATTTCGCTCTTAAGCAGCTTCTATAATCAGCTCCAACAGGCGTATTCGCTAATTGCTGCTGGCTAGTCTGAAGGAGCTGAGTGGGGGAGAGCTGCTCTGTGACGAAGAAGCTTGGAAGCTGACTGCGTCCTCGAAGGCGAAGCTAGGTCCACCAAGGCGTTAAGCTGAATGGTTGCCGTGGAGATTACAGGATTTCTCAAAGAAATCAAAGCAACACACCAGGTTTGTTTTTGATGAGAGAATAACATTTTAACGTCACAAAAAACTTAATTTTACATAGTACTGCCCCTTTAAGTCAATTCATCTCTGATTTAAAGAGAATTATCAAACTGAGATTACACTTAGTGCCACTTTTCATAAACAAAACAATGAAAAAGAGGGTAGAATAAAGAGGGAAGGTTTTGGATGACCTTGTTTGCAGCGAAGCGTTCCACATTTGAAAAGCAAAGAAATATGGAAATAACTGACGGAGGAGGAGTGAAAACTGGAAGCAGGGAAATGAGCTCCCCAGGGGGCAGGAAGGTTGATTTGATCAGAAATAGGCTCCCAAACCACTGAGATATGGAGAGCAGAGGAACGAGGATGAAACAAACAGAAACACACTGACGAGGAAGACGATGTACAGCGGCTCACCCACAGGAAGCACACACACACACACACACACCCACACGCCCCCACACCTGAATACTCCAGATCCCCACACTCCAAAACCAGGCTTGGCTCAGCGCAACACACCTGTTTACCACCAAATTGGATTTGTCTGCTAGATCTTCCACGTCTCAACGGGATGAGGCTGAGAACACGCACACACACCCACACACACATCTGCTGCTGGTTGGGTTTGTGGAGACTCTGTCGACTTCTTTCATCTCGGGGATTTCTGCCACTCCTGAAAATACATTCCTAACCTTGAGGGGGCTTTGAATGTCAGGTCTTGATAATTAAAAAAAAAAAAACAAGGCTATTCTTGCTGCACATATATGAACTTAATATGCTTTAACTGCAAGATTATTTTCATAAACTCAACTGTGGCCAGGGAATAGTAATATTTTACATAACTAAGACAAATTCACACCTTCAAGGCAGATCGACTGACAAACCTACATGGCATTTTTGAACATTTTTTTGGTGTAGCTGCTCACTATTGCCTACCGGGCCGGTCCACAGACGTCAGCCCACATTTGGCCTACATTTTGGTGACTCTGCGGAACAACATCATCCCCCCTCAAAGTCTGGCACAAAACAGCAGTCAGACATCAGATAAGAAGCAAAGGGAGAAAAAACAACGACTCTAGTTTTTAAGGGACGGCGGTGGTTCGCGCTGTTACATACAAAACCCTCCATGTTAAATTTACATAAAACATGACAATTTTTCTGCCAATGGAAAATATTGATGATATGTTTTCATCGATATCAAGGAATTATATCTTGCTAATGAGTTACTTCTAAGTTAGTTTTGTCTTAATTCAAGTATACTAAGATATTTGAAGTATAATCTACACCAGAAATACTTAAAATTGTGTGTTTTTTGCAGTGCATGCTGTGACCAACAGCTGTAGTATGCTGACAACATGCTAGCCAATGCTAAAACCACAGACATACACGCATGGACGCCTCATGCTAAAACGAGGGTTCTAAAAGTAAGACGAAGGCAGGTTACTGTGGCAACCGGTGATGGTTTAAATTCACGCTGGCTCTTTCTGCAGTCAGGTTGCCCACTCAGCCGCGTTCATGAACTGTACGTCATGGGACGTGATGCAAACACTCAGTCTGCACCGTCGAAGTGTCGTTCCATGTCTCCTGTCAGGCATTTGAGGTGGCCGACATGGCGGGGGATCCCAGGAAACGCAGGCGTTTAATGGAAGTCATCTCCAAGCTTTACGCTGTTAGCAGGTTGAACTTCCGCCCACAAGAACATCGTATTCCGTGTTCTCATCCCAGCAGCTTGGCCAGGTATCCCACTGTCATGCTGACCTCATTGACAACAAAAGAAAAGAAACATTTCTTTGTTGGCATCAAGAATAAACACAGAATCCACCAAAACTGCAGCCAGTGAGCAAGAACTTGGGGTATATAATATAGACTTATTTTTATTTACTCCCATCATTCTCAGCACACATAAATCAGAGAGCAAGAAGGTACACCGCAAATAAAATCCTCCCGTTGTTTGTTCCCAGAGAGTGACATCAGCCAGCTTGGGTGGAGAACTATCATTTCATCATGCAGGTGAAAGGTGACAGTAATTGTGCCACAGTTCCATCCAAATATGTTTATAGTGAAAAGTTCATTCACTGAGCTCTCTCTGTCTGCAGAGGCAGGAGGGAAGGAAGGCAGAGCGGGAGACGGGGAGAAGAGGAGAGGAGAGGAGAGGAGAGGAGAGGAGAGGAGAGGAGAGGAGAGGAGAGGAGAGGAGAGGAGAGGAGAGGAGAGGAGAGGAGAGGAGAGGAGAGGAGAGGAGAGGAGAGCCAGCAGGCAAACAACTGAGAGTGGAGTGAGAGAAGAAATGAAGGAACAGAGAAATCATGGTGAGTTTGAGGCAGGCAGCGGAAAGGTAATGGCCAATAAAGACGACTGAAAAGGTAAAACGAGAGCCGTTAGCTGTGTTTCCATTTCCAGTGTTGGTAAATCCTTGTCTATATTCCTCTAATGTCAAAAAAACACAATTTTGCAATTGCGGTGTTCCCATTAAATAAGAAACAAAAATGAAAATCACATGTTGATACGTTTGTCCAGGTGCTTAAAGTCATTGCAGCGACAGAAACAGTTAGATGAAATATATTCATAATTCAGCGCTAATGGTGTTGCCGCTCATCATCCATCAGCCAATCAGAGGAGCCCTCAGCGTCTACATTCGGCTGTTGGAGAAACAAGCTCCTTAAATGCAGCGTTTTGGGGAAATTGTAGTCATGGATTCAACACCTTCAACTAATAACTTTTTATGGACTGTGTGACACTGTGACAGCTCTGGTGAAGCCAGCTGCACCTTGTTTGAAAAAAGCAAAAACAAACCATTATCCTCCTACCACTTCCTGTCGTCTTCTTTGTGGTTTCCACCAGTAGCAACATGTTTCTGTTGATCACAGACTGTTAGCCCACGGCTTCTTTCTGACAGCAGAGCCTGGTGTGGATTGCTCAGGTTTACAGTAAGTTGTTTCTCCACCATTAGCACACGGAGCAGCGCATGCATGTGATTGATTGACAGCGCTAAGACCCTCCTCCTGACTCTAATTAATTATCTTTGACCGGGCAGTGGTAGTCTTCTATAGATGACAATCGTAGAATTGGGAGGAGGTGGAGGAGTTTGATTTTTTTCATGGATTATCTGTCCTGTACCAAACTGTCACAGGATTGTGACAGATTTAAAAACATGAGAAAAATATTAATGAAAGTTACATACTACAGCTTTAAGCTGTAAATTAAATCAGGGAATCCACAAAAAACAACTTCACACCGAATTAGATTACCGGCTGATTGAACATCTTCACTTAAATTCTATTACCAACATAAAGTAGTTCATATTTTTAGAGTGTAGCCATTAGTGAACATTGCATTGACAATCCACTATACTTCAAATAAATAAAATTAAGTAAACAATTAAAATTGTAATATTTATTTCCCCCAAAGGCCTTTTTTATAGGGTGCTCTGAGTTATGGACTAAACATTTGTGCTTGTCCCTGATCTTCTCTGTTGTTTTGGTTGATGAAGATGAAGATGATTGCTCTGGGAACTACTGGCACAACAAATTTAGGAAGCCGTCAGTCTGACAACTTCATTAGAACCACCAGGCACCATCACTTACAAAGCATTAAAACAATAAAGTGACCAGAAGGCTTTAAATACACAAAAGTAGATAAACTGATGCAAGCCAGGACTCTGATCACTCTGCTGTGCAGTTCGTCAAGAGCAGAACGAATGAGTGATGTGGGAGAGATTAGCTCTGATCATGTGGACATTACACTGTCTGCTAGAAGGCATTATGGAGCATTCCACCGGGTCGTTGTCTGATCTTTTCATATTGCTTTTTCAGCCACCTGTTTCTAACAAAGGCAGACCGAGTCCCGCTTAACTCCTGTTATCTTGGGGGGGGGAACACACACAGTCCAATCAACCTGCAGGTAGCAGTAAAGATTAGAGCTTGAAATAAACAAATAAATCGCTCCCACAAGTCTGAACCGGAAGTGGCCCGCGCGATCTTGGTAGGCGTGCGCAGCGGATAGCGGACCCCTGGCTTCAAGATCAACAAAAAGAAAATATGTGGACACTCTTGACCACAAGACAAAGACACGTGGACAACATGGCTGCTGCCGGGATCGACCCGAATGAGACGGAGAAGGAAAATATGTCAGACAATGCAGACATGCTGCCTCTGATCTCCTTGTTAGCTACTTAGTGAACTTAAAGAGTGCGAACACCATGAAGGAGCTTCACTTGAAATCCACAGATGCATATCAATGTTTAAACGGATTTGTAAAGCACGTACAAACTATAACAAGGTTCTGGTGACTGGCAGAGGAAGTACACATAGTAACAAACACATTCAGTGTTACATTCAGGCTTAGCTAGCAGAGAAATCTACATTAGCTAAGCTAGTTTTGCCAGTTCAGCACTAGGTACTACAGTAAACATCACAGATATTTAACCGAGTAATAGTTGTAATGTACTTATATTGTTTATAAGTTAGTTAGGAATGAAGCGAGAGCTAGTGCTAAGCTTTTGGTTTGTTTATTCTTGTCATATCAACTCCATAGCAACTGTTTGTCAAGAATGCTGTCAGCTACGAAGCTCAAAGAAGTGTGAAATGTGAGAAATTGCTTTTAAATCATTTGTGATCATTAATTATCTAAATCTTTTAACTACATCCTTCAACCAAACTAATAAAATGAGATGGTAAACTGATCCATAAAACAAAACACATGGAGCTGTTCAGCACGTGAAAAGCCAGGCTTTTTTTCTACAGTAGCCTAAGCCATAAGGTAATTTTTCTAGTCAGACTAGAAGCCTGTTTAGCTTAGCATAGCTTAACTGTAAACAACTCCGTTTTAGCGCTCTACTGCTAACTCTTTTCAACTTACTTATCAGCCTAAAGTGAAAATTATTGAACCATGGTCGACTACGACAACTGTTTCATTGAGCCATTTTCTTCTTTATAAAGTATGAGAATGCTTATTATTATTATTATTATTATTATGAAATATCATATACATCAACCTCAGTAGGATGATGAAGGGAAATTAATCTCACGTATTTACATGAAAATGTTAATTAATATTTAATGTCCCATTTAAAAAAAAAGTAAACTTGAAACAATTAACAACAGCAACAGCAGTTTGGCTGTTGTAAATCAACAAAAGGTGAATTTCTGTTATCAACACTGAACAAACGAATTGGCGGCTCTGATTGGCCAGGCAGAGTGGCCAATCAGATTTCGAGGTAAGCCGGTTGGGAGTGAAATCAGCGAAGGAAATAATAATGAAGTTGTGTTGCACAACGAAACAACATCTGACAGGAGAACAACTGAACGTCAGATATTATGTCCAGGCCAAGGGAGGTAAGCAGGAGTGAAATCTGAAAAACTAAGCTTCTTGTACAAAAAATTCTACTACATTAAAAACACCAGAGAACAGTAGAATAAAATATTTATTCAAAGGAAACTCAACAAGAAGAATCCTGAATATGACAGGAAACAAAAATAAAACAGCAAAATTACAAGAAGTAATTAGATTTTAATACAGCAGCCGTGTCTCTGTGGTTTGAGGCCAACTGCACTTTCTAGCTGTGGGGGAAAAAAATAAAAATTGAAACAAGCAGCAGAAATTCGGGGAGAAATTATTTTAAACGAACTGTTAGTTTGGCTGACAGTTTCAATCAGAAAAAAGAAACAGGAACAGGCGTTGTGTTAAACGTGTTAGAGATCGTCATCCGAGCCGACGATCAATCTGACCTGATCAGCTGCACATTCAGCCAAACCTCTGAGAGGATTATGAGAGCGGCGGGGGTCGTCGAGCCAGGACGGGGAAATCGGGCTAACTGTGCGTAACGTTCTGACAGCGGGTGACGATAAACAGAAGGAGCCGAGCAGAACAGAAAGGAAAACAGACATGCTCAGTCAGATAATCGCCCGTGACAACAATGAAAAAGCACATTATGTCAAATTATGCACGTTATTTAGTTTTTTCAGTCAGACAGTAATTTTCACCTCTTAAACCTCCAAGGCAAAGAAAAAAACACACACAAGACTTAAATGTGTCTGACTGTGCGAAATCTCAGTGCTGTGCAAGACAAATATTAGAGATGCACCGATGGTGTCATGACTCTTATCACCACATTTTATCATTCTGTTGTGATGATACAACTGGAAAAAATGGCCTTCACAGCCACACAAACACAAATACGGCTCTGATGTCCTGCTTCAGGACACCAGTCACACAAACTATGTGATTAATGCCACTAAGCTGAACATAGAGACTTTATTTAATTAGGTTTTCAAATGTACTTATATTTATTGAAGCTCTACAGGGAAATAAAAGCAGAAAATAGTGAAAAATAACATCTGAGTCAGTTTCTTTTAACATTACCTGAAATTTATTGTGACAAAGATGAATAATTTTTTTTTTCTTACCGTGATAAGAAATGGTTCAAAATAAATGATAATTAATACGATAAATGCAAACCCATAGTAATCTGACTCACCAGTTTACTTAATCTGCAGATTAGTTTGTCTTCCTGTTCTTAATTGCCTTTCGACGCCTGCTGTGCCGATCAGACAGGTTGCCAATTGAAGCAGTGGTGAGCTTTTGATTTGACTGAACCGGCTTACACTTTGGCTCATACTTTGTTGTTTTGGACTATCTCTCATATGTGGCACGCTGAGTAACGACAGAAGGTCTTTGCACATTATAATGGAGGAATCCAGTTGTAAAATGAAGAAAATGAGTAAAATGTATTTATGCAGCATCTACTGCAGACATTAAAATCACACATGTAAGTAAAGTCAACATGACAGCTGGCTTCAATCTCCTTCTTAAAGGGGCAGTGTTATTTATTTGTAGTGCCACTTTATAGCACAATCAAGTAATTGTTACCTTTGGTTGCTCTATTTACCAAATATGACTTTGACTTTGTAATTTAACACCTTCAAATTGAGGCTCTGTCTTTTTAAGAAGCTCCTGCTCTTTCTGAAACTCCGCCTTCAGGAAGTCATCACATCATGGCTCCTCTATTAACCCTTTAACAACATTTTTACCAACGTTATACTGAGAAGTAGCTCCTATAATGAGCTCAGCAGAAGCTCAGGTCCACCAGGTGTTTGCTAATTGTTGCTGGCTAGTCTGAAGGAGCTGAGACCGGGAGTCGCCAGGAAGCCAGGTCCACCCAGGAATTTTCTACAGCTGAGTGGTTGCCATGGGAGATAAAAGTATTTCTTAAACATGCGTGAAAGAATGAAGGCAACACACCAGGAAGGTTTTTGATGAGGAATGTGAAGCTCCAAAAAGTTGATTTTACATAATACTGCTCCGTTAAAAAGTTTCCATTGCAAGAGAAAAGAGAACCTGGCCATGTAAAAAAAAAAAAGACTCCTACAATAACCACACTGTCCATTCATAAATATTCCAGTTTTACTGCTTTTGGCCAAAGATTCAGAGGGTTTTTAAGATGGTATTAAAAGCAAAAACTTTATGTCTCTGAATATCTCACGTATATTTGCTGCATTTCTGCCCAACTCTCGGTGAAATATATTCAGCTTGAGATTTGTTACAATAGCTAAACTTTAAGGTAAAAACCTGCGTGGGACGAAGTGAGGCAGGCCAGATATGTATGCAACATTAAAATTGCATACAGGGCTTTTATGCTTATTACACTCTAAATCTTGAAAGGAAAGATAAAGGTGCCACAAATTTAGCAACACTGCATTCCAATGCGCAATAAAAATGGATTCTGTTAGCGCAGAGCGAGGCTCAGATCCTGTCTTTTGATTATGCGTCTGCAATCACTGCCTTTCACCTTCGATCCTTTCCTGAAACCATGTCACAATTCTGGACACAAACATCAAGGAGAACAAAAGACTTACGGTACAAAAATCAACACTGATTTGGGATTTATTGAAGGGGGGAGATCTGAGTTACAATGAGTTTTTCACATGACATTTTATTGCGGAGGGCTTATTGTTCTGATAGGCAGCGAATTAAAGTCTGACTGATGCTCTGGACAAGCAGATGTGGGTTTTACTGAACTTTTGTGCTTCAATCCGACAAGAAGACTCCCCTTCTCCTCCCTCCTTCCCTCGCCGCTCGGATTAATGTCGCCTTTTGGAAACTTTCTCAGCGGAGAACTTTTCAGAGTTTCCAGCTCGCCACAAAACAGATGTCAGGAAATTGGGAATCATCTCCTAATCGGGACTCGTCTACCTCTTCAGCCGACGCTGAAGAGGCAGATAACAAGGAATGAAAAATAAAAACGTATTGCCGTTACTGACTCACTGCTATAAGGTGACTTTTTGTAATGAAAACAGCGAGAAGGCCATCATCAGACCCATCGTCGCCACGCCGACCACAGCATTGATCCGTCGGTACGTCTGAGTCAGAAAGACTTTCTGTAACATCTTTGTTGTGTTTCTCCTCAGCTGTCCTGTTGTTGTCCTTCTCATTTCTGTCGCCTCGTCTCAGTTTTGCTTTCATCTTCGGTTTTCAGCGTGAAGCTTAACTTTTACATCTCGGCTCTGACCCTGAGCAGACGTAGCGGTGAAGTTAAGAGGACGTTTTCACTGATGTGCTGCGTACTAAACCGCAAAAAACACAAAAGTGATTTTGCGTTTAGTTTCTACTGCGAATATCTTAGTACACTGCAAATGAGACAAAAAGAACTTACAAGGAACTTTTCAGCAAGAAATAGGAGCTTCTATGGAATAAATAATTCTTCAATATTAATGAAAAAACCACTAGCTCAATTGGCAGGTTATTCTCCTTATAACAAGAGCCACCAAACTAACTACCAGAAAACTGCAAACAAGCTGAAACACTGAGTTCTGTCCTAAAAGCTGACCTAAACTCACCTGTTTAAAGGTGATTTGGATAATAAATGGAATATTGACCGATACATTGGACGTGTATCGATGATTTTGATGATGCTCCCATCAAAATGTTATGTTTGTTACTGGTTTCTCAACTGTCGACCATGTGCTGTTTTTGACTTTTTATTGTTGTTTTAATCATGTAAAGCACTTTGAGCGTCCAAGTAAACTTGATTGATTGATTGATTGATTTTTTCCCCCCATGTTACAAGTGAAATACTTCTATGGAACGTTTTCACCAATATTAAGGATTATTGACTCAAACAAACTCTTGCATATTGCTGGAAAAATACTTTGGTCGTATTTCAAAGGTGCTAGAAACAGAAACTAGACCAAAAATACTTGGTAGGGTTTTGTGTGTTTGCAGGGCACCAGGCTCCACTCTGAGTTACGTCACACACCAAGCTGGCGTGCGGGGGTGGGCGTGTGTGTGTGTGTGTGTGTGTGTGTATGCAGAATTACCAGAGTCAGAGTTGGATCATGTCAAATATAATTAGGTTCCAACTTTTAGTCTCGTGGTTGTCAAATTGTCGGTACCGTTTAGGTTTTCTCCTTTTTCTCAAAACGCCTTTGAGATCACGCCGTTCGCTCAGAGCTCCAGCTGAAGTGACGCAAACATCGACTCTAATCAAAACTGACAAACTTGGTCGGCTGCGGTTCCTCAGAGCCCAGGAGGTTTTTAACAATCTTGAGGATTTCAAGATTGGGGATTAGCTGGGTGGGTGGCTGGAAGCTTCAAAGAGGTTTTTTTTTGAGAACGAGAAAAAGAAGAACAAAACCTGGAGACATTTTGTTTTTCCTCCTGTGTTTTTCCCACCAGGTGAAAGTTGTTTTCACTCTCAACAGCAGGTCAGCTGGAGACGCCGTTGCGTCTTTTTCTCTTTCGAAGAAGTAAGACTCCCAAGCCTCTTATATTATTTTTCCCTCCGCTGTGGCGCACGGAGCTAAAGTAATAACTGCTCCACCTCCAGGTTTCAGGTTCAGCTATGAATGGACACTAAAAGAATCATCTTATCATATTAAACTCCTTTCTCTATTGATTTTAGGTTTTAAAAAATGACATTATTGGGTTTCATTGTGTTACACAGCGTTCTGATGTAGTTCATTTAAATGGACATGAAGGAATAAAGATTGAACTCATATTTTATAGAGACAAATCAGCCGGTGGGACCTGGAAGTAAACAGACGGTTCATTATCCCAGGACATGTTTTACTGCAAACCGTGAGATCAGAGCGTGGATGAATTCAAACGCCACTAGTCAAAAAAAAAAGGAAACGCTCGTTTACATTTAAAATAAACTACTAACATCTGATCCTGATTTTCTTCTTTTAAAAAAAATAAAAATGAAGCAATGCAGGGTAACAAAACAACTAATTGCACTTTCAGTCTTCCTGTGAGCTGATTTACATCCAGTCGCTCTCAGTGTTTGATGTGTGTAGATGTTCTCTAGCGACAGGTCAGAGTACAGCTGCTATGTGAGCCAGTCGTCTATTTTCTGGCATTAAACATGGTGCAGAGCTCACTCTCTGTCTCTCTCTGTCGGGTTTGCGGTCACATCAGGATGCGCGGCCCTCCTCTTCCTCCTCCTCCTCCTCTTCCTCCTCCTCCTGGGACTCAGAGGCCAGATGGGAGCGATAATCCATGCAGCATGTTCTGGTCCCGCCCCGGGCTGCTTCGGATCTGTACAGGGATCCACTCAGCAGGCTGGACGAATTTCAGACTCATTGGGTTTTAACAACAACACGAGCGTCTTGTTATTATTATTATTATTAGTATCACCTATTTCTTGTTATTATTCGTTAAGCGCAGCCTTAACTGGAGCAGAGCATAAAGTGGTGAGGCAGAAACACAACCTGGAGGTCCGATGGCTTTCAGAATTCTGTTTCATCTTTAGTCTTTATGTCCCAACATGGAAGTCAAGTAAAACGGTTAGAAATCGCTTGGAATAGTTGAACCAGCGGAGGAGGAAAGCTTCGGAGAAACAAAATGCATCCAAACGTGTGACATGGTGTTCTGAAATCAAACCTGTTTTGATCAGATCAAGTTTCTTTCGAAAAAAAAAGAAAGAAATTATGAGAAAACTACACTGAAGACCAAACATTTGTGGTGATCCAGTGATGTGGTTCAGGTGTGCTAAACCAGGAAGCTACATAAAAGCTGCAGGATATCAAACCTGCAGCCCTGGATTCTAAAGACCTCACAGTGGCTGCGTTTCCATTACAAATATGCGCAAAACTTTGTTGATATTCTTCTAAAGTTGAAAAAAACCAAAAAACACAATCTTGCAATTGTTGTGTTTTCACTAACTAAGACATGAAACTAAAGTCACACATGACTAAGCTTGTACATCAACAAACCATCATCCTCCTACCGCTTCCTGTCATCTTATTTAGCGTTTCCACCAGTAGCAGCATCCAGCTGTTGATCATGTGAGTAAAGAAAAGTGTTTCCATTTCAGTTTTGAAAGAATGCATCTATTTTAGTGTGGCAGAAAATCACCTCATTGTAGCGGAAAAACATGTTTTTCTGTTTATTTTCGAAACTGCCGTGTATCCGTTAAGCAAATTTATTGTCGTAATTTCAATTTGCCCATTTCTGTTAGTGGAAATGCTTATTCATTTAGTCTAATTATATTGTATTAGGTAATATTAAGTAAATACAGTATTAAGTAAAAACTGTATTATCGCACAACTTATGAATAACAGATTTTAAATTGATCCATGAATATTTTTGTTACTTTTTTTAGTTGTGCTACTGCAAGTCTTCTGATAGATTCCACTGGGATGACGCACCATGTCATGGAAAACTGGTTTCTTTAAGGTGACAATGAGCTCTCTGTAAATCAGCCGCCTTCACCGTCACCAAATCCTAATCCGGCGCCTTAGGGGATGCCGTGGAATAGCAGATTAGCATCATGGATACGCAGCCACTGAATCTGCAGGAATATTGAGATGCGACGTTGCTGCCAACATGGAGCGAAGTATCAGCGGAACGTTTCTGGGACCTTGTAGAATCTGTGCTGAGAAGAATTAGTCTGAAGCTAAAGGAAAAGGGGGATCCAGCCTGGTTTTAGCCAGGTGTGTCCCTGATAAGGTGGCTGGTGAGTTTATGTTCATGCAGAAATGGTGCAGAGGAATGATAACACTCTAAAACGTTAGCTCGGTTTAGCTGCAAGCGTGGTGCGACGACATGGTGAGGAGTTCTGGCTCTGAACCGGAGGAGCTGTGGAACAGAGAGCAGAGTTTTCTCTGACATTATTTAGAGCGTATTAATATATAAAAATCTTTTTGTCGTTAAAGCTGAACAATGTATTTTTTATAAAACGTATTGTTGTACATTTTTGTTGAAATTGCTCCTAAGTTGTGATAGTTTATTACACAGATAATATGTGAAACAAAAATTAAACTTCTTGTAGTTCTAACCAGAAACAACCAATCAGAGCCAGAAGGAGGGACTTAGCGCTTTCTTGCTCTCTGCTATGCTGCGGCGCCTCTTGTGAATTTGAGGCTAGCTAGCATAGCCACCGATGACGATGGAAAAACTGTTTCCTTGTACATGATGTTGATTGACAGCGCTAAGCCCCTCCTCCTGCCTCTGATTAGTTGCTGTTGACGGTGCATTTCTTCAGACCGGCAATAGTAACTCAGGGAGGAAGTGGAGGAGATTTATCTTTTCACCGATTATCTGTCTCATAGCAAAGTGTCACAACACAGTGACAGTTTTAACAAGTAAACAAAAAAACATATTCTTTACAAAAAGTTACATATTGCAACTTTAAAGGAAGGATTCCAAATCCTAATATATAAAAATCCTAACAGCTCTGAGAGAGAGAAAAAAGCTAAACACATTTTTTTTAAAAAACCATCCAGCTTCTGTATCCATGCCGTAGATTTTCCTTTTTCTTTTCAAACTCATTTAAATGTTAGGATTTGATCTGTTGTCGTGAGACACCTCAGCATGCCGATGTCAGCGTCACTGAGGTGTGATGTAAGCGTTACGCTGCAGGCGCTCGTGACGTGTCAAGAAGTCATCTCGGTGCTGATTTCCAATCAACTTCTGCTTTTAGTGACAACATGTCCAAGACGATGCAGGGATGCTGTAACATTTCTGGGTATTTCGAAACAAAACGGCTCAAACTGTGGAGCACAAATATGTAGAGCCACTGTACATACAGCAGGAAACAAGGAATTTCTGCAAAAGATAAATAAATAAATAAAAAATGGACATCTCAAGCATTTTCTAGAAAAAAACATGGAAGTTTCTGAGTTTGAAAAGTTGAAAATTTGCTGGAAGGAAAAAAAAAAGTCTTTTGAAAGTTTCGACAGTCAAAAATATTTGACTTTTGAAGCTCAGAAGTTTCCATTTCTTTTTCAAGAACATTTCTGAAATTAACCGCAGTTTTTTTGGTAGAAATTTACTCCATTTTTCTACCTACAGTGACCCTCATGTTGCTGTTGTTCAAAAACCCTCAGGCTGCTTCACTCTGAATTCGGTGTTCCTGGTTAATCCGCTGCTGCTTCAACCTTCCACTGAGGCGAACCGAGCCAAGGAAAAGGCAGACGTCTTAGGATCATGTCATCGTTGAAATCTCAGACTTTTGATCTGAACGTAACATCTGCTATAAGCCCCTCTAGAGGCAATTTGCGACACACTATGATTCGCCACATTTAGCGTCTTGCTTCTGGTTTCTGTGGTCGCCTGTGGCTCTGCAGGGCGGCGCTGAGCGATGACACGGCACAGAGAGCAAGAGGCAAACTGAAAGCAGTCGACTACTTTTAGCAAACAATTTCAAGCTGCTCTGTAAATAGGAGGGTTTTTTTTTTTCTTCATAAAGACAAAGAAAAATTAACCTTCAAAATATCAGTCCTTATTTCTATCCAAGTTTTATCACAAAGAGACAGACAACCATGGACGTCTGCAGCCTCCACTTAGACAAGGTTACATGTTTATTGAGACGTATGATGGAGCATTAGGTTCGTTGAAGATGGAAAATGTTCTCAGAAATTTTATAGAAAAAACAAGGACTTTTCTGAAATTGAAAAGTTGAGAATTTGCTGGAAAGAAAACTTTTAGATCAATCGAAAGGTCACAAATTTGCTAGGAAAAAAAGGCGAAAGTTTGAGTTTCAAAAGTCGCAATTTTGCGAGACAAATTTTTGACTTTTGACTTGAATTCATTTTTTATTTTTCCTGAGTTTTTTTTTTTTCTGGAAAACTTTTGACTTTTCAAAACTCAGAAGTTTCCTTTTTATTGTTGGAACATTTCTGAGTTCAATTACAAAATTTCAATGTCTTTTCTAGCAAATTTCAGCTTTTCAAACTCAGAGATTTTCTTGTTTCTCCTAAAAAAAAAAAAATAATAATTATTCTGAGCTTAATTTAAAAAATTTCAAATCAAAAATGTAAAACATTTTAAATTAAACTCCCTTTAAATTACTCTTTTTATTTCACCATGTCCAATGGCCCTATTACATCACCATAGTGATACTTCACCCAGGAAGTGAAAAAAAAAGCCTCAGTAAGATTTTAATATGAGTCGCTGTGAAACATCAGTGCAAACCAACAAAACCCTGAAGGAACATTAAAGCAGTTTTTAACGTCCTAAAGGTTATAAATCGCTGCTTATTGAAAGCGGTTCATGGAATAATTAAGCACCACCATGAAATACTGAAAACATGAAGCTGTTAATGAGAAAACCATCCTCAGTGTTAGTTATTAGGTCACATGGTTTGAATGTTGGATCATTGCACCACCCAGCTTTTATATCAGATTATCTGCTATCGAACCTGTAAAAAGATATTTGATTTCCAATCTGAAGAATAAAATGTGCCAAAGTTGTTTTATCGTGAAACTTAAACTGATGTAACAGAAAATCCTCTTGATTTTTTTTCTAAGGATTTTTGTAATAAATCCTTCATGCCACGTCTATATTTCTGAGTAATTAGCAAGTCAAGGTAAAGAAAAATTGATAACTTTTTGGCTTCACATTGTGTTTGTATGTCGTGTTCGCTTCAGAAATTCCAGCACACTGCTTTACGCTGAGCGCCCGTCTGCTTTTTATCTAAAATAAATAAATAAATAAATACTCCTGGTCCTAATTTGACTCAGATTCCAATCAATGCTAAACGCTGCAGAAGTTCATGAGCTGCACTGATTATTAACTCATTAATGAAATTCAATTAAAGGAGAATAACACGAATGGGGCTAAAATCACTCCATAGTTGTTTGTTTATTCATCTGTAATCAAATGTCATGTTTTAATTTACGGATGCAAGAAGGTGAAATGATCCTGGAGGAGCAACGCCGTGGTCATATTTTTCTTTCTTTTTTTTTTTGTTTTGCTGTCCACGAGATAAAAAACTTTTAGATGACTCAACTTGTATCTTAGAAGGGATTTTATGTACTATGCCACGATGTACATTAAGATAAATAAGTACGGTAAATTTCATAAACATAAAAACTACAGTGTTGAAAACACTAAAAGTAACAAATCCTTTTTTTTTTATTTCTTTGTTTTCCTTGATCCATTTTTGCTTTGAAATATGAAGTAATTATATCTTTATTATTTTCTTCTCAAAATCTTTGAGAAGAAAGTAACATTTGACCACTGATAATGTTTGGTTTTCTAATTTTGATGATGTGGAGAAAAAAAAACTGTATAGTTTTTATTTGTTTAAAGGGGCAGAATTATGCACGTAGAGCCATTTTAGAGCACAATCAAGTAACTGCATAACTTTCAGTTGTGATAAAAATGTTATATTTATCAAATTTGACTTAAAAGAAATTGGACTTTGCAATTTAACATCTTAAAATTGGGCCTCTGTCTCTTTAAGAAACTCCTGCTCTTTCTAAAGCTCCGCCTTCAGGAAGTCATCACAACATCTATTAACCCTTTATCGGCGTTGCACTGACAAGTAGCTCCTATAATGAGCTCAGCAGATGCTCGGCTCCACCAAGTGTTTGCTAATTGATGATGGCTAGTCTGAAGGAGCTGAGTGGGGGAGGGAGGAAGAGTGGTAGCTTGGAAACAGCAGCTGCGAGGAGGTGGGGCTACATCCACCCAGGCGTTTTGCACATCTGAATGGTTGCCACGGGAGATTAAAGGACTTGTCCAACACTCCATGCATGTTTTTAACGGGGGAGTAACATAACATAACGTCAAATTCACAAACTCAAAAATTCAAAAATTTACATAATAAATGTAGAATTTAGGTCAATTCAGCAGACTCTTTCTGTATTGGATTGGTACTGGCTGACACCAAACCCCAGATGTAGGCATTGATATCTCTACCTTAGATCAAGCTGTAAGTTTTTCTGGTTGTGTTTCTCTATTGGACAAGTGATGAACTGATGATTCATCCATAACAAGATGTTCTAACTCAAGCGTCTCATGGCCATTAAGGAAAAGAAAGGATTGGAAAGACGAGTTGATTTGTAGATGCTACAAAATGTTCGTTGGTCTACTCCGGCTGCCTAAACGCATCTCAACATGTAGGAAGGCGCCTTCAGTTCCCGAATCTCCATCATCCAGTCTATCTATGCTTGTGTTTTGCCTTTTTTTTTTTTATTTCCCTTCTCCTTCCCGTTAACATCTCTCATTGTCTCACATCTGGCCAGCAGAGCCTGATGATGGCTGTTGCCCTTTTTGTTGGCCTCCGCTTCATTTTGTTCCGCCTGGCTGTGCGAGGAGCGGAGGAGAGGGACGAGCCTAGCGCCTGCCTGCTGCTGTCGCCGTTTTATATATATATATATATTATTTTTTTTGTCCCCGAGCCTCTCAGCGGCTCGGGGAATCATAAAAATCAGAATCTCCTCCATCTCACCCAGTTTCTCACAAATGGATGAGCACAACACAGGGATTTCTCCCCACCCTCTCCCCACTCGGGAGACTTTACTATCTCACCTCCTATGTGTCACTTTCTTGCTCATATTCCCCTCCTCCTCCCAACACCGCCGATATCAAAAGGAGGAATTAGAGTTTATTTTTTTCTTGCTGCAGGCGATCCGCTGCTACGTCAAGGCGATCCCTAACCGAGCGTCCAAGAAGCGTTTCTGTTGTTGTGTAACCCTCGTTACAGCCGCCCTACTTGTCGGGGTAAAATGCGGGTTAAAATAATCAAAGCCCGAGTCTTTATCTTTACTGGAGAAAAGACTCTGGAGCGACAAAAAAACCCCCCAAAAAAACCCGTTTCCTCAGCCATGTTTTAATCTGTTTAGCCTTTTCCAGCCTCGGTCGTTTTGTTCGGGTTCCCGCTTTTGATTCACGCCGTTTCTTTTTTTTTTTCAGCGCCGCCGGCACTTCCGTCGAGACGGCTTGTGCTTCCGACACTCCTTAAGTCATCAGGTGTTGCAGGAAGATAGAATAGAAACAGCATGACGACGGAGCGCGGAGCACGCAGGGGTTTCAGATCCCCTGGGAGAAGATCAGAAGTGGGGCCGTATTTAGGCGCTCGGCTGGAAAACAGACACTTTAAATATTCTTTGGCGTCGTTATGAACCGAGATCCCGGAGGCAAGAGAGAACTCCCTGGAGTGTCTCCATCTTAGCAATGAACCTCGGGATGAAGCCTTGGTTAACCCCTGCTGCTGTTATTCTGTGCTGAACACGTTCATCCAGCAGCCAGTTTGAGCACATAATGTCCAGATGTTTTTATGACTGGATGTTTATGTGGCCAAGGAAACAACATCAAAGTTTTACTTTTGTTGTTTTCATTCATTTAAAAATGATCTTTAAAGAGACATCATTACATACTTTACAGCTATATAGTAGCAATCTAAAGCAACTGTGTTACCTCCAGTTGTTATCAAAATGCTATTTACAATAAATAAAAGATATTCAACTTCATAATTTAACGCCTTAAACTTGGGCCTCTGTATGTTTCTGAAACTCCGCCTTCAAGTCATCACAACATGGCTCCTCTATTAACCCTTTAGCAACGTTTAACCAACGTTTCACTGAGACGTAGCTCCTATAACGAGCTCAGCAGAAGCTCAGTTCCACCAGGTGTTTGCTAATTGCTGCTGGCTAGTCTGAAGGAGCAGAGTGGGGCAGTGGTGGCGTAGGGCTGCTCTGTGAGGCGGAGGCTCGGAAGATTGGAAACTGCAGCGCAGAGGAGGAGCTTCGTCCTTGAAGGCGGGCCTAGGTCCACCCAAGGGTGTTGCGCAGCTCAATGGTTGCCATGGAGATTAAAGGATTTCTCAAGCATGCATGAAAGAATCAAAGCAACACAGCAGCTATGTTTTAGTTGAGTTGAATAATACTAACTAAAACATAGTGTTAGATTTTTTTAATTTAACATCCAAATTGACACATGACCTGTTTTCATACATTGTGAGATGTTACGATGTTTTCTGCTTCGATGACCTATAAGATGTAAGTATGTATGTGTGTGTGTGTGTGTGACCTCATAGTGGATGTCTAAGCCTCTTCTCATTGCAGTCACAATCTTAGGAGATAAAGGAGAAACGACTCCCTAACTGCTGCCTGTTGTGCCTTATTTTACTTTCTTTTTTTTTTTAGGTCTTTTGCTTGATGATGCAATGTAAACAGTCGATATTCACTTAAATGAGGTAATAGAAAAATGAAAAAAAATGAAAAACCCATTAAGACAGCGGCAACAGGAAGATATCATATAAAACAGGCCGGGGGAATGGAGACGAGGAACGCTGCAGTCATTACTGCTCTCTGAATGACATCGACAGAGATTGTGTGAAATGACAATAAAATCATTATCCTGCTGCTGAAACAGCCTCTCTGTCTTCTGCTTTCAATCTTTTGCTGGAAGTAAGAAATCTGCTGCAGGGATTTGAGCACATTCAGCTGTCGCCTGGTGTCAGCGAAGGGAGTCGGTGACACTCTGGTTAGCCGATAAGGTCTGTTCAGTCAGAGTGAGGTTTCTGAAGGGGTCGAGTGTCTTCAGAGGTCCAAGTTTGATCTCATTAGTAGTTTTGTTTTTTTGGGTTTTTTTATGGTGATGCAATAAAGCTTTAGTCAAGTGAAAAAGAAAACAAATTAGGGGCACCTTGTGTTTTTCTAACATACATATGTTTAAATGTGTGAATGTGTAACTGGTCTTCACAATACAACAAAATGTAACAACTAGAAAATAAAAAAAAAATGTTTTGCAAATTCATTATTGACATAATCATAATGTTGCCAAATTTTTTAACTCCTCGTCTGCCACCCCCAGAACAATGTGTGATACTACACATGTTGGTATTGATCCGACACCAGGTCAATACAGACGCAATATCACCGATACTTTTTGTTATTTAAGCTTCATGTGCTCAGGAGTTTTTGCGTGTTTTTTTTCTCTTTTCTGTCAAGAATTTGGACAAGTTTAGCACACAATACTTTAATCACATATTCGTATAATAAAGAGAAATAATAGAAAACGAATCAAATTTGTGTGCAATTTTTCTTAAGTAAGCCACGTGTGAGGTGTGATATATTGAGAGCAAATCAAAACAAAGTCTTTTCTGTGGTTGGGAAATTCCGAAACAAAAAGAAAATTAACTTTCAAGAGGCAATCTGCAAATACAGTATACATATTCACATTAGTGTCGATCCAATAATGATACCGATTTAATATCGATATGATCGATATTTTCAATTGACCCGCCCTCCTCTACCATAACAACACCAGCGCCTCATGACAGCTCCACACTCTCTCCTCTCCACCGCTCCTTTCACTAGGCGCTGCTCTGTGGGGTTGCCATGGCGCTGCTCTGTGGGGTTGCCATGGCGCTGCGGCCCAGGAAGAGCCTCAAAATCATTTTACTGTTGTAGACAAAACAACGTTCAGTCGCAGCTATTCACGACTAAACTCCTATGAACAACAAAAGAATATTTTTGCCTTTTTTATCCTATTTTAATAAACTGACCGTCCTAAAAAAAATTAAAACCCATTTAGTAACTCAGTTTTTTGTTTTAAACGATCAATTCGTCACTAATTCACAGCAACCCTGTAATTAATCGGGTTAAAAGTTTGAATTGTTAGAGAGCCCTAATAATTTTGGGACGACTGTGTGCAAAGTAGAGAACAGCAGAGTTTTCCAGCTCAGTGTAAAATTGGTCAAAATACAATCTAGTGGAAAACATTCAAGAAAAGGCTCAAGTTTACACAGCAAAATATTTTTGCTCATTTAGAATTTTTTTGTGAGCTTTGCTAACTAACAGAATGTATGTTTTTTATTTTTTTTGGCACATTCAAGTTACATAACAGCACCAGCCTCCACAACTAAACTGGTAAAAAAAAAAGAAAAAAAGCTGATGTACAATATATGAAAAAAAACTTTTCAACGTAACTACATTCAAGAACCTTTTCAGCACCAATAACGCCGCAAACATTCCAAATGGAGGATTCCGATTCATATTTTTAGTTTGTTGACTGAAGACGGCTCAAAATCTGTCAAGTGATGCTGGAAAGACTCAGCAGAGCAGCAGATTAAAGTCTGTCCTGGGATTTCAAGGTCACAGATGGTGTGAGTGGAAGCAGCAAATCATGGAGGATTTTGAGCTTTCTTTACATTCTTTTATATATATATATATATAAATATATATATATATATATATATATATTCTCTCACTCCATGATTCCTTTTTGTTTTATTCTGAAGGACTGACACATGCGTGAGGTTGTTGAAGAGTTTCCGAGGAGGCGGCGATCAGAGGCGTGTTGTTAAAGAGGCCTTGGTTTTCCTGCAGAGTCACGTCTTTCATGGAACCCAGTTGGGTTGGTGAGAAACGTCAAACAGCTGACATTGGCCTCAGGCTGTCTGTGGCTGGAAGTGACAAAATACACAACATTTTCACAGAGAATTAATCTGACATCTGCTGCATTCCATGGATGCTGCGCCTTCTACTTTTTTTAATTCTTTGGTTTAACCTTTAAAGCCTCGGTCGTCGTTCATTAGATAACTGGACCTAGAACAGATAAAACCGGTTGGGCAAGAAGAAAATTGTCAGCTCATAATCAAATGAATCATAGGTTTGCTGTGAATTACACACATTTAATTACAATTAATAGTTTAAAAAAAAATGAAAATGAGTTACTATATTAGTTCTACACGTTTTTATTAGGGCTGTTAATTGATTAAAACGGGCAAAATATGAAATTGTTTCTCATGTCTGATGCTTTTGTATCTAACAGTGTTTGTGTTTTTTATTTTTTGTTGCGTCAGCTGTGAATCGCTGCATGTGAAATGAGGTTTTGCTGCGTCGTTTTGTCTACAACAGTAAAATAATTTCGGGGTTCTTATGCTCTCAAGAGTTGCAGCACCATGGCAACGCCGCAGAGCAGAGCCAAGTGGGAGGAGACATGGAGAGGAGAGAGAGAGTGGAGATGTTTTTAGAGATTACGCTTTGGATGAAATGGCAAATTAGCTCCATAGAGAAACAGCTGAGGCAGAGATTAGAGTTACGGTCCAACTGCAGCACAGAAGTCCAAAAAGTACGGAAGTGTTGTGGTTCGGGGTCCTTTGGTTCTTCTTTGTGGGTTTTTCTGTGCATACACTCACCTTTTACGACAGATGGCGCCATACTCACCCGACTGGAGTGTGTGTGTGTGGACCGTCATCAAGCACACCTGAACCTGATCAACTCATCAGCGGCGTGTACTAAAGGAGGCCCCTGTCAGTCCTTCAGCGCCCGAGTGTTAGCCAGTAACGGTACCTCTGAGCCTCCTAGAACTAGCCTCTGATCCTTCCTCATTGATCTGAATCCTCTAGTGACTTTTCCTGTTGTTTTTGCCTTCAGGTTTTTCCCCTGAAGCCCTTACAGATCCTGTCTGCTCCTCTGATCGAGATTCCCCTCGTGACGCCGTGGGTCCTACCCACTGGTTGCCCGAGTTCCCAGACTCACCTCCTCAGTCTGACTACAAGTTCCCCCCGGATTCCACGACTGGCAGTTGCACCGCTCCTTTGTCCCCGCCGAGCCCGAACCTACCTGTCCGCCCTCCGACGCAATCCTCTGTATTCCTCCTGGACACCAGCCATCAAGCACCGGACCACCTGGACCACTTAAGAGACAAAGACTCCGAACCTTCCAGTAAACCCTCCTGGATCTCGTACCATCGAACCACAAGTAAGCTCCGTTTACTCTGTGACTTTCCCGTTTCCGACAACCCTGAACTCACCATTCTGCTCTGCCTCTTTAGAAAGCCGATCGCTCCGTGAACCCGTTTCCTCCCTGGACCAGAACAGAGCTTCCACTACCTTCGCTTGCCGTTTTACAATAAACCAATTACCGTACATACCTCTCCTGAATTGTGTTCTGCATGTGGGTCTGAAAATAGTAAATCCATCATGACAGGAAGTTGTATTAAACGCACATTTTTTTTTAAAAATAACTGCGTTAGAATAACGTGAACTAACACGCTAATTTTGCGAACATGTTTTTGTTTCCATGTACTGTCAACTTTTCTCAAAGTTCAGTCCTTTCTGGATTTCACTTCCTGTAATCTCTCATCTGAGCCACGATTCTCTCTGCACGCAGCTCTCAGATGTTCTTCCCCCATCACCAGTCTGTCGTAGAGAGAATCCCTTTTTGGGAGCTCCTCAGTGAACGTCTGGACACAAAGCATCAGTCAAAACACATGATTAAAAAAAATACACAATCCACCAGCCTTATAACGTCTTGACACCAGGATTTCCAAGAAATGTATGTGGGTTTCGCATGAATCGGCTTCTTCAATTTCGCTGCGATACAGACTGCTACAGGAGATCCGTCCTGCCCACAGCCGTCACCGGCTACAACAAAGTTTCAATTAAAAGAGTTGCATTAGCTTCTGAATTGAATCTACAAAAACAATCTTTTACACATTTAAAGACTAACTTCTCAGATCTTTATTTTCACTTTCATGGCTCACCAAGGCCATTGGCAATCCTTCTCTACCATCAATGTTTGATCCTCCTGGGAACACGAAGCATTTGCCGCATACAGAATCTCATGTGGAGGCATGACTTCCTCTCCCTGACTTTCTAGACCTTGTTCTCTCTATACTTCTAATTACATCATTAATGGAAGAAACCTTCCGTTAATGATGTAATTAGTGACCGTTTTTTCACAGATGAACATCAGAGAAAACTACAGAGATAAGTAAAGACATTAAACAACAATTTTTTGGGGGGAGGAAAATGTATAATAGCTGTACGTCAAAGCAATTATTCTATGATTCCATCTACTTTCTAATGCTCAACGTAATCAGCAAAAGAAAACAGAAAGCAATGCAAAAACTGATTTTGCAAGTTCTTTGTTTTTCTCTTTATTCAGGAGGTAAAACTTGTCTGAACAAGGTGCCGGTTCTAAAGCAAGCACTCCTGTTAAAATGTGTTTGGTTCCAGAGCGAAACGTTGCAGGATCAACAAAAGACAGTGAATAATCCGTCAGGGTGAGCCTCATCCTGTACAGCTGTCTGTCCAAAGAATGAGGACAAATCTCTGAAGCTTTCACAACAGATGGTAGTTTCCTTCCTGTCTAATATTTCTGAAACCAAACAACCATTTTTTGTGTAAATGTCAGAAATCAAACCATCAAACCATGCTAAGCGTTTTCTGTTTTAGGCCACTTTGGGTTGCTAAAATGTTTACTATTTGCAAAACACCAGAATATTGTGAGGGGACTAAACGTTTTAACTATCTTTAATTCAGGAAGGTACATTCATTTTTCTATGTTTTTGTGAAACTGCCATGACACTGGATGGCCATTGGTGAATCATATTGGGAATCTGTGCACATCTCCTCCTTTCATCCTTGTTAATAACATTTCTGGGGCTTCTTCTTTCACAGTGAGCAAAACCTTTTTTTTATTTTCCACTAATGTGGAAAAAACCCCCATAATTTTGTAATTTTGTTTCCATTAGGAAAAGCAATTAAAATCCCACGTGAATATGTTTGTTTTATATCATTAAAATCACGGCATGAACCAAACAAAGCGTTTCCATCGGCGTTTTGCGAAAAACCGCTTCATCCTAGCGCACAAACGTTTCATCGAAAAACAAGTTTTTTTACAAATCGACGCATTTCCATTTAGCTAATTGATTTTTTTTGCAATTCCAATTTGATCAACTTTACCGTTTGCACTGGTTCCATTTGAAGAGTTTTGCCATAAGCAGAAACGCTTTTGACTGCTCACACCCCAGATATTGATTCATATTTAGTGGAGGAATCTGTCAGCTGCCTCGCCCGTGAACGCCGCCGGCTCCGCAGAGCACGAGTCTGACTCTGAAATCCATCCAGCTGTTGAGAGAGTTCAGCTGACATCAACGTAGCGAAAGCAACTTGCAGATTAACTCCATTCTCCTGCCTCGGGCCTTTATTGAAATATGCTTCAGGCGGTAAACTTTAAGTGTAAACTCTTTACACTTAAAGGCCCGAGCCGCACAATAACAGCAAATTATCAAATCGATGAATATCGTAATGTTGGCGTGTAATGAGATGAAACGTCTTTGTTCCACCTGTATCGTCATAATAACGATTAACACTTTTGGGTGATCTATACCAGGTGTGGGCATAAACGTTAGTAAAAGTCCACCTGATTGGCCAGCAGAGAAAGGCATCTCGTTTTCAAATTCTCTTACTGTCTGTAATAATCTTATCCTGATTACAAACAAAAATAAAAACCTCGGTTGCATCAACCAGTTGTGCTGGACGGGCCAAATTTGTATCATTCTTGAATTGCAGCTGGGGGCCTCACAAAATCAGCAAAAGGGCCACAAATGGCCCTCGGGCTGCATGTTTGACATCCCTGCTCTAGGGCAACTGATAGCTTTATTGAACCTCATTCAAAATAAATCCAACAATCCATTTAACTTATCATGAAAACACATTAGGGATGCACTGATATAAAAACTTGGGCCGATATCAATATCTGATATTTATATT